>NC_142104.1:21297500-21897500 GCF_056152115.1 Neolamprologus brichardi | reverse complement strand
ATTTTGCACTCACACATAATCCAACATGACAATTCACAAGTGTGATGCCCTTTACTCCTCAGCCGCGCGAACGCTTTTCTCGCCAAATGCAGGAAACCAACGAGGCTGTGTCGGCAATATGCAGTGATGTCAGAAATAAGCTGATTGGCTGCTTCTGTAAACACGCGAGGCGTGTGTTCTTCCTGACACAACCCAACAAATGTGACACCACGGACACACACTGCCAGCATTATTATGAAGCCCCTTCATTATTAGCGTTTGCTGGCCAGCCTCCTGTGAAATATGCTATCCTGGTTATTAAAACCCTCTCAGAGTTGGATCATTATAAATTGTTCTTACATCACCAAAGCTGCCGTGTGTGATCCCTCAACAAACACAAGCTGTGATCTCCGACGGTTTAATAATTGAGAGGTTGAAAGTCAGCCTTAGTTTTACTGCAGTGGATGAAAATTAAATTCTCCCTTGTGGTGAAAAAAAAAAGAGAAGAATGAAAAAAATCATTAAATTTTAATCATTCAGATCAACTAAGAATCCTTTTTCATCTGTGTAGAAAGTTATGTAGTAATTAAAAGAACATTTTCAATTGTGTGTGAGAGGCGTGGTGTACTTTCAAATTAATAGCCAACATCTGAAGGAACAGGGCACCACACAAACCTGGTCATTTTGTAGCAGAATCCTTTCAAAGGGTTTTTTTCTTTTCTTTTTTTTTTTTTTTTTTTACTTTCTTTCACCAAGACCTGCCTTTCTTGTTTGCAGGCCCCTCTCTGTGCCCCACATCCCCCTTTCCTGCCTACTTTACAGCAAGCTCTGGCCTGAGCATTGGCCTTGAACTCTGACCTCGCCTGTAATCAGTCATATCCCTGGGCCCTTCCCTCCTCTCAGGCCACAGACAGCTCATCACTCCTCCCCTCCCCCCTTCCCCGCCTCTTCCTCCTGTTCTCTCTTTGTCCCCAGACTTTTTTCTTCTTCTTCCTTTCACTCTCACTGAATCCAGAATGGCAAAGCTGGCTTTTGATGGGGTGCTGCTCGGAGACAACGGAGAGTAAACACAGCCTTAGCAGCTGAACAACAGACCCAAGGCCCCACTGTCAGCTATCCCCCCGGTCCACAGCCTTATCTGTCAATCTGTGAAGTGACCTTGAACTGATGAGTAAATGATGGTGTCAACCTGTCAGGACGGGACAGCTCAGTTCAGGAGCTCCTATGAGACAAGCAAACAGTCCAAATTTAGGCCATACACCTCCCATGTGCTTTTTTCCCTCACATATGTTTGGATCGTTGGTGAGGTGTTGCTTATGAATACAGACCGATCTATTCAAAAAGAAACTGAGTCAGAAAGTATTTGAACATGGCGATGGTTTCAAAGGTTTCAATTTGAGTAAGCTTAGCATTTACCGCTGCCATTCATCAACAGTGCATCTATAAAACAAGTCATTTTTAGTATTTCTCGACAGCGGATCAATTTGTAACACTGCAGGGAGTAATGGGTCAAGAAGACGGAGCAGCCACAGTGAGCTGTTAGATGAAGAGCTACAGGCGTGAGGCTGCACACCTCCAAAGTCCGATCACAGCTGCTCAAAAAACGACCACACAAACTTTTCCTTTTGCTGCATTCAGTTTTCTGCGCTACTGAACCACATTTGCTGTTAGAAAATCAGTCGGTGCTGAAAACCTTGACATCATTAATAAAGAGGGCATGCCACTTGTAAAACCTTTCATCGACTTGTGTGCATGAAAATGGGAAAAAGTTTCTTCTAATGTGTAGATATAGGAGAGTTGTCCATATATGAGTTCATATAAGCAGCATCAAACCTTGCAGAGTATTTCTTCAATAACTAATACAGTTTCCTGGAATGAAAAGGTATGTTTTGTTCCTCTTGGTCTATCCAAATACTTGTGACATAGTTATCTAAACATCCGCCATCTGTCACATCATTCCTCAGCAGTGATCTGATACAAGAAGCAATGTGATTTAGATTTCCAGCTGAAGCAACAGAGAGAAAAAAGACCTCAGAAACGAAACATCGTGTCACTAAACTGTCAAATGACACTGAACTAAAGACATTAAGCCAAAAATATATATATATACTTCATTATACCTAAATTAATGCAGTCATCACTGTACAGTGATAATTAACAGATATAAAAAAGCAAATCTTCATGAATATGATTACAAGATCAAACAGGAACTTTTTTGTAGATAATGAAACTCTAAATCAGAAGTGTCAAACAGTACAAAATGTGAAATGAAAAGTTCTTATTAATAGCTGGAACATCTGGAAAGTGAAGTGAAGTGAAAGTGATTCAAATTCCTGCAATTTTTCAGTTTGTTTTTAAAGAAGTAAAATACAGACAAATAGTTATTTGACCATTTTCTGCATCAAGTTTGACTTTTCACAGTAACAAAAAGAGGAAATTTTGCAGTTTTTTTATAATCATATAAATCATCAAGTTTCTTGAAGATGTACAACACATATAGGATCAAAGTCGACTGACTGTGCCCCATTAACTAACATCCCTGCTCTAAAATGTCTAAAACATCTAGAGCTTTCCTCCTGGAAGCTATAAAACAGGTTTTGACAGCAGTTGTGGAATTTCACAAGTGACCAGCTAACAGCGTCCATCCATGTGTTTATGAAATGAATGTGTGAGTGCGTGGGTGTGTGTGAATTTGCATACATGCGGCTGGACGCTACTGTACCTCCTCAAACAAGCGACTTCTTGTGAAATTTTGCTGCCTTCCGTTCTCACACTCATGGGGCCCATCCGGCCGTGGTGGCATTGAGTAGGGCATCCCTGGGGGCCTCTTTGCTGCGTCTGGTCAGGCTGCTTGTCTGCAAACACTCCATCCATCGCTGATATGAAAGGCTGTCAGAAACGTGATGGTTGAGTAGCGAGCTGAGGGCTGGTGACTGCTGCCACCTCAGGGGTCAGAGGTGAGATTGGCTCAGAGAGGCTGCAATGCAGAGCACCTCTTTGACCTGATAATTATACAGATTGAGTCCACCTGGCAGCCTGGAGCGAATAATGACTCTTCCATCTTGCAGCTTTCTCTGACCCAGATTAGAAACCTCCAGTAACAACACTTCAATTTTGAAAAGGAAATGGAATAATTCAGTTCTTTGTCCTACCTGCTGACCCAGAAGAGGCTCGCCTGACCTTAAAAATCCATCTGCATGAAACGCACTGAGGCTGGCGTGATGTCAGTGCTGCTGAGAACTGAAATGCCACTTTGCTCATGCTCCCTTTCACCGATCTAGGAGGATACCTGCAGTACTGTGTAAAATTCTTAGCAATGATGTTACCGGGGTCTTTGGACAATACCTGCTATTTCACTCGTTTTCAGTCCATTCCTTATACAATTTTTAGAGGATTTTGTTGTTGTTTGTTAAGCCATTTAACACTGACCCCTAAACCATAAGTCACCATAAAAAGGGCACCTTACTCAAAGGATGAACCTGCGTTGTTTCTACATATAACAACCAAATTGACAAAGAAACAAATTCTATCTTAAAGCACAAAGCACAGGACGAGCCTATCACAAAACACAAAATTTGTTCCCATCTATGCGACTCTATGAAAATTCTGAACAGTAACACAATTTGTCAGACATGGTGTGCAACATGTCCTTTAAAAATCTGATAAAACCAGACAAGTGGAAAACAAAAGAAGAAGTGGCAGGCCTAAAAAACTGATGAAGGGTATCTGAATAAGCAGCAAAGACCTGACACAGGACCTAACAGATGCATCTGGCTCTTCAGTTGATCCATCTACTGCTGGCTGTCAAGAAGCCATTCTTAAGGAAGGGAAACAGGAATAAAAGGCTGAGGTTTTCCAAATTACACAAGAACTGGACAGAAAATTAGTGGCAATAGGTCTGATGGCAGCACCGTGGCAGGACGGTGCCATGGTGGTTAGCAGTGTTGCCGCACAGCAAGAAGGTCCTAAATTCCACCATCAGGAATCCATCCACCATCTTTCTGTGTGGAGTTTCCATGTTCTCCCTGTGTTTGCCAGGGTTCTCCCCGGGTACTCCACCTTCTCCCACAGTCCAAAGACATGCAGTTAGTGGGGATAGGTTAATTGATCAGTCTAAATTGCCCTTACGTGTGAATGTGGGAGTGAATGGTTGTTTGTCTCTGTGTGTTAGCCCTGCAACAGACTGGCAACCTGTCCAGGGTCTACCCTGCCTCTCGCCCAATGTCAACTGGGATAGGCTCCAGCGCCCCCCGCGACCCTAAAAAAGGATAAGCAGAAGCGAATGGATGAGGTCTGATGGAGTGATGAAATTTGAAACTTTGAATGTCAGGAGTTATTCCTAAAGACCAACCAATAAGTTACAGGAACGCTTGCCTAAGCGAGTTCATTGAATAATAAAGGTGATCACATAAAAATATATAGAGTTGTTAGAAATGGACAAACTGGTTTTGCCTGTATTTCCGTGCAAGTGCTTCATTAAATCATTACATCTATTTCCCATTTTTCCAGCAAAATATAAAGAGAAGAGGGATAGTTCAAGATTTACACATTACTTTCTAATAGCCCATCTATATTTTGTTTTCTTTTACTCATAGCAGCGTTGTGAGGAAAGTTTATTTAATATAATGCTTCCTGTTCATCAAAGGAAAGTCACATTCTGCTGTACCAACTCATACAAACTGGACTTGACAGAGTAGCGGGATATTGCAGTTTGCATTCAGTTTCCTAAAACACAGCGTGAGAGCCACAAACCTGACAGTTTACTTCCCTTTATCTGGCAAATGCTTCTGAACTCTAGAAATAATATGACCAAGGGGTGCACCATCTTCAAGGTATAGCTCAGTCCATTTCATATTCATGTTTTGTTCGGCATATATTATACTTTAAATATAGCAGAAATGGCCTTGACATAACAATGACATGAAGAAATGCTTTACACTGCAGTGCCTCATTTCCATAGTATGTTAAATGTTTTACTATTTTTTTCTTTTGCTTGAAGACAGGCAGGATGTGAAAAGTGGATTATGTATTCTTGTCTAAAAACACCTACACAACCTACACATGTACATACATAAGGTAAACACATGCACACACACAGTGCTCCCCTATATTTATTCTATAACTGAGGACAACCCAGGTAGGAGGGAAGCGTTAGAAGTAGAGAAAAATGAGGACAAAGAGCAGCGTGTCAGAGGTTTGATAGAAAGGTGTGTGTGTGTTTGTGTGTGTCCATAGGTAGAGTTCACATGTGTGTATGGAAATGTCACAGTTTATACCAATGTGGGCAAATTTGATTTTTTTGAAGCACTGATATAAATTTATCTACTGCCATGGGAGATTCAGTTCATGATGAATCTAGTATGTGCTCCGCATGATTGAGGACCTTCTGTTCTTACTGCTGCTGCCTGCTGTCTGTGCCACAAATCACTTTTTCTCTCACCCAGCTGAACACAGTAACTCGTGCTCTTGACTTTATGTCACAGTCATCTTTTGTTCTGTGTGGTCCTTACCAGGAGAAGGATATACTACATTAAATGGATTTATTCAAGCATGAATACCTCTTGAGACTTTATTAAAAAACACTGTACTTTTTAGTTTATGACATTTGAATACTTCAGTCTCGATGCGCGCTGGAGCCTAGAAGGACTTGTCTAGACATTGCCCATCAGAGATGCATGTTACTGTATAGATGGCTGATGTTTTCTGCTAGCAGCTTAAGCACTCTTTAATCTGCCAGCTCTCTTGCGCAAAGACATTACGGTGTGCTACACTTGTGTAATGACAACTTTAAAAAAAATGTTCCAACGTTATTCTTGCAATTTATGTGTGTAAACTGTCAAAAGTTGGTTTTGAAAATTAAAATCGTGAAAATAAGTAGTAATGTTTGGACAGCAGTACAGAGTACTACACAGTGCTGGAGCAAGACAATTTTTATAATGGTGGGGAGGTTGAGCTCATTTCTTGCATAGAGATGAGGTAAAACGCTACAGGAAAAACAATTTTTGTATTTTGGGGTTTTCTTTGTTAACACTCGCTCTTATTTAAGATACACAATTTACTTTTTTTTTTACTTTTTAATTGTGAACCGTTGCTGATACTGTAAAGCTCATAAGATATTTACAATTTTAAAAAGTTCACTGTTTTAATGAGTACATGAAGGAAAAGTAGCTGTAGAGAAACATTTCTGTAAACAGAAAGTTCCAAGGAGAAAACCAGTCATTACCACTGGTCTTGAGTGGAGGTCAGACTTTATAGTCTGGTTGCCATGGCCACCCCATGGGTCTGCCCCCGATGCTATAATTAAAGAGGATATGTTGTTGACGCTGTGAACAGAAAATTTCAAAATCTAAACTTATAAATGTTTGCAACTCTTGTTTTTTTGTTTTTTTTTTAAGCCAACATGGGCAGTTACTTTCCCCAGATTTTAACAGTTTTTGTAGCATTTCATCTAAACTTAAAATATGTGAGTCACATAGTACAGAACAGTTTCTTTCTTACAGTTGGTAAGAAACATTACTGCAATCACTGGCACTGAATCAACGTGATAGGTTTAAAGGCTAAAGAAGGCACCTAAATTCCTCATAGTTAGAATTTAAGGCAGAGAATTCACCTGCTCAAACACGAGGTGCAGCTATTGCACTGCTAGTAAAGCAATAGTAAGAATCTCATGTTCCACATTTGCACCAGATAAACTAAACTTCCTTGTTTCCTTTCTTCTTTCCCCACACTCTCTGCTTCCTGCTTGTCTCCTCTGCTGCTTCCACAGCACACTGACAATATATGGCATCAGTCAGAATGACGAGGCTATCTACCAGTGCATCGCTGAGAACAGCGCGGGCTCTACGCAGGCCAGTGCCCGCCTCACGGTGCTCTGGGCTGATGGACTGCCTGGCGTTCCCATCCACGTGGAAGCAGAGGCCCTCTCCCCCACCACCATACAGGTGTCCTGGAGGGAACCCGATAAAAACACTCAGGACATCATCGGTTATGTGCTCCACATCCGCCGGACCTCAGGTGGGGCTTCTTGAAGATCCAGATACAGTTTAAAGCAAAGCTTTAGTTAAAACAAGTGTGACATGAAGTCAGTGTCAAAAGGCATGCCAAGTGAGATGAGAGGAGGCAGAAAAAACACAGGCCTCTTAACGTGGAATAAATCAGTTCTGAAAGTAAATAAGTGTTTGAGGAGCCCCATGACATTTTCACTGAAGAATTAGGAGTGGATGCGGCTAAATTCATTCGCATAACTACAAATGGCAGCAAACAAGAGAACGCTGCCACACTTTCATTACAATTCAATTATGTAAATAAGCTGCTACAGTAATGAAATGATGAGGAACGGCACTGACACAGACAAAGATGGTCCTGAGGCACAAAAGCGATTTGCAAGCACACACACACACACACACGCACACACACACGTCACTTCAGGCTAATGCTTCACTTCAGTTTATTTCATTTATTTATCGCGCCACTTCAAACTAGCAGCCATCGTCGTAACAGTCATACAAATTATTGGTAAGGTAAAACCCTTCATTAGCAGTAAGCGCAGGTAGTAGAGTATGAGGGATGTCAAATCTCATGTGTAGTTTGGTGTGTCAGACTTTGGAAGAGTTATCACGTTAATGAGAAACAAGAAAAAACAACAAAGGTGATATGGTGCCTATGGAAAATTCATGTTTTAGCATTTTATGCTACACTGAATTACCTTGACAGATACTTTTGTTTAAAGATAAACAAAGAGGTGGTTCCAAGGTATACAGAAAGGAAAGAAATCAAAAAACAACAAGAAGCTGTTTTCACATGTCAGCTTCATAATATTTAAGGATAATTTGTTTTTGTGGTGATTTTCAGTTTTCCTTTCTCACAAGATGCAACCAACACGCACCTTGAATCAAACTGTTTGCACAATTCAACAACGTGACCTCAAACCTCCAGGGAGAAATCAACTTTGCAAAATGGTAGATTAGCCCTTTAAAGCCTGAACCATGAAATAAGTGCCAAGTGTTTATTAAACCTTCTCACAAAAAATTTCCATATATGAGTTTTAATTTATAGCATATTTGCTATATCTGCATTTTATTTGTGATGTACACATCCGGGACAGAGAGGAAGGCTCGTTTGAGCTTTGAGTCCAGGATGCCATTTACGTGAGAAGGGAAAGACCAACTCAGAATCCACCATTGTAGGATGGCGAAACATTGTAGGATGTTTCACCATCCTACAATGTTGTGACTGCTCTCTGCAAATAGTCAAATAGATCATGGTCATTGGTCAATAATCATGACAATTTACTTATTAAAGGTCATGAAACCGACTTTGCCTCAAGTGGTGCCAGTGTCGGCCATTATGCACATGTACCTTTTATAAGGTGGGGAAACCTGCATTCAGCTGAGACTGAAGAAGTCACTTGGATGATGAAAAGTGTGATATGGTTTCCGAAAGAGACTCAGGCGCAGGCCAGGGTATTCCTTTAAGCGAAGAACAGTGCATTTATTCACAGTGAACACAATCACCAAGTGGCTATATACAACGTGCAGGGGAAATGGGTCCGGGTCGCCAGGGTCCGTGGGAAACAGGGTTAGGGGAAAAGGTGCTCCACACTTTCTGTACAAAAGGCTCCTCCTCAGTCACTCCTCTCAGCATCCGGTTCCAAAAACAATCTAAACACAAAAGGTCGGGTTAGCGGGATAATAACAAAGGGCTTTCAAGATACAGGTTGGCAGATACACAAGTCTGACTGACGCTGATAGCTCAACGATCCAGCGAAGACTAGTGCAGACTCGCCATCTTAAGTAGTGCAGTAATCAGCTGGGATCAGCGGCCGGTGCGGTGATGAGAGCAGGTGTGTGGGCCAGCAGCGGGAGCCCGCAATGAGCGTCGCCGCGGCGAGAGAGAGAGAGAGAGAGAGAGTGAGAGAGAGAGCAAACAAACCACAAACATATTGCCTAATAGAGGGTCGACCAGCGGGGCACAGGGACCATGACAAAGTGTCTCCTATTGAAAATGCTACGTCCAGATGAACAGAATCAACTTAACACTCTGTGTTAGGGGGTAACAGGCTGACTGATCTCTGATCCCCAAATGTTTTGGATGTTTACATTGGTGCTCCTCTGTCAGGTGGTGTCTAGAAAAGTCCCTACATGCCTACTTGATAAATGCATGTGTCATTTATTTATTTATTTATTTATTTATTTATTTATTTATCTTTACCTTGTGGGTATGGTACAATTAACTGTGTATGTTTTTTACTTGTTTTTATGGGGAGACCATTGTAGCACCTGCTGATGTTCCCCTCAGTTGATCTATTAACTGATCATTAAGGGACCTGGGAGACGACTAATAGTATCTCCTGTAATTTCCTCTCCAGCGTGGCGTGGCCCAATGGATTGAGGGCTAGATGTAGATAGTGGTTATGGTTGGATGAATTGCTTAATTAAAAGCAATAAAATGCTTTAACATATCCTGAACAACTCTCCCGATTCCTCCCTCCATCTTCTTATGCCGCCCCTGCAATTCACCCTGAGGCCCAGAGTGATACTAAATTAGCTATTAAATACTGTAAATGCTTTGATAAAACCCACTGAAGTGGGCAGTAAGCACAAGTGCTAATAGAAACATATTATTTTCCATTTTTCTTCCTTTTCCCATTTATGTCTTTCCTATTTTTCTTACAAATCGTTTCAAAATTTGGCTCCTCCTTTCTTTTATTCCCCCTCTTCTCCCTCCACCCTTCTTCCTTCAGACCCGGCGGAGATGGAATACGAGGAGGCTGTCAGTAAGGTCACGCTGCAGCAGATCATCCGGGACCTGGAGCCCTCCACCAATTATACCTTCTATGTGAAGGCCTACACATCCCATGGGGCCAGCAAACCTTCGGACAGTGTCACAGAGAGCACTCACGGAGAGGGTGAGTTGGCGGAAATAAAAAAAAAATTAGAAATATCAAGACTCCCACAAGATTTGTAGCACAGGTAAAACACATGATTTCACCTTAATTATTGCAGAACATCCATAAAACATAAGAAAAATTGGGCTGCTCTCACTGCTTTATATTTTAGAGCTTGTTCATCCTGAGGAAGAAAGTAAAAATATTATTGCTCACATTTTATTTTTCCCACACCTGATCAAATTTCTGATAGTTGTTTAACTACTTTGGCTTACATTTTGTTGTGTGTTGCAGTGCCAGCTCCTCCTTCCCTCTACACAAAGGTGGTGAACGGTAGTGTTGTACAAGCAACATGGGAGTCTTCCTCCAAGATGGGCCAGCCTCAGGGCTTCAGACTGTATTACAGGAGAGCGCACACACCACTGTTCACTGGGCCCATCGCCTTCCCTCGCAACGTCACCCAGTACAACATCACTCATCTGGGTGAGACATGACAGCTGACTGTATCATTGCTTTTATTGGTAATCAGCGTCACGCGTCGTAAGCGCTGATAAGCGGGCCTGTGATGCAGAATGGTTTGTTAATGCACTTTAGTGGGTTTACATAGTTGTTTTTGCCAAGAGCTAAAAATATGTGTCACTAACAGCTCGTGGTGCTTAGTTTTGATTGCTTTCTTTGTTTCCTTTTGTTCAGATTCCTCACTGGTCTATGAAATAAAGTTGATTGCTCACAACCAGCATGGAGACGGGAATGCCACCATACGATTTGTTTCACTTCGGGAGGCAGTGGCCAAATCAGGTGAATTTTTCTTTATCATTTTTTCCATCATTTAAAATACAGTCATGTGGATAAATGTGGATATATGGAAGTGTACAGTCTGCCCACATTTCCATATCACGTTGTCCAAGGACAAAAAAAATCTCAGGAAGACAGACAGTGGAGAAAAAAGATTATAACAATACACCTAACAAAAAGGAAAATAATAAACTGAGAATAATAGAAATGCATTTACAGTTGTTGATCTGAAAAGAGCTTCCTGGAACATTGTAACATATTGTTTCATTGGAAAAACAAAACTGAAGTTTGAATCAAATACTATGATGTGAATTAAAAAATAAATCAAATATTATCATCATGCACATGATGATGTATGGATTAGTGAGATGGCGCTGTCCCACAGGTCATCTGATTATCTCACCAATGTCTATTTCCAGAGGTGGAGAGGCTTCCCATATGCATCATCTCTATATATCATAGACTACGTGTCCACGGGTTTAATCCTTTTTATATTGATTGATTTTGTGAGCCTGATGTGATAAGTCTTTCTGACGGTATTTAGGTAGGATGAAAAATATTTCAAGAAAAATAATGTTTGCCTGGAAATGTAAGAAAAAAGTAATGAATGGTGTGTCATTCCAAGATGGGTCAGCAAATAAGACAAATCCAAACCCAGGACTCAGGATCTGAATCCCCGAATGAACTGTCAGAGTGGAAATAAATGGTTAAAGGTCATTTGAGAGAAGCGAAGTATCTCTGAAAAACTTAAATGTTTTCTTTATTGGATCTGCATTTTTGAGTTAATGCATTTTGAACTACAGGATTTAATCTTTCAGTGCTGCCAGCGAGAAAAACTAGATCACAGAGGGTCTGTTTGTCTAGTATATTTATTTAGAAATAGTGTTCGCCCAATATTAATGTAGAAAATTGAAAAGTCCTGGCCAATCCTGCAATTTGGATCTCTCGAGGTGTGCTTTTTGAATACAAGAGACTGATATACTACAAAGATAAAGAGAAATAGAGTTATATCACGCCTTCCTTTGATCTTGCTATAAAAAGAGTATCTTTACTGGGGCTCTCGCCTCTTTGTCTTTCTCCCAATCTCGTATCTGTCTGCAAAGTGCAGACTTTGGCCTACACAGGCTCATCAAATGATTTCTGCCCTCTGATCCTCAGTATGGCGCATATGAGCTGACGTACCTGACTCACTTCATCCTCACTAAAAATGATTTGCTGGGTTGTTTTTTTTTTCAAGTATTGCTGCTGCATTTCTATCGTTCCACTTTATCTTGGAAGAAGTGGACCTTTAACACAAAAGGTCTGCCCAGTGTGGGCTGCAAGATTCTACGAGCAGTCTGGGGAAGTGTAGTGAAGGCCAAGCAAATCTTGCATCATCTAGCATGCTGTGGGTGTACATCACCAAAGCCCTCCTCCACAAAGTTGTTTCTCTGTTACTTGGATTCCAAGTTTAATCTTTATCAGACTGGTCCAGGACTTGAGGCATGGTTTAGCTGAGATGACAGCTCGAAAAACGCAATAAATCACAAGAATCATCACTCAAAATAAGGGCTAAACGTGGTTGGAGTACAGGGTAGATTTGAACTAAATATGACCGTATATCGATCTCACAGAAGAGATGTCTTCACTTGTTGCCACTACCCCTTATACCGCTGCAGTGACCCACCAAATATGGAAATATTTTCACACCGCTACACACTGCCCCACATCAATACGGAGCATGAAAGTAGATTAGTCTCACATAACATCTCTTGTATCAGTCAAGTTGACCTTCATGCCACATAAACAGTCCAAGCTCACCCAGCTGTGATGTGACCGTGTTGTGTGCAATATCTCCTCAGTGTTGGACGGCCCGTGCGACTGTGTGAAAGATGAGCAGGGCAAAACTTCCACCACGGGCATCATAATCGGCATTCACATCGGCATTACCTGCATCATCTTCTGCGTGCTTTTCCTCGTCTTCAGCTACCGTGGCAGGTCAGAACTAGCACGACGTGCACATTCATGAGGCAGTTAATGGTGCCAGTGAAATAACTTGCCAATAGTTGCTGTTAAAGGGTCTAATTCTATCGTGTGTATAGAATCAGGCAAACGTTTAATGTGTGCATGTTCGTGTAATCCCCAGATTAATGATGTGTAAGACAGTTCAGGCCACCCCCCAGGCAGGGAACGGCGCTGCTGTGGACTCTTCTTCGTCTTCCCAGGGAGCCTCTGGGCTTAACGGGGCTGCCAGAAGAGAGATGGAGGTCAATGGCAGTGCGGCGAGGAAGAAAGCGGTTGACAGCAATGAGCTCGAGAGTCTTTTCATGCAGCCGAACACAAGAGAAATGTGCATGGTAGGTCCTCAGAGTGAAAAGAGTGAGAAAAGCTATGTTAAAGGAAAAAAAGAATATTCTATCTAAGCTGAAACTAAATGAAATATACTCAGTCTGATTGTTTGCACGTGTTTTCAGTCTGATTCCTACATGCTGAATAACACCCAGCTGTCTACGATACCGCTGGATGAGTTTGCCGTGGAGAGGGAAACCCAATTCCGAGAGACTCCTGCAGCAGGAGCAGCTCAGCAGGACCAAGGCTAATAATGTATGAAGGCCAATTCACACGACACTGTCCAGTGTCCACGCAGACTTTTCTCTCACTCAGGTTGACAGATTGTTGTTGTTTTTTCAAAGTCGTCATTCCTTTTGTGCAAAGACTTTTTTTTTTATAAAGGCGTTCTGGAGGATCTAGGACTGTATATCTGAAGCCCGATGAATTTTTAGTTTTTGTTTTGGTCTTTGGTTAATTTCCTGGTGTTGGGCAGCACCTAAGACAGAGGCCCCAGAATGTCCTTGTTATACAATGGTTTTATTTTGAAGTTTATAAATATATGTATATATATAAATATATACACTATATCTTTATCACTTATATGTCAAAGCGGTTATAAGTTATTGGTCTTATCTCTACTTTTCTGTGGATGTCAAAGACTCCTGCTGCCTACTCTCACCTACCAATGATTCCACCTTCTTGTTCACAGAAGATCTCAGCCTTCTTCCAGGGATTCGATATATTCTGCCTCAGGACTTTGTTTCAGTGATTTCAACATATTTTTTTTTATGAGTTTTCGGCCTTCATGCAGGCGTTAGACTTGGCTGCGTGAACCTTGCGATAGAAAGAAAAGAAAGAAACCTACCTCAGCCGGAATGAATGTGTAGTGGGAAGCTTTTAGGGACTTTACCTTCCCCTGAGCTCACAGTTACTTTACATGCAGAGGAATTGGTTTGGAAGTGACAAAATCAGGTGCCGCTCTACCTCAGATGTCAAGAATCATCTCTCTTCTCCTGCTTGTCGAAGTAAAACAGAAAAAAAAAGAAAACAAAAAAAAAGTATCCAACATAAAGCACTTCCAAATGCTGAAATTAATGTTCTACCTCAAGATAACAATGTTAATGTTGTCGCTGTTGTTGCTGTTTGTCTGTTTATTGCATAATGAAAAACCCTCTTTTGGCCCTTTGTGAAGTCCTGGCTTCCCTCTGTTGATGAATATGGTGTTTGTAGATACAGCGTCAGTACCTCATGCAAGCTGACAGACTGATAACATGTTGTACGGTTACGGTGTGTTGGAAATATGTATGAATTATGCTAATCTATTGTAAGCCTTTTGATAGATTTGACTTTATTTTAAAGATTGTAATTTCTTTTTTCCACCGTAGTTGCTTCAGTTGAATGACAAGGCTGTTAGAGATACACTGCATTGTTAATGACATCTTAAAGTCTAACTGTGCATGAGATGAGATGTCATGTGTTTTTAAATAGATAAAGCTAAATTGAGCACAAATGTTAACAGAAAATGGCCCGTGTCTACGAATAGTTTGGATCATATTTCTGGAAAATCTGCTTATTGGCTTTCTTGTTGGCAGATGAAACCGCTCTCATTTGATCTTTCTCAGTTTTAAGGTCATAGCTGTTTGGCAAGTAGCCTAGCCCTAATTCCAAAATTGTTGTTAACCATCCCCGGTCTCTTAGACGCTTAGATGAGCTATTAAAAATCTAAATTTTCTAACACATGCTATTAAATATATCATTTTTTTAATATGTAAAAAAGCCAAAGCTTAAAGACAACTATTTGGAAGAGATTTATGTATTAAATGCACGTATGTGCTATTGCTTTTATTTTGTCCTGTTATCTAATATTTAACTGTAGTTTTGACAACAGAGATATGAGAGCGGTATTTGACCTCTGGAAAGAAAGCAAAACAAGCTCAAATTAATTTTTTTGACAGCAGTGTATCTCTAAACTTTTTCTGAATATTTGTGTCAGCATCACCTTCTTATTTTGTTTTCACATCACATTTCAAGCCTCCTTTACAAACGCAGCAGTAGCCTTTTATTTCTCTTCTGGTGCCCAGTAGACGTAACAGTTGCCGGTTAAGCTCGTTTACTGTTACTCTTCTCAAAACTATACTTGCTGCTCGGCCTCCTCCCTCCTGTCAACGCTGACTATGTGCTTCAGGTGCTTATAATATCTTTGAATGCTGACGAGCACAGACAGAGAGCGGGCTGAGGGAGATGGGTGGTTGTTGGGTAGCTAAACAATTACAGGGCTTTTCTCTCGCCGGCTCTCTGCTCAGTGTTGTCACTTGCTGTACAAGTACTGATTTGATGCATTATGGTTACCTACCTCAACCTTGTTGTTGGCCTTTCTCTCAGGTCTTAATGAAGGACACGTACAGAGTATAAACAATGAACTTAATGTATATATATATCTACAGTCGTGTGACACAGTAAGTATATCTCATGGAAATTGCTAGCTTTTATTACATACTGGAGCAAGCAAAAACCAGGTCATCTTTGAAATAATGCCTGAAGATAACCGCTCAACTTTTTGCTGAACAAAAATAGCAAAAGAAGTTAAACTTAAAATCAAATACATCAGAAGCTAGTGTTGCCCAATATAGCAGTAATTGCATCATGTAAGCCACCTGCTCAGTTTTAACGAGGCTCTTCACCTGAAAAGCTTCCTGTTATCGGTACCCTAGCAGGGCCTGCTGTGATTTTGCTCCAGAGGATGTATCTGGCTCATTCTCCAGCCTGGAGTAACAAATCTTTGTGCAGCTATTTCTGTGGCGAGTACTTAAAGCCAGAGAGAGGAGCGCTCTAGTACCAGAGAGCCTTTTTGTATTGCGGCTTGTGAGCTGTGTGTCTGTGGCTACTTGTGGTGCGTCTTAGTTGAATTCCCAGGTGGATTTTTCAACTGGTACGCCCCCCTTATAGATATCACCTTTATCTACAGGCATTGTTTCCTAAGGGACCAAATGTTTCCCCCAATATATCAAAAGATAAATAAATTCACACGACTGTATAATATAAATACATAAAAAATTGCAATTGTCAAAATATGCTGGACAGACAGAGTCAATAGAAACAGACACAATAGGAGGGGGAACATTTTAGGACCTTTATGTTGAGCACTAATTATTTAAGCAGTTCAAGTTCATACTTAATTTGTAGTGATTGTCACTTTTATTACTAGCGCATCATTTTCTTTGGTAGTGATTTACTTTATGTCTTCTCTAGACATAAATAAGTTTAACTGAATCAAAAGTGGGTGGCACGTACAACTCGACATCATGTACACAAAAAAAAAACGCTTTCAAACCTCTTTGGTGCATCCAGGTATGGGATACTGTAAACAGTAAAATGCTGACACTAGCACTTTTTTTATGAAAATGAGCTTGTCATGTCTCTGCTGCCCTAAGTAACTAACATCAGTGTAAGATGAGTGCATTTAATATCAGCAAACACCTTTGATTGAATCCATGGTGTTGAATGCAAATGCTTCCTGGTGCTACTCCTCAGGCAGCTTTGTGTTTTCCATTCATCAGCCTTAATAGTAAGAAGCATATTAACAGCTTCATTTCTGACAGGTGGCAGGGCATGCAATGGTTTAAAGGTCACAGCATTTTTGAGTCCAGTGGAGCCAACTAATGCAAAATGACCTGTGTTCTACTTATGCATCATACATACAGTATAGGAGTACTTTTGAAAAGCATGCACCGTCTGGTCCTTCACCACATCCAAACTGAGAGCTATACGTGTCCCCACAAAAACAGTAATTCACCTGTCATTTTAATGTGTTATGCAAACCAGCATTAGAGTCAATCTCACTTTAGTGATCATCCTAGGTACTATGTTTTATGCCTTTTAAATTTGTTTGCATATGCGTATTTCTTTGCATTTCTGTGGTATCTATTTCCTGCATTTAATTGTACACTATGTTGTTGATATTATAACCAGTGCTGGGGGAAAAAAGAAATGGCAACTGTCAAAACAGTAGAACAAATGCTTGACCTAAATGTCTCCTCTGTGTATATTCACTAACTGCAGATTAGTTTCTCTCCGGGGCTCCTGCAGCTTTAATCAGTGTTTTCACCTCTGTGGAGAGAACTTTCACAAAGGACACAATGGGTATTTTTTTCTTCCTTACTTTGTTCCTCAGTCCCTTGGTGTCATTTAAGGTTAATGTCCTCTTGCAGGAAATTGTACACCACTGTGGATTTGACAGGCGTTAGTGTCATACGGACGTTTAACCTGATTCACCGTGGATGCGGTGCGGTGATCATCATGTTTACTTGATTAGACTTTGATAGGTCAGGTTGTCATATAGCTGTATAATATTAGAACCTGTGTGATTTATTGGGGTGCTTAAAGCTGTTCTCACTGACTGACTGGTGCTGTAATCCATCAGCTGTGGGGAGCAGATGATTCCTTTGCTGATATGGTTAGTCAAACTGAGGCCTTTGTCTTACATATTCTGCAGTTTTGAGAAGTGTTTCATCACTAAACGCTGCTCTTGTCAATGAGACAGCCTCCTTTGTTCCTTGTTCAAGAATCCTGACCTTTGGTCAGGGAGGGCGTGTGCTCAGGGACTCTCTGATCCTGTGTTATATGCATCTCAGCCGGCCATACAGTTGGCCTACTGAACTTGAATTTCCTCAATTTCTGCTTTGTGCCCAGTTCAGACAGATTCGCTGCAAGAAATGCCATCGTTGTCTGTCATTAAAACTGGAATTGTTATGCTTTTACTGCTTTCTGTGATATACATGGCTGTCGCAATGGTCATGACCAAAGATTCAAACAATGGTTTCAAAATATCTGCAAGTAAGCCCAAAATCTCAGGCTCTGCTCTAAATTCTCAATTTCAGACAGATTTGTCTACTCTAAAAAGAAGAAGAAAAAGACATAGCCGGAGAGACCTGGTATGGTCACTTCAGGTACCATACCAGGTCTCTCCGGCTATGTTTAAACATTGTGTTTGCAAAGGGCAGCCAATCAGAAGAAAGTTGGTAATTGAAGTTTGTACTACGTGTTTCAGTCAAGATAAAATTAAGAGCTTCATCAAAGCCCAGCATAAGATAGGTAAGGTTTACTCTGAACCGTACAAAGCTATCCTCATCAAAAATATTCAATTATAAATGAGCATAATATATAAATGACCACTTTAACTTGCTCAGAGAAAGTGTTGGCAGGATAATGGTTATTTAACTGTCATTTTGCCTTTGTTTGGCTCTTCTGGCAGGAAAAGGAACATTTGTCATAAAACAGTTCATCCGCCTCTTAAGCGTACTGAGGGGTGGTGAAAACAGGGAGGCACATTAGCATCATGTTACAATTTCAGCAGAAGAAATCATGTGACAACAGTAACATTCACAAGGACAATCTAGATTTTTATAAGAATATGCTGCTTTTCTTTACTTTGTATATTAAATGGATTAATTTGGGGGTTCGACTCTGGGTCAGGCAAGAAAAAACAAAAATACAAAAAACATTTTAAATAAGTTAGCTTGAGCTTTAGAAAAATTAGTAAAAGCACCATTATCTTAAATTTAGATGGACCAAATATTTGATCAAATTGACTAAGAAAGTGTTTAGAAGAAAAAAACCTTTGGCTGGAGCTGTCATTTCTTCATACTTATTCTACTACCCTCAGGTTCTTAAAAATAAAACATCCTGGACTGGGAATGTGCAGGGTTTCTTTCACATATGGTGCCAATATGACTCCAACTCTTCATGCTCTTATAATACATTGACTAAACACAGGTAACCAGATCAAGTCAGGGGGGTAAGATAGGCTTAGTCTGGCTAGATTGGCACTGTATTGTTCTATGATGTCTGTTATGAGTGTTAGTGACTCTGTGGTTGATCTCAGTGACAAAGACATTTAGGAGACCCGAAATATTAACTTTTTTCTTTTTCTTATTAAACTTTGCCCTTTTTTTTTAAAGTCCTTTACATTATGTGGTACTGATTGTTGTGGCACCAAATGACTATCTGAGCTGACTGTAAATTGATTTCCAGTACATTTATCTCTATGGTGTTTTGCTCTGATACACTGATGACTGTATGTGTCAAATAATGCTGAGTTTCAGGATTTTCTGAGTGATTTATACTGTTGTCAAATGGTGGTTTATTGTAACTGTACTTTAATGTTTGATATCAGTATTATATTTTACATGCTCCTGTTAAGAAAGCAGACTGAATTCAGTATGTTTAAAAGTAGAAGGCAGAAAAAACCCTACAGTGAATCTGCATGAGAAACAAAAAGCTGATGTGTTATTTTAGCCCTAATTGAAAAGTTTTAGTTAATCCTTATTGGCAACACTGTGATATTTAGTCAAATCATGACAAAAAAATACAAAAAAAATCTTGTATTCTCAATATGGTACTATTGATTGTCAGTCTGTTTTGCTGGTGTATATTGATGAAATAGGCTGAGTGACCTTTTTTTCTGTTGACAAATCTAAGTCTCTCTTGTCCTCGCTGATGCCTGATGATCACCTCATTCTCATCCTGTTCCCACCAGTCATCCTCACATGAGTGACTCAGGCTGAGGTCCTGCCAGTGCTGTCACAGTTAAAGTGAAAAAGGTGTCTTTGTTTTCCTTCACAAAGCATCTGCGGTTGAGGACAATGTGTGTTTTATATTGATGTTGTCAGCATGAGCTAAAGCCGCTCAGTCATCATTTAATCAGCTGCTTAAATGGAAAAAAGAGCTCCTGAGTAGGATCTACACTGCAGGTGTAAACCCCAGTGCCGAGCACCGGAGTGAGCAACAGCTTCGTACGAGAAATGCATTGCTAAATTTCCACATGCACAGCAACTTCAACTTGCAGCACTGCAGGCAAAACAAAATTTAGAAAGTTATGTCAATATGATGTTGACATACTAAACCATGTAGGCGTATGAATGTGTGACCTGTTCTTACCCAGAGTTTCTGGTTTCACCAAGAATTTTGTATAAAAGTAGAAAAAAATGCTGATGGGATTATTTTTAATTATTAAACCTCTTAAATGAACTATGTTTCCACGCCAAGGATTTAAACCTCCCACACCTTGTCACCACCTCCAGAGCTGAGAAGTGATTGCAGAGCTCGAGACTGCTCCATCGGTGAAGTTTAATTACTGGGTTTAAAGCCCACGAAACACATTTCCTTAGTACATTAAATATTTATGAATAAATAAGAAGCAAACAGTTCAGAAAAGAAACCTCCCTGATTATTCAGTTTTAATCTGCTTCATCCAAACACATTCAATTTGCTGTCTGGTAAAAATGCATCTTCTTTTACATGCTGATATATTGTCAATATATTGCGTCAAACATTGACTCGGGGCTCACTGTAATCTCTAATCAGAGGAGGCATTACTTTTAAGCACATTTGGCTCATGATGCTTTTTTTTAAATCAACATCTTTTAAGAAATTCATCATTATATAAATATTTTATTATGTTTTAACGATGGTTCTAAAAGCAGTGTCTTTATGGTCCAAGTCTGAACCACGATAAAGGGCACCGTACGAAAAATCTGCCTTGTAGATTTGTTTCTACTGGCTTTACATGCTGTATTAAAATGTGTCAAATTTCTGTTCTATTCTATAACCATTTATTCCCAGCAGGGTTCAAATGAGGTGCCAGAAGTTTAAAAAGAGTAACTATATGGTGTAGCCTGTGTTACTCACATTTTGTTTAAAAAAAAAAAAGTTGCAAAGGATTAAAGGAGCACAATATTTTACATTTAGCTCATGATCATGCATAATCATGTCTGTCTGTCCGTCTGTCTGCTGAGGTCACTGCCGATATCTGCTTCTCTCTCACAGTTTACTTCAGGTCAACACTAGATAGTTTTAAAAGTGTTCTCAGAGAGCTGTCATGGATCACTGCTGTATAAAAAGGTTTTGTTTCTATGCTCTCTCTAGAGACCATGTTGGTGCAACTATAAATTGTAATCTGCATACATATCCACATATACTGTATATACTGTATGTGTGTATGTATATGCTTTAAAGGAAAAATAGACCATTTTTAGTGGTTTGTATTGTTTTAGGGTTCATTGTGCAACACTGATAGGAGAAAAAAAACAATAACAGTGATAATAAACTAGCTCTAGTGATAATGAATCCAGAGTCTGTCTTTATTGTGTGCATGTGTGTGTGTGTGTGTGTGCGTGCGTGTGTGTGTGTGTGAGTGAGTGAGTGTGTGCACCTGGTGCAAAATAGTGTAATTTATAGCACAGTCGTGAGTTTGGTCGCTTGCTTCCTGCAGTCCGCTGAGATGCAGCAGATCAATCTGGTGCAGGCTGCTTCTCTCCCTCCCCACATCACCATCCTGTTCTCCTGTTCAGCACATTAACTCATGGCCTCCGTGGCCAGACAAAGAGTATTGAGCACCAGGCCCAGAGCTCCTGGTCGATGAAGGGTGGTGCCGGACTTCTAATCACTGTAAATCCCAGTGCATGACTGCAGACAAAGGAAGAGTCCGATATGAATCAACGTCCTCTCTCTTTCTCACTCTCTCTTTAATATGATTCCAATTTTTTTTGTCTGCTTGTTTTTGCTGCTTTTTTTTTGCTAGCATATCTGTTGGTAGTAATATTGTTATATATTGTACTCATGGATGCATCGTGAATTCAGCAACATAATAATAAATAAGTCCTGCAGAGCAGCGTGGAAAGCTTACACGGGATGTTTATTATTAAATTCTAGAAGACTGATTATTCAATCTGAATTTCTGAGCAGTCAAAGGAAATTTTATGCATTTTTGCATCCAATTCTCATTTTTTAAGTTTGCTCTTTACCTTGGTTCAATTAATTCCTCAGCTATATTTGACCTATTGTATTTACAGTCCTGCTGTCTTTTCTGTTTTGGGGGGTTTTTTGCACAGCAACTTCATATTAAGTGTGCTCACTTTTCAGTTTTACATTCCACTTATAAGACAACATAAAATGAACCTTTTATAACTGCCAAGGATTTTTATTTAGCTTTCCTGATCCCAGCAAATCATTTAAATAAATCACCTGAGATAATGAATAGGAATGATGGTGAAATTCTCAGAAAATTAATCATTGCACTTTCTGAGTCATTTGAAGGCAGATGTATAGCTGTATAACTATTCAATCTACTTTTTACCACGGTTGCAGCACACAAACCCATTATGTTTATCTTGGAGGAGTCAAGACACCCACGCAGGAACTTAAAAAGACAGCCACATTTCACTACTCTTTGTAATTCAATTCACCTCTATACCAGCTTTACCAAAAAGGAAAGTTTTAAGCCTAATCTTTAAAGAAGAGAAGGTGTCTGTCTCTCAAATCCAAACTGGGAGCTGGTTTTACAGAAGAGAGGCCTGAAAACTGAAGGTAAGTATTGGCATGATACAATACTATGAATTCTTACATTACTTTCAGCACTAAGGGCACCATATCTACCAGCAGTTAACCAAACCCCAGTTTCTGAATGCGCTATGGTTTTTCAAAAGTTTGAGCCTGTATCTTTTTCAACTAATAAGAAGTAATAATTGATCATATGAGAAGCTCTAATACGCCGCATGACATTCTTCCTTCCCACATTATTTAGGAAGCTCTGACTACTATCGGTCCCTCTATCTTACTTCTAATGAACTCTTCACTGTCATCAGGCTGTGTTCCGACTGCCTTCAAACACGCAGCCGTACAACCTGTAATCAAGAAAAGCAACGCTGACCCCAACATCCCTTCAAACTATAGGCCAATCTCTAAACTTCCTTTCATGTCTAAAATTAAAAAAAAAAAAAATAGTTCACCAGCAACTTCAGTCCTTCTTAGAGACATGTGGTGTCAGTGACAAATTTCAATCTGGATTTTTTATTTATCTTCTCCTAACTGCCGATTCTGGGCACCCTGTGGCTCTAGTCTTATTAGATCAAACTTCTGCTTTCGATACGATAGACCATGATATTCTCCTAACAAGGCTAGAACATGTAGTTGGCCTTAAAGGTAATGTTTTTTCATGGTTTAAATCGTATCTATCAGACAGATCCTTCTCTGTCACCATGGGGAAATACTCTTCCTCTTCTGCCCCTGTTAATTGTGGTGTGTCTCAGGGGTCTGTATTAAGCCCCACACTGTTCTCCCTGTACATGCTGCCCTTGGGACTCATCTTTAAAAAACATAAGATCTCCTATCACTACTATGCAGATCATATCCAAATTTACTTTCCTCTAAATTTGGATGCCTTGTCCCCACTCTCGCCTTTGTTCGAATGTCTGCAGGAGGTTAAAGAACTCGCTTATCTTAAATGAAAGCAAAACAGAAATTATCGTTTTTGATAGCCACGTTCCCCTGGGCCAGCTAACTGATACAATGGGACTTTCGCCAACCACCTTTCTCATTCTGCCAGAAACCTCGGAGTGCTCATGGATAGTTCTTTAAATTAAACAAGAAAGTATCCACTGTGCTAAAAACCAGCTTTTATCAATTACACCAAATTTCTAAAGCTAAGCCTTATTCACCACACAAAGAATGCGAAAAATGTGTCCATGCTTTCATCACTTCTAGATTGGACTATTGCAACTCTCTTTACCTGGGCCTCCAACTCTCCCTCCTTCAGCGCCTGCAATTAGTCCAAAATGCAGCAGCACGCCTCTTAACCAGCACTAGAAGGCATGAGCACATCACCCCTGTCCTCGCTAACCTACACTGGTTTCCCGTCAAATATTGCATTGATTTCAAAATCCTTCTGCTCACTTTTAAAATTCTAAATAACCTGGCCCCTAGCTACTTAACTAATCTCCTCTATCCGTACAACCCAAAGAGATCACTAAGATCCTCCAGCCAACTGCTCCTAATGCAACCAAGGTTTTGTTTAAAAACCAGAGGTGACCGTGCACTAGACACTTGAATAATCTCCCAGTCGAAATCCGTACTTCGAAATCAATTCAATCGTTCAAATCCTGTTTAAAAACACACTTGTTTAACTTAGCTTTTGAAACAAATTAGTTTGACTTTCATTCGGCCTGCACTACACCATGTAAATTCAATTTTAAGTATAATTGTACTATTTGTTCTTTTCTTTCTGCCCGCACTGCGGTTTTATTGTGAAGCACTTTGATGTACACTAGTCTTTTAAATGTGCTATATAAATAAACTTTGACTTGACTTGAAGTCTTTAAATATAAGGTCTAATTATTCAAGTATGTGAGGAGAAAATATGATTCTGGATTTTAACAGGGAGCCAAGGAAGAGACACTAATATGGGAGAGATATGTTCTATGTAGTAATCCTACATAGTTGTATATATCTGCTTAATACACACATTGAAGGACATATTCAAATAAAATGCGACTCCAAGATTCCCCACAGTGTTACTGGAGTTTGAAATGCCATCCAGACTAAGTACCTGGTTAAACACCATATTTCTAATATTTTTAGGGACACGTACAATAACCTCAGTTTTACAAATAGGAAATCAGAGGTCATCCAGGTCTTAATTCATGTTTGGCTGTTAAATGTGGAGATTCAAGCATTTCTTTTGTTTTATTGTATATCAACAATTTAACAATTTAAAGTGAGCATACAGTTACTGGATTTAATTTAAATCATTGTCTCTCTGCATACAGGAGCTGCAGCATGTGTGGATGTGAATAGATTTTAAATAGCTGTGTGGAAGATTGCTCTGTGAGAAAGAGAGGATGTTTTTAATCAAAGTAGCGAGTTTCTTTTCTCCTTTTATAGAGAGATAACAGTAGAGTAGTTTTCCACAAGTAGCCTTTCTTTCTGTCTCTGTAATGTACACACACACACACACACACACACACACACACACACACACAGTCCAGACTGGCCATGTAAAGCAGTGAAACTTTATCCGTGGCTGGACCACCTCAACTGGGCCCCGGCTGCTCCTGACCCCACTGCTTTTAAAACGCGTTGAGAAAGAGGACCTCGGTTTCCCAGAGAGAGCTGGGTGGGGGCGCAGCTGTCTTCTGGCTACTCACACCGCACGCCTTTTAGCGGCTCAAAGGGAGTAGCCGAGAGAGAGGGAGGCCGAAGGTCACACCAGCCAACTTTTACACCCCCCTACTTCTGATGTTACCAGGGTTTTTTTCTCCTGTTTTTCCCTCTTCTTTTTTTACTGTGTCCAGATTTCCCAGCCGTAACACACTTCCCAGGTGACATCCCTCCTCTCAAGTCACAAATAATCAAAACCATCTTGTCAGCTCCTGTTTCGTTTTAAAACGCTATCCTCCATGTTTATCACTCTGTGTGTGTGTGTGTGTGTGTGTGTGTGTGTGTGTGTGTGTGAGTGTGTGTATTTAACAGGCTCTCATTTTTTGTGTGTGTGCCCTTTAGTTAAATTGTTCCAATAAAAAATAAATGTTTCACACTCAAAGTGAAGCTAAGCATCACAATTAAACTTTATAGCAAAGACAATTAAATTATAACTATTTTACTTTCATAACATTGTGTTTTCATATTAATGCATTCATTTCCAGAATAATACAAAACAATCCAAACAAAACAACAAAGGGAGACCACAGTTAATCATGAGTTCAATATAACCTGATCACATTTCATCAGTGACAGTCTTCATCAGACTTTCAGGTACAGAGTAGTCAGAGTCGGCACTTTGAGCATTTTTTTTTACCCGTATGTCACAAATGATCTAAAAATCCACTTTAATGTCAAACCTTTAGCTTTTAATCTCCTTATTGTGGCACAAGTCTGGTTATTTTTCATATTTTTAGGCTTTTTTTCAGTTTTCTTAACACCTCTATAACTTATAGTTATAGAGATGGTGGAGCTTACTTAAACTGTCATAGAGCAAGTTGAAGTGTACACCACGGCTACATTCACATACATGGGTATTTTTCCACTTTTGTTTAGAAAAACATCTCGGTCAACATGAAAATGCATAAAACATTGTTTAATGCTATCATGAGCATGCTCAAACAACCGATGCTCATATACACCTTACTGTATAGAAATGTTGGCCAATCAGAAGCCTGATAGACCGACCTCAAAAAAGAAGATAGAGGTTCGCACTGCTGATGTTGCAAGACAAAATCTCTGGTTTCCGCCCCCACATGCAAATGCAGAAACTGAGTTTAGGAAATACTTCACCTTGAAGGAAGTTTTTCAAAAGCTCAATTTACAGTGACCAAAAATACCACTTAGTTATAGTTATCGAGGAAAGAAATTGCAAAATACCTGTGTAGATGGCCTGATAAACTGGGATGGGAATGATAAGAATTTAGTGATTCCCATTACATTATCGTTATTCCTTGTCGATTCCCTTATCTGTGGCACAAAGAGGGTTTAAAGCGATCGCCACGGTAATTCTACTTTTGAAACATACTTTTGAATATGTAGAAATGGAGGCTGCAGCCTTACTGCTTATCACTGCTTTTGTTACGTGTTGAAGTTCAGGGTCTGGCTGCTGGGCTGGATTCAACATTCACTCAGTTAACGTCACTGTGGGTTCTTGGCTTGCGCTATCATGCTGTCTGTACAGATGCTTGCAAAGAGCCAAAGTTGTGATAGCAGTGTAATGCAGCTAACTCTGTCCTAGATACAAATTGTACTTTACCATCTCGCTGTCGTCCTTCGGTGCAATCAAAGTAAAAGTAATGTCCATATCCACGCTGCAGACAGTGCCACTGTTTTGGTTCTCCGGCACATGAACTGAAATCAGCAGATTGTAACGCAAGTTGAAGTGGAACCGATAAGAGTCATCGATAGGCAAGCAGACTAACAATTCCAAGGGTTCTCTACAAGAACCGGTTCTGAATTGGCTGAAAAAATGCTAATGCAAAATAGGACACCCTCCCCACTTGGACGTAGACGCAAAAGCAGAAAGCAGCCACTGTGATGTCACCAGTGTGAGGCCAATTTTTAAACATCAACACAGGTTTAAAGCACTTGTCTTTACTTTTCAGATACAAAATTCACATCCACTCTTTGAATACGGTCTATGTTTTAGACCATTTCAAAATGAAACATTTTAGTATGCATAAGTGGTACTTTTATGCCACCAGCAGTGTAAATGAGGGAAAGATTGTTGAGTGTTAAAACTGTGATAATAATGGAGATATTCATGTATGGAACATCTGCAGATAAATCACCTGCTGTAAATGTTTGTGTGGGTGTGCTTCGGCGAAGGATTGTGTGCTTGAAAAAGAGGATATAATTTTTGCCACTTCTCCCCACGCTGTTGCCTGTGGCTCTGGTTTGAGATGGAGTGCCATGTGGTGGATGGTGAGTGATGGAGAATGTGGGCATTAACGTGCTGAGGCCAGAGGAGACATGGCACTGAAAGCATTAATGGAGTGACTGGTTCTGAGAGACGGTGGGCTGGTGTGATTGCAATGTGTCCAGGGGGAATTGTTCTGCAGAGTGACCATGCAGACCTTACTCCTGACCTCATAACACATTGAGATGTGTTTGAGAAACAAATTTTGAGGCCACATGCAAAGGTAGGCACTCATCATCTAAGAAAGATTTTGCTTCATTTATCACTCAAACACACATCCATGCACACACTAAGGGCTTGAATGACTACTCACTGGTTAACAGGTACAGTGCACCCAAGCACCCTGAAGAAAGGCAAAGGAGGGAGGTGGGTAAAGTGTGGGGGAGGGGAAGTGGCAGAGATATCACATCCCCTGTGTGCACAGTGGCAGTGAAGAGCAGGACAAAGAAAGGATGGAGGGTGGGACAAAGCAAGCAAGGGATGGAGGTGTGAGGTGGCTCTAAGAAAGAAGATTAAATGATTCTGGAGGTGGCAATAGATGTGAGGATGCAAAGCCGTAAAGGGAAAAGAAGATGGCATATACCGCTTTAACATGCAAATCACAAAATGTGAATTTTGCAAGCTTTAGTTGCATCTAGTGGTGCACATAAATGTGTGGATTTGATATTTCAGCCACTATTCATTGCTCAGAGATTGCAGGCATAATATGAGTTTCTCCTGCCATCATTTGCAACATTAGAACACCCTGAATTGTTGATATTCCCTCGGGAATGTTTGATGCATTGAACGCTTAGGGAAAGTGTAAAGAAATGGCTCAAAGAGGCTTGAGAGAGCCTTGAAGCACTTTACAGTGTAACAGTCCTGAACAGCCTGTGTAGAGGCAGTTCCCATGAAAAACTGGTCAGTCTGCAGCAGCCTGTGGTTTATCCACCTTAACAGTAACACTGTTTCTATGAGCACATACTGAGTACATTTTTAGTGAAATGTGAACAAGTGGAAAGAGTTGAGTGATTTTTTTCTGGCATTCATTGTCTATTTCACCTACTGAAGCGGACATTTGTGGTTTTGTGTGAAATCTAAGACTGGCCACAAATCATCCCCACTATTAAGGTGTTTAAACACTGGACATCCATCTAAAATATTTGTCAGACACACCTATTCTTAATGCAGCCATTTATACCAATGGTGTAATTTCATTAGATAAAACTGGGGCATTTATTTTTTTCAAACCAAGCCAAATTTTTCAGATCTGACCAATCAGACCACTGCATTTGGCAACAAGTGCGCTCGTAACTCAAATCACACACTGGTACTAAATACAAATACGATAAAAATAGTTAAATACTATTTTACTTCAGACACACAGGTACAGTAGATGCTGTTTCAGGTCAACTGGCTCTCTAAAATGATTTCTTTGCCTGCTGAGACGTGGTCCGAACTCTGCTAACACAAATTCAAACTGCCTCACAGACATCCTGTTGATCCCAGGCTGCTCCAGTTTGAAACCTTGGGCAAGATACTGGCTGTTTCTCAACACCTGAGTATGTAAGTCTGTTCTTGAAAACTGTTGCACTTTCTTCCCAAATTAAAATATTTTTAATGTCAGTTTTAATTCAGAATTATTGGTTAAAATAAGTATAGTACATTTAATTTATCCCCAAATATACTCACGGCTCTACATTGACACACTAAAATTAAATGAAACAATCCAGGTATGAAGCTCATCTTTAATGTCAGTCAGGAACAAATTAAACCCTGAAATATATATACTGTTAGAAACCATTTAAGTGAATTATATCTCGTGTTTAACTCCAGTGAGTGGCAAAAGCCAGTTGGTGTTTTGAAAACGATAGTGATAGTGAGCCTCGACCTCCCGGTCAGCTGACAGCTGGTGGGGCGAGCTGGCTGTTAGACCAGCGGGAACGGGCATCTCCGAAAACTTTGAAGACCTTTTGAAAATTGACCATGCCTTGATCAACTGAGCAGATGTTTGAAGTTTACACATTCTCACCTAAAAACATCATAAAAGTTTATTTTGTGTCTTATTTCATTTATTGCATTTTTAACATACTTGACTCGATGCATACATTATTTGGGTTGCAACTGATGACGTTACACAAGAACACGAAAGTATGCGTACTGAGAAATGGCCACTGAGTTGCTCCTGATGCGTTCATCAGACTGTGAGACACAGAGAGCACTTAGACGTAGAAAAAAGAACTTGTGCAAATCTGTGAGTGTGAATGGGAGTATGGCACATGTTGTATAAAGTGCTATGAGTGCTTAAGAAGAGTAGAAAAGTGCTATATAAGAACCACTCCATACTTGACTTGAAGCTACCGTCCCACACACCAACACAGATCCCGATCCTAATGAGGGCAACAATAAAATGTTTCTTTTAGGTTTTACAGATAAAACCTACAACCTGAAGCAATGAAACTCAGTCCAAAGAGACTTTAAAGCGATTCTACACTACAAGCCTGCAAACCTGACTGCTCATCACTGCCTTTGGTACCTATTCACCCCTGGAGGCAGTTTGCGCTTCACCATCACGCTTGTCGTTTCATGCAGCAACAGTGAAAGTAATGTCCACAACTCCTCTCCTAATGAACTGTAGATTACTCCACCAATTCCTTTCCCAATTGCTGACATTTCCTGACATTAGTGAGTTATTGAATGTGTTGTTTTAACTTGATTACGGTAACATATTACTTTGGAAGTGTTACACCCCGCCCTGGCACTGAGACGATGGCTGTCGGCGAGGGATGACACTTGTGTTTTATCTCTCCACTCTCAGTTCTTCTCATTCAGTCTCTTGCAGCGTTTTCATTTTCTGCTCTTCTACACTTTAACCTACTCCCTCTCACCCAGCCTGTCTCTGTCCATCACCATCAGCCCTCTCCTGGTACCTAATGCATACATACCCACTCCAGATTTGCTTTGTTCCAGCACTAATGACCTTCGAAGTGTGTTGTTTCACAGCAAAGGAAATGAAAAAAGGTACTTTTCAAAGATTTTGCAAATAGATTTTTTCAGCATTTATTTATGCTGTTTTCTGCCAAGGCTGGCTTCCTGTTTCATTGCCACTGGATAGCATTAAGTCCATATCAGTGATGGAAATATGGAAGAGTGGACCCCATCTGCATCATCTCCTGTGTTTCTCCCATTTTCTCTCCCGTCCTTCTCCTATCTGTTTAATCACACAGAGCCATATGGATGCACAGTATGTTGTATTAATTAGACTCCAGGGCGTGACCACACACCGGGGACATGAGGGACTCCAGCAGTTGCAAATCTGAGAGAAGGAATCATCCTCCCAACATAAACTAGGAGAATTGCAACCTGGGTGAGTAGAGTGTGTCAGGTGCACCAAAATATTTCTCTAGTATCTCAAATACACAAATCAGAAAGAGCAACAGCTTTAGCATCCATCCATCCCCTCATCCAACCAACAGTAATATTAAACAAAGAGAATCACATCTTGTATTTTCAGCCACATGTTCTGATCTGCTTTTACGTACATGTACGTTAAATACATCACTTACTTACATAACACTATCCTAGACATTCGGTCTGTCTGGTCCAGAAATGCCAAGATTTCTTTTGTTTAGAATGAGAGTTGAACTTGTTGTACTGTGTCGATTATATAAGGCTGGCAGCCTGAGACTTGGAGGAGTTGAAGAGTGAACTCACCAGGGAACAAATAAGCAGTGGGTTGTTCAGTGTGTGTGTGTGTGTGTGTGTGTGTGTGTGTGTGTGTGTGTGTCTGTGTGTGTGTGTGTCTGTGTGTGTGCGTGCGTGTGTGTGTGTGTGTGCGTGTGTGTGTGGAGGAGGAAAAAAAAGAATGGTTCACTCATTCCTTATTGAGCAACTAACAGTTTCTATGTAAGGATATGTAGAACGAAAGAAAGAAAGCAGTGTGTGGTTAGCTGCTGTTGTCTAAAGGCGCTGACCCTGCTCCTTGTGTGAAACGACCTTCTGTATTTGCAGAAGGTCTGTGTTTGAGTCCTGCTCATCGCTCCTACTAAGGGACCCCAGACCTGGGTGGGCATCAGGGCGAGTTGCTTGGCTGCTGAGGCGGCCTGCTTGAACTAAAGGTCCAAAGGGGGGGCCATTTGGGGAGCTGCTGAGGGTGAGGTCATCTCAAGGGGTTGTAGCGAAAGGGGCAGATGGGGGTCAGTGTTTGCCCAGCTGTCCTCTTGTTGTAAAGAAGGTTACTGGATAGAAACAGCTGGGTCAGAGGAGATGTTGGATGTCACGTGCCATTCGGGACTATTATTTATCTGAGGGCGATGTGCGTGTTTGTTTAGTCTTTGTTTTGCTTTTGAGTTGGGGCCATGGGTGGGGGCATTAGCATACTAATATCTTTAAGTATTAGTATAGTATCTTTAGTATCTTTAAGTACTGAGTTTATATCTATGGAATTAAAGATCAGCCATGCAAATATTCATTTTAAGTTCATATAATAATTTTTTAAAAAAGATTTGTCTTTGTAAAAAGATCATGTTTGTTGTATTTTTCATTTTTTTCTTAGAATTGTTGGATTGTTACGGAGAACATAGTGACCACAATAACTGCTGAGGACTGAAGCACAGCTGTGGTATACTTCCCTTAATTAAGGAGGACTGAGTGTCTCTCTTACAGAAAAAACACAATGCAATTTCTGCCCGTATTAGACCTCAGACCTTCAGTCTGATGCGCTGATCAATAACCAGGACTAATTGGTCTGACATTTTAAGCTTAAATCAGATGATGCAGTAAACAAAGTTAAATGAGTTCACACTGGCATGTGTGGGGAGCTCATTTTTTGTTCACTTTCATGGTTAGAAAGACAGATTCAACGTTTAGAAAGCAACAGTTCAACTTTTAATAAATATTTATGCTTAGTAGTAAGAATATAAATAAAAACAATGAGAAAACAGATATAAATAGCTGCTGTTGTGCATCTGTCTGCTCCACTTGGCGCCGTGGTTCAGTTCTCTGTTTTACAAAGATGATAAAGAAAACTCAGCTGCTACTTTTTTTATCTGATTGAAGCAGTGATGAATCAGTGATGAATGTGGGTTTACCCCACATCATTATCATGCATGAAGATGCAGAAATATAGACAGATGTAGTAGCAAGGTGCAGCCAGTCATTTTGTTTAGGTTATTTAATAAAAAAAGAATGTTATACAGTGGTCCCTCGCTATAACGCGGTTCACCTTTCGCTAATTCGCATTTTTTTTTCTGTACAATTTTGCATGCTTTTTTTTTTTTTTTTACAGCGCACTGGTTCTGTGTCCTGATTGGCTGTAGGCCATTGTCAATCAATCTAATGCCGTGTCTCCTGTACAGTACAGAATGCATTCAGCTTGTCAAATTTACATAAATCTTCTATCGCTAGCAGTGTGACTCTGAAGTGCTGTACTGTATGTTTGTAAGTTTTCTCCCCAACAAACACAACAATGTCGATGAAACGTTTTGCACCGTCAAAGGCAGCTGTGGTAGCATCCAAGAGGAAGATGCTAACCATCGCACAAAAAGTTGGATTTCTGGACATGCTAAAGGTAGGTAGAAGTTACAGTATTTTTCGGATTATAAGGCGCAGTAAGCGAAACAAAACCGTCAGATAAGTCAAACTTTACTCAGATCATTCTTCTAGCCTCCTCTACTTCTGTACCATTGATTCATTAATGTTGAATTCTCTCGCAGCTGCTCTGTTCCCATGTTCTGGACCTGAAAATAGAGTTTGGTCTTTGGTTTCATTCGATGATACTGGACTTGTTTGTTTGAACTTTGAGAGTTTAAACAAGAGAGAAAAGTGTGAAAATGTTCATGCCTGTCTGAGAAAAGTGCATAAAGTGTGCAGTGAGGGGTTTTACAGCCTTAAAACATCTATAATAACTGTAAAAAATAAAGTTGGCTACCTCGTGGATTTCACCTATCGCGGGTTATTTTTAGAACATAACTCGATAAACGAGGGACCACTGTACTTATAAATATATATTAGGGTGTTACATCTTCCAGCTGTTTGGTGTATTCTTGTAAATTTGGAATTAATCCATTAAAAACACATAGGAGCAGACACAGATGTGTGGAAGCCACCATGTTCCTCCGCCATCATGAAAACAGTGGCTGAGATGGACATCGCTGTTTCGCTTCATTGTGTTTTATGTATGTGGCTAGAGTACTTAGCAAAGCATCATAAGCAAAGAAGAGACTTTGTAGGCGTCCACATGTTTTTAATGCAATTTTTAATTGTGTCTGCACCTTTGGAGTCAAGATCAAATGAAGGATGAAGGATCACACCTTTGTTTGAGCAGCGTTCCCTTCAAAGGAGAACTGAAAACAGGAAAATGCAACATGACGGCGTCGGGATAAAATGAGAGTAAATAACGGCACGGTTCCCAGATGGAAGAGATGATGCAGAAGTCGCCTGCTCTCTGCTCAGCAGGTAATTTATGGAGCTAAATCAGGATCAAAAGTTTTATTCATTTGAAAAGTCAAGTCAAGTCATCTTTATTTATATAGCACATTTAAAAGACATCAAGTGTCGGCCAAAGTGCTGAACAGAGGGATAATATAATAAAAGAATTAAAATAGAAAGAAAACATTTTAAAAAGAATTGTAAGACATGTAAGAGTATATAGCATATAATGTACATGCAAGTATGCACATACATCTACAAAACTGTACACATTCACACACAAGCACACATATGTGAACATACCGTATATACACATACAACATCATCCAATAAGATAAGAGACCAAATAGACAGAATAAAAAAGATATCAAAGAGTAGAGTATCAAAATAAGTAGGTCTTGAAAAGTGATTTAAAACTGAAATTCTAACTTTTGATATTAAAAAAGGAATTTTTACTTGAAATTTTTTTTTAATGCAAATATGTTTTTTTACAGCTTAAATTAATTTTTCAACTTCAAATCTCATTTTTTTAGCTTCAGACTTTTGACCCCGATTTTGCATGTGGTCATGTATCAAAGTATGAGGCACGATTCAAACGGTAGAATTTTAGTTTCAAATCACTTTTTCAAATTAATAAAGCATTTAGCTCCATAGTAATTCAACCTAGCAGTCTAAATTTAATCTTTTTGTTTTGTTGCTGACAGTAATGGGAATAATTTTACATCTAGTTTTACACCAGATACATAAAATCTATGCAAATATTTTCTGCTGTAAAACTATTTTCCGGACTCTGTTATTCTTAATGCAGCCGTTTACAATGTCCATTTAATTCACTGGACAGATTTATTGTATTTATTTTTCAAACCAAGTTTGATTTTTGGATCCGAATAAACAGATCTGACTTTATATGCTTTATATTGCACGGTAAAGCCCCTACAGTAACACAGGGAAAACCCCAACAATCAAACAACCTCCTTTAAGCAAGCACTTGGCGACAGTGGAAAGGAAACATTCCCTTTTAACAGGAAGAAACCTCAGGCAGAACCAGGCTCAGCGAGGGGCAGCCTTTTGTTGTGACTATTTGAGAGTGATGGGATCCCTATCCTGAAATATGTAAGAAAGCATTTGTGATCCTGGACTACACCATTAAATTCTCCCTGCTGCTGCCTTCTCCTGAGAACCCAGAATTTCTTTTTCTTCCTTTTCTTGTCTAGAAGCATCAGGATCAGCTCATCATCACTTCATGTTGACTTCACTTCTTTCACAGTTTGTTTTCTGAGGACGAATTATGCAAAAATGCAACGCGTTTGGTGTGTGTACACAAGAACGTTGGATCCAAAAATGTTGAATTTCACATTGTTTTTTCGCAACACATCTAGTGTGTGATCGCTTTGACAATACCATTAAACGTGGGTTTTTTTTGTGTGACATTAGTATTATCAGTGTGTTTCAGCACTACCTGCATAACTTAAGGGAATAGATGACGCTGAACTGGATGTCATCTTAACATCTGGAGCTTAAAAAAAGTTTGTTGTTTAAAAAGCAGCCACGTGAATTAGGAGGAGAAAGAAAACAGAATTCAGTTTACACCAATCTGCAATCTACTGACATCTATAACAGTGAGATTTTCCACACTGTACCTTTAAAGTTTCAGTCCATGCACTGTTTAATAGTTGACACATTTAGCAGCAGTTAATGGATTCTTTGCTGTTTGTTGTATATTTTTTTTTTAGTTACCAGTGGTAGAATAATCTTAACAAGCCAGGTGCTGCTTATCACTTCTGCCTCGGCTTCCTCTGATGTTCGTCTCACAAACATTTGCACTCACATCCTTTCATACGCTGAACTCCATTATTCACCTGGCCTCTCTGCTGCTCAGAAGTCCCACGAGAATTTATTTCCTCTGCCTTTCCAAATCCTTTGAAACGCGCATGTAACATGCAAATCCATAATCTGGTACAAAACAGACCCATTTAATAGATTTGTGAGATTTTCGAGCAAACGGGCGACATATACCATCAACAGCTTCAAATTTCCTTTTTATATATGCTTGTATAGTATCCACTATTGAACTGTGGAGCAGTGTCTGAACTCATTATTCTTTTTAATCCTCCTCCTTCAAGGTTCATTCATGAGAGAAACAGTAGGCAAACAACAATAACATTTCATGTATACAAGGTCTTTGATTAAAGCTTTAGGACAACAAATGTAATATGAAGCTGCTGAGCTTGTCTTATTGACAGCACAAACATATAAACACAAGGACTAGCCCGAGGGTCCACTTTAATCCTATGCTTCACCAAGACAGAATCACGTGCAATGACTGCATTGCTCTCATATTGCATCACTGCCCGCAGGAGTAAAGATGGTCATAATAATGGATGTATTGAAACTCGGGACCCATTGCCAAGCTTTGTGTGATCAAGAGTGAGGTTAAGGTGGAGAGATGAGGGGATGAATGATCACAGGTGGAGGTCACTGTGGCTGCTGGTTTGTTTTTATCAAATCTGTGGGCTGGTGTGGAGGCAAGGTGAAGGTCAGGGTGGCTGCTGCTGCTATCCCAACCCCCCCTCCGGCCACTAACACCACCTCCACGGTCCTCTGGCCAGTGTCCTTCTTTACCATCGACAGCTCACTCAATAACCATTACTCTCAGCTGGACAAGAAGTGGGTGGAGTCTGCAGGGCCATTAATCCCAGATCAATACTTGACCATAACATACCAGTGAGCTCACCTGAGGGATCTATTTGTTTAAAGAGTGGAAGACTCATTAATCACAGCAGTATAATCATATTAAGACAGGAGAATAAGATGAGATTCAGATGTACTTTATGATCATTTTCAAGCAAAACGTACCAAGACTAAAACTTCAGAATCGTTTTCTGGCTCAGTCTCACAGGAAAACATCGCATTTGACTCGATTTGTCTTGTTATTATAACCATCACAGAGACTGGGCCTTCCTTTGTTGTTTCAGCCTATAGACACTGCATGCTTGGTAATGTATGGATGGCAACACAATAAAGCTCAATAAGAAAGGTCTAAGAATGCAAAGGAAAGAAAAGCATTGCCACCTGATGGTCAGAGGGAGTAACTGCAGCTTAAAGCTACCCATGCATGTACTCAAACCCTGATCAGTTTAAGTTCAAGTTTATGCACACACACACACACACACACACACACACACACACACAAAGTAAATAAATAAAATACTGTTTCAACATAGTCGCTTTGACATGACAGTGGAACGAAGCAGTTCAGAGGTGCTTCAAATAAGCATCACCACATTCAGGAGGGTTTGATTTAATAGGCATTTGCTTTATTTAGCTGCAGCCGCATTCATTTGTTTCATTATAGGGCATCTAAATTCTTAACAAACTTACAGACTGACTATGTAAGCATTTAATAAGTAGAAAAAGTAGACTACTGTGTTTCCTGTGTGTATTATTATATAAGCTTTCACACTACTTCACTCTTGGTGGGTGTACAGTTGTTGACCTAAAGGAACTAAAGGGGATGTAATGTCAAGTGTGAAGCTGTGTCGATAGGTACTCATCATACTTATGGCTAGACCTTGCCTTCCCCTGGGCGAAAACAACATGTTATCTGTGAAGACATCATCAGTGGACCTGTGACAGTGTGCACAAGAGATCACAGACTCCGTGAATGCAGCACATTATAAACTCAAACCTATTACAGCTCAATGTCGAGTTGTTATGGATTATCATAACCATACTTACTAGTGTTGTAATAACCGTTCAATGACAAAATCATTTAATATTAAAAAAATTCCTTATAAACAGAATTTAGAGCTGGTGACATGTTAGATAAGCTTTTCGGTGACATTTGCTGCAGCTGAAACTGACAGTGAGTGGTGAGAGCAATTTGAAGCAATAAATCTTTGGTCTGGAAAATTCAGTTCAACTCAGTTTTATTTATATAGCGCCACATCACAACAACAGCCACCTCATGGGACTACAACAATAATACAAAGAAACACCAACAATGATATGACCCCCTGTGAGCAAACGCTTGACGACAGTGGCTGCAAATCTCAGCTCATAAGTGACCAACAGTACTTCATTGTAAAGATATATAAACACAAGTTAAAGTCCAAGACTGTTTCCACAATCAGAGAATTCATTTGGAAATATTTATCGTTCCTTTTTGTGTTTGTTTTTTTGGTAGCATTTAACTGAAAAAATAAAGAAATTCTTCACACTGTCAAACATGTGATCATCTGGGTGCAGCGTGTATGTCAGAGTGTGTCTCCATTCATGTGCATGTTTTGCACCCCAGAGAACGGGAGCATCCAGGTCGTCGGTTCAGTGATTGACTGTCCTGCTGAGTATTGCTGACGAGGGTGCAGTTACTTTGCTATGTCAATACAAGCAGACCCGCATCTCTCTCTCTTTCTCTGAACGGTATGAAAGCACACACACACGCATGCACACACACACACACACGCATGCACAATGTGCCTGTGCAACAACCATAAACCATTGCAGGGCAATCAGTCATCCAGTGCTGGATATTGCTATGTACAGTAAACCAAGTAGCAATAAGACTGTCAGGGAGATACAGTCTTTCTCTTGGCAGTGCATATGTCTTTGTCACATTTACTACCTCTTCAGCGTCGTCTTCTACTTGTACTTTCTGGTTTCTCACCTCGGCTTTGAGGGGATCAATTTGGACATACGTGTCCAGAAGCTCCTGCATCCAATCAATATCTGGGGATTTGTCAACACTCCCATGAGAAGTTGTCTGGCATCACCCTCCCCCCCAAACCCGCATACACATCTGCATCAGCTCACTTCACACTTGTGCCTGGCACGCCTCTTCAGAGCTACCTCATAAATCCATCCCGCGCCGTTATCGATTCGGTGCAAATGCAGTTTAGAAAAGTACTGTAACATTACTTTGGTGTGGTGGTTTTCAGTGCTTTAATTAAAGTAACACAAAGAAATTTCAACTTAGGATTTACTGCCTTGCATTTGATATGTGTCTTTTTGTGAAATGAGCCAAGTGACAGAAAAAAAAAATGTTTTTAATTCATTTTGCTCATGAATTACTAGTAATAAATATTTTCAGCCTCGCAGGCTTCTCTTATTGATGAATTTCATCAATTATATAATGGTTTTTCATTTTTGTTCCCCATTTAGCAGCTTTATAGTTATTGAAATTATCTCTTTTCCCTCAGCAGGGACTGAGTTATATGTTTTGCCAGATTGCCTGAGCTCATATCAGATGAAAAAAAATTGAATATTGTTTGCTTTCATAGCACGTAACCTTGTCTCTTAGAAATTATGTCACGCTCTCCTTCATTAATATGCTTTAATTATGTTTTCACAATAGCTTACAACAATATCCAGACAACCACAGAAATAGAAAGAAGTATATTTTAGTTGTAGTATTTTGGACGGAAGACCCTGGATGACCCCAACTCACCCTGTAACTTCTTTTCTCACAAAGGGGTCACAGTGTGCCTCGAAACATAATCTATTAAGATTGTATTGAAACAGAATCTGAACTACTTAGACACAGATTTTAAAAAGAATAATTCAAAGTGAAGCTTGAGGCAGAGATGAGCTCTAATAGACTGTATGAAATGTTTTCACGTAAGCAATTTTCAGACCGAAAAGTTTTCGGCTCTAGTTGTGGGTAAATGCCCACTGGGGAGCCCCCTGGGAACTACATAGGATCTAAGTCTTTTTTCCTGTTTGCAGTTGCAGCACTAATCTGAACTCTCAAATGATGTAAAAGAAGGCCACTCATTAGTAATACAGCATCAGCTTCTTCCCGCAGCCCATTATTTCCTTGTAATCCTGTTTAAGCCTCTTCATTTTCACACACAACTTGCTTTACTGTATGGTGGATGCCTTACACACAGCTCAGAGGAACTGATGGAAAGACTTTTATAGTTTGCACGTTAATGAATGTTATGCGTTGTGTGCAAGATATTGAGCAAAACTGTTGACCCACCCCTCATTTCTCTGGATTTTTTTTTAAAGGAGCCAGACTTTTTTATAGCCTTCAGAGTCGCCTTGAGTAACAGTTCTCTAAGGCTTTTACAAAACAGTCTTTCAAAGTACTTTTTTTTCAGGAGAAGGTTTCTTGGTTTCTAAGGCTACTTAACAGTGATCTTTGAAACATTATATAAATAACATGAAAGGTGCCTAACTCAAGGGATGAACCAGTGTTGTGTTGTGACACTTAAGCAAACAACCAATTTAAACTGTATCCTTAGACATGGAGACAAAATAACACAAACTTCAACAAAAACATATCATATGTTCTCATGTTTTTAGTTGAATTTGTGAAAATCACCAGCAAGGTGATTCCCAAAGAGCCAAAACCTTGGTTTATCTTGGCATGGTGTGCCATGTGTCTCGAGACCAAAAGTTGAATTTGTAGTCTGAAAAACTGTCTATAGGAGATAAACAGTATCTGAAAGTCATATTGTAAGAAATAATATTAAAAAAAATAATCCACCAAAGACCTGACCCTTAAGCTGATCCATCTGCTGTTCACTGAAGCCTCATCAGAAATGGTGGAAGGTAGGAAATAGGGAGAAATGGTTGCCAGATAATACAAGAACTGGACTCAAAATCTGTGGCAACAGCTCTTATGAAGTGATGAATTCAAATTTGACAGTTTTGATTCAAATTGTGGCAGCACGGTGGTTAGGGCAGCATGGTGCCATGGTGGTTAGCACTGTTGCCACACAGCAAGAAGGTCCTGAGTTCACTTCCACCATCAGGCCGGGTCCTGGTCCTGGTCTTTCTGTGTTCTCCCCGTGTTTGCGTGGGTTCCCTCCGGGTTCTCCGGCTTCCTCCCACCGTCCAAAGACATGCAGTTAGTTGGGATAGGTTAATTGGTTAAACCAAATTGCCCATAGGTGTGAACGCAGGAGTGAATGTGAGCGCGAATGGTTGTCTGTCCCTGTGTGTTAGTCCTGCGACAGACTGGCGACCTGTCCAGGGTGTACCCCGCCTCTCACCCTATGACAGCTGGCTCCCTGCGACCCTGAAAAGGATAAGCGGAAGCGAATGGATGGATGATTCAAATTGTCGTCAATATGAGGGGACGGAGTCAGGAGAGAGGTACAACAGTATCTGAAGCCATCTGTAAAACATGGTGGAGGCTCTGTCATGGCTTGGGGCAATGTTGTGTGTTGTGTTGGGGATCTTGTTGAAATTCATGAAATTATGAACATAGAAAACTACCATCTGATTTTAAACCACCATGCAATAATATATAGAAAGCAAAGGCTTAATTTCAGCATGGCAATGGTCCCGGACACACTACCAGTGCAGTGAAAGCATACTTGGATTGATAAATACAGAGTGGATCACTAGAAATTGAAGAAAAAAAAAATTGTAATACCAAATATTCACTTTCAAGCTTGTTATAAATGTGCAAAAATTTGTTTTTGTGGCTATACATTTATGGCTGTGCATGTTTCAATAAATCCCTGCAACTATTTGGCATTTTCAAGACTTTTTTAGAGTATGTTACAGTATATGTGCATTTTGCTAAAAGGCCATGAGAATATTTTAGGCAAGAATCAGTAGCAAATCTATAAATGCTTTAGTAATCTACTCTTATTTCACATTTAAATATATGTACGTGTTTGTATTTATCAGTAACTGAAGTTTAATAGCAACCATGAGGCCAAAATGTAAATATTTTAACAAAGTAAAACTGTCTCTCATGGAGAAAGAGATAAATAAAATGTGGAAGGATATATATGTTTTAATCCGTTAGCCTTTGCCCCGTCTCCGCCCTAGTTAGCACTCCCCTCTCCTGCATTCGCAGAATTTCTCACTGTGGGTGCACATTAAGGTCAGCATATGTGTCACAATAACAAGCAGCCTTTTCCACACATACACATTTGCCTCCTCTTTCTGTCACTCAGTTCTGTTTAACATCACAGTCACACAAGATGCCTCCTCAGTTCGTCTGTTGGCACTGAAAAATTCATCCGTAATGACTAAATGATTCGCGGCATAAACAAATATTTATGCGAGAACGCAATTAAGTATGTATGCGTGCTTTTCAAAGGGTTGATATGTACATTGAAAAAAATGTCAATAATGAGCATATCAATACACTGTACTGTACTAAGGTAAAGCTTTTGTGAGTTTCCTCACGTCACTTTCAATCAGACTGAAGCCTCACCTTTATTCAATTATTGTAACTATCTCCAATAATTTACATACATACACAAACACAAGGCAAATCTTGAATAATTCATTATGCATCACACTGGCAGCCAGTTCATATGGAGATGGGAAGGAAGAAAATAAGGAATTCAAAGGTAGCCAAATCTACTTGTTAATTCTCAGCGTGAATTGCAGATGCTTTTGCAACAAAGAACAAAGAGCAGAAGTTCACAAATTCACATTCAAATTCCCTGAGATTTCTATGAATATATAGTGAGTGACTGCAGCCATCTGAACACAAAAAACAGGACTTCAAACAGTATATGGATACTGCAATTACCTTAAATGCTCTTTTTTCCCTTTGCCTCATCTCTTGTGCTCATTTTCATTTTCATTAAATGCAGTCAATGAAAATACAAAGTAAATTCTGATGGAAGCAAGCATGCAGTATGCAGTAGCATATGGCTTTTACAGCGACTACAGAAGTGGGTTTGCTTTCCGTTGTTTTAAATCACATCTCGCTTCCTCAGGGCTGAGCACAGTTAGATACTAAACAGCCCACCAGCCTTCCAGCTCTAATATGAGAATATGTTGATGTTTGACACCCCTGTTGTGTTTATCACATTTGCATTTCAATAGCTGGTGAGCCACATGTAGTTTTGGTAGCGATAATGCCTGTCAAGCACATGGCAATAACACTGAACGGGGGAGTCTTCTTCTTCTTCTTGTTTTTTTTTTCCACCCAGGTTGTTAAAAGAGTCGCTTGACTACCAGAGAAGATTCTGCAGCTGGAGACACATTCGTGGATTGCCTGCTGCTGCTCAGTATGTATGAGGATTCATAATTATAAAGTCATCAATTTGTCACTAATGCTTCACGGTCGGCTTGAACAATGGCATGAATATGCCCTGGGAACAAAACAAGCATGTGTGTGCTTTGAAGAGAATTCCCCTGTTTTCTTTCAGGTGCTCTTTTGTTTCATCCCTGCATCCTAAATCTCCATCTTTGACAGCGAGGTATACATTCTCCTCGAAATTATGTTTATGCACAGCTAATTTGTCTTGCCTGATAGGAAACACAAGGGAAGCATAAATGTGATTGCTGTACTGTTGGAAATGGAAATGTTTTGCTACCTTTGTTGTACCATTTGAATATTTTTTTAAATGCTTATTTTTATAGTTTTCCAAACATTTCAACAATGTGACAAAGATCTGCTAGGCACTGTTAGGGTCTGAGTAAATTTCATGATCAGAGGAGGTATACAACAAAACGAAAAACAAACACAAAAATGCAGTTCCTCAAATGGCCACTTGAGGCTGTTACCAACGTGAGTCAATCCTGGTTTGTTCCCATGTTAAAATGACTAAATTTACAACAAAATAAGATATGTTTACATCCTTCTTAGGCTTAAAACGAGCAAGGGACGGATTTAACTGACCTGTTTGCTCACTTATGACTGACAAGTCATCAGTCAGTAAACGTTGCCTGGAATTTCCTTCTTTCTGAAAAAGCATATTACTGAAATTACTAAATTAACTTATAGGTGCAGTTGTTTGTTTGTTTGAGATTATTTAATAGCAAAAAGAATATTATACTCATAAATATGCACTGATTACTGTGTAATTATGTCTTCAGACAATATGATGCACTCTCATACACTTGAGGAAACCACCACATTGATCTGCCGTCTTGAATACAGTGATGGAGCCCAGCCACATACTGTACGTAGTACACCAATAAGTCTGTTTCCAAACAGTGTACTGTTGTTTGCATGTACTTAGCATTAATTAGCATACTGAAAAAAATGACATCAATATCCATAAACAGAGGGTGAGTGAATGAATAATTTGGAAATGCTTCTGGCAAAAAAAGCCCATAAAGTTGTTAAGAGATGTGACAATAATACAATTTTGTCATATAATCATAGTAAGGTGGCCAGGCCACCAGCTGTAGCAGCAATAATAAAGTATAAACACAACACAGATAAAGCTTCTTGTTGGAGCCAGATTAAAATAGCTATTCCCCTGTTACCATTAGATACTATGCGAAACGTACTGCCTGGGGAGTTGGGTTCATACTCAGCACAAACACACAAGAACAATAGATTTTCTTTTCCTCCACCACCCAAAGAACAAATAAGCATGCTTTCCACAGTTTTGAACTTTAAAAAAATAAAACAGTAAGATGAAAATATGGCTGTTGCAAACTACACGACAAAAAAAAAAATCAAAGGAAATTTTTTCATCAGAGCAAAGCCTCAAGTCAGTTAAACTTGGATATTGATCTGATCAGTTGAGCAGAGGGGTTCGTTAATCAGGTTCACCTTCTTTTTGAAAATGAAATTGACAGCAGGTGCACTAGAGGGGCAACATCCACCTGAGTTTTACAGGTGGAGGTCACTTACATTTTTCCCTCCTCTTCTTTTGTGACTGTTTTTTCATTAGTTTCATATTTGGCTGTGGTCAGTGTCACTGCTACTAATGTGAAGTGATACCTGCACACTACAGAGGTTGCACAGGCAGTCCAACTCCTCCAGGATGGCACATCAATACATGCCATTGCCAGAAGGTTTGCTGTCCCTCCCAGCACAGTATCAAGAGGATGAAGGAGATTCCAGGAGACCAGCAGTTACATTAGGAGAGCTAGATGCTGGAAACATACAACATAAAGGGTGGCTTGAGGGCCTCTAGTGAGCCCTGTGCTCACTGCCCAGCACATTGGAGTCAGACTGGAATTTGCCATTGAATACCAGAATTGACAAGTTTACCACTGGTGCCCTGTGCCAGGTGTTAGGCCCCAAGTTGCACCTGAGACTCTTCAGGAGTTAAGCGTTGCTCTGGTCCAGATCTGCGAGATCCCCCAGGAAACCATCCATAGTCTCCCCAATGTTGACAGGCACGTATACTCGCACGTGGTGGCCATACAAACTACTCAATACCACTTTGAGTTGCTGCAGTGAAATTTCAGCAAATCTTTTTCATTTGATTTTCCCTCTGTAAGTTGGTCATTTTCATTTCCATCCAACAATGTACCATCCTTTCGTTCCTAACACACATAATAGATTAAATATTGCTATAGATTTCAAGCATGATTTTTTTGTCCCCCATTGAGATTTTATGTGTTTCTAAGTTTTTTTGTGAGCAGTATAAGAGTACATGAATGCAGGTTACAGGAAACAGGGCTTGCATACAAGGCGTCCACAGACAGAAAGTGGTAGTTATTTGTACATTCTCACAAGGTCAAAAATAAGTGCTTGTCAAGGCTCAAGATGTGAATAAAGCAACAGTCAAGCACACTTTGTTGTAAGAGCAGAAGGAGGCGTAGCAGTCACATTATTATTGTCTGTGGATGATGTGCTCAAGGTCATCTCCAGACTGAGCAACAGATCTGTTCTCCTGCGTTCTCCCTTTCCATCTTTCCCAACCCCCAACTCAGAGCGATGCCATTCGGTCTGCCGCGTCCCTGCCGACGGACTAGCTGTCACCCTCTGACTTCCATGAAATGGGCAAGTCACCGCCTATGAACCGGACACCACTTGGATCAATTCACCTTCTGCCCTTCATGTGAACCACTTAGACACCAATCAAAGAAGGGGAGGCGCCCCATCATCAAGCACTGTACACAATCTGGCATATTTATGAGGCGCTCAGCTCACCAAGTGCTATTATTGAATAAAAGTACTGCAGAATGTAATTTGACTTCTCAATATAGGAAACACAAATATCGCAGCCCCTTTTTAATGAGGTGTCAATAATAGTCTTTAATGAATGCGCCACCATTGGTGCACTGAGACCAATTATGCTTTAACTGTCACAACCAATCAGTCAGTCATTATTTTTCAGTCGCATCAAATTTGCTGTTACTCTCGCAGGATCTCAATAAAAATGGCTATTAGTGTCATTTTACAGTCTCATCCATTTTCCAGTAAAATCTTTTGATCAATAAAACTGATAAAACTCATAGTGTGCTTTTATTTAATAGTCCCCACTGCATATGTACAGTGAAAAAAGAAATCATTAGTCTAGATGGTGTCTTCAAGGCCAACAAAGGTTACTCTATTAGTCCCAAAGGTAATAAAGGGGGATCTTACAAACTCTGGCCTCTGAAAATTGGAAATCTATCATGATTAATTGATCAGAATGGTCCAGGGAATACAGTAGAAACCCTGCCATAAAATCAATTGCCAAGGACAAGAATTGAGCAACTAATTTTGGCTCCTCGTCTGCTGAGTAGTGAAACCCGCTGAAAATCAATTCGAAAAATTAAAAGCCAACAAAACACAGTCAAAGATTTATCTCACTTTTAATTTGCATAACTGTCTCTAATGACAAGTTGGCCGGGACGCTCTTTAAGTAATCATGGTACTTGACTGCTTGACACATGCACCTGTGATGACTGACTGATTCATCCAACACAGCTGGAGGGAATACTTAATGTGCTTCATGAAAGGTGGACCCATCTGAGGTGCCCTGCTGATGGATGGACAGATGGTCCAGATAATGGGGGCAAAAGGATTAGGAAAGGAAAGGAAAGGAAAGGAAAGGAACAATTTGCTGACCTTTTAGGCCGTGTTTGCATACAAATACACAAAATTTACAGTAAATAAAAGTTCCAACGAGAAAAAACTGTAGATCGGTGGCAATCAGATAATATTAAAGCAAACAGACATAATCAACAAATTCACTGCTGTTCTACTTACAGCTGACAACCAATTTAATAAGGAAAAACTACAAACGTTGACACCCACTGCAGACAGTCAAAAGACCATCGCCAGGTGAATATAATAAGAAGAGACATTTACATTATGCAAGGCAATGTTATCTGTAGCCCATTTCATTACTGGAACCTTAATGTGTCTTACATTAAAATGCACTCAGCCCTGTGTACAGAGGCACAGGAACACAATTATATATTATAAGACTGAGAAAACAGAAAGCACTTAAGGTGTCACAGTTTGAAGCCTTGTGTTGTGTTCCCTGTTTTGTTTTCCCCTGCCTCTTTGTGCCTCCCTTTTACACCCCACTCACTCACCAGATGTCCTCTAACTTTCTTTCTGCTGTCAGTTATCCGTCCGCCACACCTATCTCACCTGTCCTCGGCTCCCCATGTTATTTATCCCTCTCTTGACAGACTGTTAAACTCTCTGTCTGCCGTCTCAGTTTCATCTTTACTAATTTTCTGCCAATCACAATGCTTATCCGCCAACCATCCACCCTGCAGGCTTGATTTTGCTTTTGTAAACAAACCACTCACACCGCCTGCCAATCCCACTCTGTTACCACAAACTGTGAGTATCACAGATCACCCACAACAGATGGAAACACAAACACCTATACCAGTATCGCTAATTACTGGTAGCTGGTGTTGCTGTTAGAAGTGGGTTTTTGGATGAGCACAGAACCCTTTCTGGTGTCGAGCATTCCCCACAAATATAGGTTAGGCTGAAGCTTGAAATGTGGGTTTGCAGCAAGAGCCAGAGAACCAACTAGATCAACAGTGAAGAGACTGCTTTCAGTGTACTAAACCAGTGAAAATAGAAACGCACAAAGAAGAAGTGTGTTTTCTGATGGTCCAAATAGTCTTTCATTGGACTGGTGCTGCAGAGGGCATGATTTCGCAACAGGGAGATGCTTTTATGCACAGAAATAGCATTAACAAGTACCTCTGTTAGCTAACTGGGGATTCTTTACTAGAATGTTTTCAAACTCCATTCAGTTCAATTAAATTCAGTTTGAATTATATAGTGCTAAATCACAAGTTGCTTCAAGTTGCTTTATATTGCAAGGTAAAGACCCTCCACAGAGTCAGACACTGCTTAGCTGCTATTTTATTAACATTATGTACGATTAACTTTTTGAACTTTGAAGGATCTTTGTAAGGTTACATCTGAAAAGGCCTGCAAACTGAACCTCTTTTTGGAGCATGATGGCTTGACCCTGTGCCTGACGTCAAGGCTTCCAATCAGAAGTCTCCTTGAGCAATATATGAAGACTTGCAAGGGCCTCTTTTATTATGCAATTTCGGTTGAGACCTCACAGTTATATTTCAGAATAAAAGGGAAAGAGATGATCATTTTATCAGGTAAAAATACAGCAATGAGATTTTTCATTTAGATTAAAGTTTGAAAAAAACAGTTGAGGTTACAAAAACAATCTGAGAATAAGCCAAATAAAACTTTAAAAATAATAAATGTTGTATATTAATATTTTTTACAATAAAATTTATTCTGTATATGTGACATGAAATGTACATGAACAAAAACATTACAGTAATCTGTGACTGCAAAATGTGAGAGCAGAATAACATCAGTGTCTGCCATGAAGCATTATAGAAGTATTGATGTGACTCTAAATAAGCTCATGGGCTAAAGCCGACAGAAAGTGCAATCCAGCCCACTGGAAGGCTTTGCAAAGTGTAATTACTGCAGGGAGGAAGGCCATAATACAGCAATTTTAAACTGAAGGCATGCCTCGGGCTGCTGGATGGCTGACCATTTTCGAATTCTGAATGAGGAGACCCCTATTAACTACTTCCCCCTTTTACTCATGGTTTCTAATTATATCACCAAGCATACAACACAACAATTAATATTCTACAACTAACTTTCTTTAATTATGTGCTGGACTGAGTGGTCTCTCCACTTGAGAAGAAATCCGGCTGTATGCAGTCCATGAGCTAAAATGAGTTTGACATCCCCACTCTAAGCAACAATTAATGGGCCCATTGAGGCATTAATGAGGCAGTAACTCTAGTTTTTCTTTACAGAAACAGCTTTTTCCTCTTTCTGAACAGTGATGTGAAAGCTTTTGACTTCTAATGAATGCTGTTTGTTAAAAAAGGAGCCAAAGGGTAACAGCAGTGGGAGGAGGTGAACACAGGAAAGAAGAAGCATCTGTGAAAGAGCTGAAGTGAGGACAGGATGGAGGCCAGAGGAGTGACAGTGAGTGAGAGTTAGATGGTGTCCATTGTCCACACTGAGCCCGATGTCCACGCCTGCATTCAGGCCAAACCTGTGGCTGCAGGGCATTCAATCAGTCCCAGTAGTCCCTGGCCGATCCACGGGCACAAGGACAAAACGAAAAGCTTTGAAAGTAATCTCCAAGATAACAGACTTCTGCTCCGTCCAGAAGTGAATCAATGCTGTGCTGAAGCGGGCAGGCCAAAAGAGAGACATTTTCCTTCTTCATCTGCGAGAGATGAGGCCACTTTCAACTTAACCTCATTTATTATCAAGACCAGCACACGGCAGTCCAGAGGACTTCAATCTCTGTCTCTGTGATATTACTGCCAGTCTGCACTTCATCCTTTTTCTTTACTCCACACTGCTTCTCTCTGTCACACAGCAAAGATAGATGGGAACAGTATGAAAGAGGGTCACCCACTCCCTCATGTGAGTTCATTATCTTACACAGGGAGGGAGGAAAAGACACAGAGAGGTGTTCACTGGGGATCCCGTACACAGTGGGGAATTTCTCAGAGCTCTAAAGAGGGGCAGGAGGGATGCTGGTCTAAAAAAATGCAGGTCAAGAGTGTCAGACACAAAACACAACACGGCATTCATTGCGCGTAGACATCTCCACAATGCCAGAGAGGAAAGAGAAGTGTACTTTATTGTACCAGCAACTGTTCCAATGTTATGGAAATGCATGATTAAAAAGGTGAATTGTAGGTTTTGTGTCACTCGTGGTGGCGCTTTGTTATCCTTCCTGACATTCACTTAAACTAAGCAGGAACGAAGCTGATCTTTCTCTCAGTGTGTGTGTGTGTGTGTAACTGCTAGGAAATAGTGTGTCGGGGAATGCGTGCGGACCACAGTTTGTCCCCTATCGGTGTGCCACCAATTGTCAGACTGGAAGCTGCTCATTCAAATCAGCAACAAAAGGCTCTTTCCCAAATGTTCCCTCTCTGCAGATACACTGCTTTCCTCTTGAATGAAGCAAAGCCAGTAGTGCAGAGACAAAGCATGGATAAACGAGGGAGCACAAAAAAGGATTTATCAACTCATGTAAGCAGAACTATCTCAAGAGGTGTTAAGAAAGAGTGAGATCCAGAGAGGGGTAGGGGGTGTATGGGAAGAAAGACCACGACTGTAAGGAGAGAGGGGAAATGTTCCCATAGCTGCTGTCATTATTCTTCTCACCCGGGCGGTTATTATGGTTTGGAGAGGAGTTCTGGCTGCGTCCCGTGTGGTCGCTGCTACAGTGTGACCCAGTCCAGATGGCCTCTTCTCTTTCCCTTCTGTGTGTGCAGCACACTACTGGGACAGTAACAGACGTGCACAGCGCAGCTAACGGCCCACAGGGATGATAGAAAGACAGTCAAGAGAGGTTTCACACCAACAAACAGAAACTGACACATTTACAGATGACTGACGAATGAACAAATAAGAGGAGAAACATGACTAGTGCCGATCTGTTTGCGGACGACAAGAGCGAATGACCTGAGGATGAAAATGATGTGAGTTACGCAATGGTCTTCAAACTCACCAGACGTCAACCTAACTTAAAACCTGCAGAGATTTTTAGACAAATATGCTAAACCACATAAAAAAAAGTTTTTCACATCCACAGCAGAGTTTCAGACGTTTCACCTATATCAAGGACGACTGACTTCACATGAATTCACTTTTATACATGTGTTTTATGTCTTCTCTCAGTGAGAACACATCCAGAGGTCCACTGGATCTGTTGCCTCTATGTCGTTTACGCAGTGTTTTATCTAAACTAAGTGCCCGTAACAACAAATAATCAACGTATCACCTCGTGTTTTCGGGATCGCATTATTACTTTTCTTTGATGTGCTTTATTTTGGAAGCTTTCTTTTTCCCGCGTTTCCTCTATACATCTTTGGCCTCATTTACCAATGAGGAAAGCCTTCACCAACTAGTCAGATCACAGTTTACATCTATATTTGTCCACAACAACAACTGTCTGCTATAAAAGAACACTGTAGCTTCAGTAGGAACAAAACTGTAACATCTACACAACCACAACAGATACAATAAACACAGCACACATATTAGTAAAATAAAGAAGCAATAAAGAACTGCAGCCAATGTTATGGTTGTCAAAAAATCAGTACTCGGATTATAATTAACACTAAAATCACTACTGGATTAGATACTCGTTTGCGAGATTTGACGTCATACAGAAGCTGGTGTTCACAAACCTGAGCAACACTTTGAGGCATTTCAAGCATTTAGTAAAGCTCCTGGAGTGTTGTTAATGATAACCAGAGCTACACACATGCTAACTAGCCATTTAACTGGTATTCCATAGCCACACTAACCCTCATTAGTGTAGGGGCTATGGCTAAAAATAAAACAATAACAATGCTGGTGCTACGCAGCAAACTGCACCAGTCCTGCCTGTCTGTACTGTTAATAGACAGTGTTAAATTAACAGGCTAGGACAATTACTTGTGTCTGGACAGAAAACATTGCAGCCTACCTTAATAACTTTATTTGATTATAAATGAAAATGACCAGAACAGTCAAACCTCAGATAACTTAAAAAGGGAAAATTAAAAAATGTATCTTATATACACCTTACCATTATTTTAAAGTAGGTTTGTTTTTTCTCCACATGGCATAAGACAAATTAAATTTAATTGCATTGGCACTGTTGTTATTATTTGTATTGTTCCAATCTTTATTTTTTTAATGAAACAAATAATTCCTCTTAATTTCAGATCATTTTTTCCCCCTGTGGCATCGGAAATGAAAATGAGTATTTTCCTGGGTATTAGCATCAAGCTTGCAATTCTAGTACTGTGACAACCCTCAGCCATTACTGCGTAGCTGTTTAAACTGTTGCAAACACTAGACCAAACATTAGCTGAAAAGCAACATCCATTCTAACTATGACACTTAAAATCAATAGGCATTTAATTTTAAATGTTTAAAATGTGGCATCAATATGTTGTTAAAGAGCATTCAGAGGCATGGTGTTTATGCCTTACGGGATTAGGACTCTGGCCAAAATAACATCTCTGATGGACAGAGTCTCCCACCCCATGCATGTAAATGTTGCTGAACTGCAGAGCTCCTTCAGTGAGAGACTGCTGCATCCTAGATGCATGAAGGAGCATTTCCGTAGGTCCTTCCTCCCTGCAGCTGTCAGACTGTACAATCAAAACTGCTCCCAACAAACATAGATGTTTACATCTGCGCTGTAACTGCAATAATTTAATCAACCGATTCGCACTACAACCTGGTTTGCCTCTTATCTGTAGTTATTTTTATTTAATTTAATAACTGTACAGTACTCTGTTTATAGTAACCATTGTCCATATGTAAATATGTAAGAAAAATTGTGTATTTTCTGTTCTGTGTCCTGTGTACTGTTTGTTTGTGTATGTGTCTTTCTGGCTGCTGTTACAAGCAAATTTCCCATGTGGGACAATTAAAGGATTATTCTATTCTATTCTATTAATTTCTGTAGAATCAATTGAAAGTGGAGCCAAGTGTAATTTGTTGCCTTAAAAAATGAAACAAACCCAAATGATCAAACATGTCTGGATGTGCGACAATTAAGGGCTAATTATACCGGTTACCACCCGCAGCTCCTTCATTAGCTGATTTGTCTGCACTGTGGTTACCACCCAAACCTCGCCGTTGCTCGAATCATCAAACTAACACACAGAGCTTCATCATAACAGTCCCTTATCGACTGGCCGAGAGCTGCTGTCTGCCACCTGCTCCCTTTCTCACAGCTCCGCCAGTGTACCCATCTGTGTAACCACCTTGCCCCTGCCGCAGACCAACCTGTGAGTCCCGGCTCATCTATTATCACTGACAGACAAGCACCACACTTCGATTCAACACCTGTAACAAGTTCTCAACAACATATGGGTCCTCAGTTCCTCTGACAGCCTCATGCTCTGACGTCACCTTTAAAGTCAAGCTTTACCATGTGAGTATGCAGTACTCCCCATTCTACCACTACTGTGTGTATATGAGCTAGTCATGGTAAGACATTAACAGTTAAAGCTATGTGAGCCTTAGTAAATAGATCTGTAGTACTCATATTTTTCTACAGCCTTTGCAACGGATTTCCCTGCTAAGCTCCTTCCTGTCTTCAGTCTCTACCGGTGTTGGCTGCTGCCACATGTCATCTTTTATCTGCAGCTTCAACAGCAGTGACAGTCTGTAGCAGCAGCTTAGCAACACTGTCTGATATTAAAGCAGCTTTGATCAGTATTTTTATCACAGCAGTATATCAAAGGCAACATGAAGACTCTGTGAAACAGGGTTCAGGTAGTTATAAATATATAGAAAATTATCAAATGCCTCTACAACAGTCAGCTGTGTTCAGTGAAAAACCTCTGATCAGTAAAGTATCTGTTTGTCTTTTTGTCTATCTCCAGCTTTTTTTAATCTAATGTATATATAATGTTTGAAGTTGGCATTTTATATTTTGTCTAGGCAAACTAGCTTAGGCTGCAAAATGCTGCAGTGAATGATATTTGTCTATGCTACATGAGCCATGGTAAAACAAAAGTACACCCTTTGTGAATTCTGAGGTTTTGCATATTAAGATCTAGTTTTTACCAAGTTCTAAATTTAGGTAAATCCAACCTGAGATGAATTACAAAGAGATATTACACACTGTTGTTATTTATTTAACAGAAACTGACCCAAATGCAGAAGCAGCGTATGGAAAAATTAGGAACATTATTTCATTTTGGCCTACACTACAAAACTACTTTACAAGACTGCTTCAGTTCATTTGCAGGTATTTATTTAGGTTGAATTCTGGACCTTCATTCTTTTCTTGTCTTCTGTTATAGATTTGCTATAACAAACCCAAATCATCCCAACCACCATGTTTGACAGTTGGTATGAGGTGTTTGTGCTGATAGTCACCAAACGTTTTGGCTGAAAATCTCCACTTTGGTGTCGTCTTTCCAAAGCACAGACCTGTAGAGTCTGAGCTGTAGCTCTTTTTTGCAGTTTGCATGGTCCGACCTTGGGGTAAATTTGTTAGGATGTACACTCCTTGCGCTCCTTGAATGTTTTCCAATAATGAATAATTATTTCCAATGAATCTGTCTCACTGCAGAGTGATGGATTTCACATTGTTTGGAAATGTTCATTTAACCCTTCCCAGATCAAAAGGCAGCAACAATTTCTTCTGTAAGATCATTGCTGATGTTTTTCCTCCGTGGCATTGAGAATATTCCAGACGAGCAAACTCACAAAATGTATTGGTGATCAATAAATGAAGTGCAATAATTCTTATGGAAGCAGAAAACCTTCACTTAGTTTTTCATCCACTGTTTCTGCATTTCTGCAGTTCATCTGAGGTTGTGTTTACCAAATTTTAACCCCCACCTGTCTGACATAAATTCTCACTTCTTAGTGTACAGACAATAAATACCTTTTAATCTATATTGCATTGCTTTCTTGTCTGAACAGATGTAAGAAAACCTTTACTGAACCCACATAACATTTTGGCTTGTGTTCTGCACAATTTTGCTGCTGTTTTCTTGATTCTGTGCTGTTAAAAAATAAATCGTGTAAGGCACTTCATGCCATCCAGCTAAAACAGAAGATTATAAAGAAAAACAAATCTGCCGCATAAGCTTTAATTGGGTAATTTAGAAAAAGGAGATCAGAGATTTAGCTTCCCAGCTGGGAGGGGAATTGCCCATTACCCAGTGATTTTCTCGAGCATGACTATTACTTATGCTATGTAAAGGCTCAATGCTACCATGCCCAGTTAATTACATCCATTACTCAGGATTGGGTGGCAACTTCACACCTGGGGAAACACACACACAGAAGAATACGCTGTCACGTTCCTACTCACCTGAACACACACATAATCTAGATGTGTTTAGACTAAAAGCTGTGGCTGCTCTGGGTTGTTTCTCATTTTCCAGAGCTTAAAGCCAATTTTAGAAAAGGAAAATTGATTCCACGAGCTTACAGAGGAACACCGTCTTGTTGAAATTTTAAAGAAGCGCCTACTTCTTCCTCAGAAAACATTCTTACTGATAGGTTATGCCAGTTTTGACCTTTAAAGCCATCTGCGCTAACCTTTAAAAGCCATCATGTTTAATGTGAATCATAACAGAACAGCTGGCTGGCCGTGTGCATTCACTCACCACAACCTTTTGTTTTCACCAGAGCTCCATATTCGGGGTCTGCTGGGAGTGAATTTTCTCGGAGTGATGGATCTCATGCTGAATTAGTCATATGTCATATCCTGTAGTATTGCTGTGATGGTGCGAGTCTTCTGGTGAAAATCAGCTGCCAAATAGTGGCACCTGCTGGGAGAAGAAAGCGTGTACACTGACAGTTCTGAATGACCTTGGTCGAAACAATATTTAGATCAGGATTTCTTCCTTCTTACCATTTTTATCACATTTACCACAAGTTAAAGATCTATTTACCACCTAATATGATCCCCTTTTAATTTATATGCAAACTTATCAGCCAAACTGATCATTTAGAAATCCATAAATATAGACTTATTTAGTTAAACAACTTTAATGTATTACAAAACAAACAAGCAAAAAAAAAAAAAAAAAAGACTGAGCTCCTAACATGCTAAGTTATACTCACAGGCCACTTCTTTTGGGATGCCTTGCTAGCACTGGGTTGGATGCACTTTTACCTTTGGAACTAACACTACATTCATTCTTCATGGCACAGATTTAACAAGGTAACATTATGATAGCATCACATGGATGCTGCAGATTCGTTGGTTGAACATCTATGATGTGACTCTCCCATCCCAACAACAACACCCCAAACATGCTCTATAGGATTGAGATTTAGTGACTATGGAGGTTATTTGAGAACAGTGAACTCATTGTCATGACCAAGAAACCAGTTTGGTGATTTGAACTTTGTGACGTGGTCTGTTAGCCTGCTTGAAGCAGAACATGGATAAACGGATGAGCATGGTCAACAATATTCAGATGGGCTGTGGCATTCACAATGCTTAATTCGTGTCAAGGTTCAAAAACTGAGCCACAAATATATCCTCAACTAAAACAGCCTCAGCTGGTGATGCAAGGCAGATTGGATCCATGGTGTAAACTATGTGCTTTAAGGGTTGACGTGCTGTGTGTTCAGAGATGCTCTTCTGCTTACCTCAATTCTAACAATCCTACAATTCTTCTCTGACCTCTGACATCAACAGAAAACTGCCACTCACTGGTTATGTTCTCTTTTTCAGACTATTCTCTGTAAGGCCTACAGGTTGTGTGGGAAAATCCCAGTAGATCAGCAGCTTCTGAGACACAGGGATACCTTTCTGGGACTAACAACCATGCTGGGTTCAGTCACTTAAATCGCAGTTTTTCTGACGTTCAGCTTGAACCTAAGCAGGTTGTCTTGACTAAAGTCCGCATACCTAAATGCTTGGAGTTGCTGCCATGTGATTGGCTGATTGAGCAGTTGAATACATGAGTGTACAAATTGATTATGCTCTCTAATTTCAAAAGCAATAAATCCCACCTTTCAGGTTGCTAAATTCCTCGGTGAAGAGAGGTCAACACCAGTTTTCACTCTCTTGTTATCACAGAGTAAATGAGCATCAATAATGTCTCATTAGTTCTTGATTTCTTCTCAGAGATTTTTGGCAGGCGGTGATAAAAACCAACACTAGAGAGCAGCACTGTGATATATGACCTTGAAGAAAACCTTCAGACAGTATGGCATCCAGATTATATTTGGACAAAAATTGTGAGGGAAAAGAGAAAACCAGGAAAGATCTGGCTTTCCAAGGAAAAGAAGCTTCCTGAAGACAAGCACGAATGGTGACCTTGGCTAATTCTTTTTGTTAATGGACCAAGACATACCGTCTGAGGTTGTTGATGTCAGGTAAAGGATTTAATTTAAGAGAGGCTGATTTAAATTTAGGTTTAGGGTAAGTCGCTGCAACATGAATGTAAGTAAATGAAATGCCCTCTGCAGTGATGGGAACACAATCACATCTGTCTTGGAGCAGTTTAGGCTTGATGTCTTTCCCAGCATGAAGGTTTCCTGTTTGCAGATTATAAATGGCTCTAAAGGGAAACTTTATTTATTTTTTATTTATTTTTGCTCCGTTTGGCTCCAGACAAACATGTCTTTAACTTTATGACTTATGAAAGTTCAAATTATAAACAAGAAGACATGGATGGATGAGTCTCTACTGTAAGTGTGTTTCACATGAACATCAACCCTCGCTGCTGTCTGACAGCCATCTAAACATTAGGGACTTTGCCTGAAGATTGCTTTAAAAATTAAAAACACTATAATTTGAATAGCTGACTGAGAACGAAGTTGTATTTCATACCTTAAGGAATGAACGAACACTTAGAAATTGTTATTTGTATGAATAAATGAATAAGTGGAGTTGAAAAGACTAAAAAAAATTAAAATCATGTGTTTGAGTTTTGGGTCAATGATGGGATCCTAGGAGGGAGGGAGGTGAGTGATGAAAATTACTACAGCTCATTGCATTAGATGTCAAACACCTGCAGATGACAGAATAATTACACTATCAAGTTTAGGTTTAAGCACTTGTGGGCTTTATGAACATCTGGCAAATGTTTACATATTTCTTCCCTAAACTCAAAGACATGGCATATAAACTTTATTTATGTCACACTTTGTTAGAACAGTTCCTGTCTGAATAAACACACACACATACACACACACACACACACACACACACACACACACACACACACACACACACACGATTAAGTAGCTAAGATTAGAAACAGATGTTGATTCAAAGAAGACATAACAATAGACTGTATCTCTACAGCCGGATGTTTTAGCTTGATGATCAGGACCACAGTATGGAACACTTGGATAATCCTTCATGTATAGTCACGCAGACCAGTGTGCCAATATTATAGCCTACAATTTTCCAAAGTACCTTAATTCAAGGCAGGTTTCACACAGTAATTATGAGCCAAATAATCATGTGACATAGCTGTTTTATCAGAACAAAATATGCCCTGACTTCCACAGATGAAAGCCAAGCGCTTGACTTAAACATTGCCAGGACTGAACATCTCACGCTTAGGTTTGAGAACTCCAGCCCCCGAGACTGAGCTCCTGTTTGTATTGTGAACGTGAATATTAAACACAGCCTAACGGTGGATATCAGTTTTCCGCTGTGACTGTGGCTGGTTTGATAAGTCGGATGAAGGAAGGAACTGAAGGAGCTCCTAGACGGTGATGTCATAGGTCTTGATGCATTCTCAATCATCCAGGAAAATGTTTTTTCTGATGATGTTTGCTGATGTTTTTTCATACGTTTTAGAAAAAACATCAGCACCAGAAGGCGACTGGACAGACTTTTTCCCACTGATGTCGCTGAGAGCTCTGTGTGTCACTGGCAGCTTATTTTCCTTTAATTTTGCAAACAAGTTTTAATTTCGTGGCTATACAATAATAATCTTCCACAATGATAAACATTTTACCTTCACATTTGTATATACTAATTTACTTTTAATGTATTATTACTTCTCATCACCCTTCAGTGAGTTCCAGTATTTACAGAATGAACTAAAGCTACAATTATTGGCTCTTACCTTTATCATCAGCTGTTTGATAAGTGAGTAATTTTCAACACTGCTTGCTTGTCAGTTTACCTTCCAGTCAGTTTATGAAATAAATCAGTAAGCCACCTGAACCTTAATGTCAGTTGTGATTTTTCTACAATTACTTTGGTACATTTCATAAAACAAGTAAAATTTTACCGTCATACTGTGAAAACTGTGCGTCGCAGCCTCTTGAAGTGCATAATGTTATGTTATTTTTCCAACATTTTTCACCACTAATAACAGGACATTTTCTGGGCTGACAACACACACTTAAGGTGTGTTAAAACTTAAACCAACTCAAGTGTCACAATCTAAAGCTCAAATCCCCCCTTTGTTAAAGTTATTTTTTCTATGACCAACATTGTACATCATTAAGTCTAATGTTGATGACATAAAATGAAAGTAACAATCATTCATACCCTGGATGTTTTATCTCTTTTCTGCTAATAATTTAGAGAAAAATTGTTGTTTTAAATTGTTTCTAAATGTTTTATGCCACGTGTTGTATTTGTCACGGTTCCACTCCTGGGTGGAGCCTCACAGCCTGTTCTCCACACCTGTTGACTGTTCAGCTGGCTTTATTTAAGACCGGTGCTCTGTAGTTTATGCACCTCTCTGCTGTCGCGCAATAATTCCAGCATAAATTTAAATAGGTAGGACGGTTTGCCACTTAATTTTGCCCGTTAGAGTATGCTTCTAGCTCAGGGGTGTCCAACTCCAAAAAACAACGGGTAGGATGCTACCTTCTGCTAACCTTATACCTCTAGGGCCATTCACTCACCTTGTGCAGTTTCTCGCCTACCTTTTCATCGCGGATCACTACACCACTCAGATTACCTGCTGCACCTGCCTTCCCTCCTGCCATCATCTCTGGTTTGGAACAAATCTGGACTCTCTGGATCACAGCCAAACGATTATTCACCGGAAACCCGTCGGCAGTCTTCTCCCCCACGCTTCCTCCGACCTGCTCTCAAAGCTTCTGACCCCAGCACCTCGTATCCTGATCCCTTTCCTGCGCTGTGCCTTAGTTATCACCACTTGTATCACGTACAGCTACATCTCATAGTTTCAAGTTTTGTGTATTATTTATAAACATTCTCTTTTTTGGGAAAGTCACTAAACCCCCGTCTGTGTCTGAATAGGTGAAGGTTTCCTTTACTGTGGAAAAAAAAATATAGCAATTTAAAAAGCATCAAATTACTTTGACAGCCAAATTACTTTTATACAGTCATTAAATGTAACTAAAACAGTTTTCCCAATAATAAAATTATGCATGGATTCTTTAGATATGTTAGATGTGTTTATTGTACAAAAAGAGCACCAGCTGATTCTGAGAACTTTTCTCATATTTGACTCTAAGAGAAACAGATTCAGAGGTTGGCAATCATTGGCAGTGATTGAGGTCAATGAAGTGGTCCACCAACCTGCTCAAGAGCTAAATGTATGTGTGAGTTGACTGTTTTTATAAAGGTTGTTACACCATATTTGAACCATGTAGTTCTTAAAACCTTCTACCTAACTCCTTAATTGTGCTTATGGTGTTTCGACTTCCAAGACATTTTTGATGTGTTTGAGTAGTGTTGGTACATGGACATAAAATGAGGCACCACTGAATTTAGCTCTGAATGAAGTACCAGGACCAGGGAAGTTTTTCCCCATCTTCTGTTGTTCTTGGCCGGAAGGTGAACAAACTTTTTTTTCTCTCCCTGCAACGGTTTTCCACATCATGCAACACTAAAGTCCTGTCCAGTATAGTTATTGTTTGCAAGATGATAAACTGTGACTCCTGCACTCTTAAGCTGTTGTTTGTTTGGGGAAACTTGTCTTAAAATCCCTGAGGGAATTTACAATAACCCAAAACTACCGCTTGTCATGATTTTGTGCTTTTTACATATCAGAAAGTGATTGTAAAAGAACAAAGTTTTTTAAGTAAAGTTTAAAGGGCTAAATTTGCCTTTTCATGAGCTAATGATAAGTTTCATTGTCAGTGTTAGAATTAAATCCTAACTGACACATAATTAAATTCAATTCATTTTATAATAGCTCCAAATCACAACAACAGTTACATAACGGTGTGTTTATTATATTATAAAGTTAAGACTCTACAATGATACAAAGAAAACCCCAACAATGAAAAAACCCTGTGAGCAAGCACTTTAGTGACAGTGGGAAGAAATAACTGCATTTCCTGTCTCTTCACGTCTTACAGACAGACTATACCTGAGTGTATCAAAAAAATGTATCCGTGATGATAGACAGCAATTTGCAAAGAAAACTGGTTAGAAAATAAGGATCCAAAGTGTAGTTATGCTTAAAGTTTTCACATTGCGAGTCAGGTTTCACAGGGACCATTTTCTACCTCTTCTTCTTTTGTTTTTTTGCCTGGATGGGATCCTAAAAGTGAGTCATGTGACTGGGGAATAGCCTCTTGTCCAAGTGTGGTCTGGTTTTGTACCATTTCCTTTTTTCTGTGAAATTGAATGAAGCCAGATTTTGAATTACTTTAACCTCCTGAAAACTCGTGATCTTATGTGATTCACACAGCTGTGTGAGTTTCCTGTCTTTCGCTCTTGTTGGGAGAAAAAAAGCACGAATAAATGAGGAACCTTCATATAAATGTCTTTCTTCATGGACAGGATCAAAGTTTATAATCTTCTTCTATTGATAATAAGTTGTATAAATACACCACCTGGCCAAAAGTACTGGGTCACTGACACATTACATCTACAGGAGATGCCTGTCTATAGAAACCTATGCCATAAAGGTCTGAGCTGATGTTAATGCCAGTGGAGGTTTAGAGCTCTGCAATCATTCAGTGTCGGTGACTTTTACACCTCTGTTACTTTATGTGTTTGTGCCTGAGGTTCCTCAGTGCTTCAGCTTTGCAATAATAACACTTGATCATAGACTATCTAGACGGGAAGAAATTCAGTTCAGTTCAGTCAGCTATTTAAAACGAGCCATTCTTTCACAAATCTTTATCAAGTCAGACTACAAGGCTGGTCACATTATTTTATACAGCTGAGGCCATAAGACTGAAAACACCTAAATTCTCAGGCTAAGAAGTGTAACCCAATATTTTTGTCCATATAGTGTGTCAAACATCTGCAGCAGCACTCTTTGTAGGATACTCCAAATAATAAAATACAATATGGACACTTCAAGAAGAGCAACATAAAACGTGGAAGAGCTGAACAAATGTCTGTGTGGATATGTGACATCTTAGAGGCTTCTGAAGCCAGCGGTGTCATGTTGGACTGACCAGGATTCAGTTTCTCAAATGTTAAAGATTCTCCTAACATCTTCTTCCATCTCATAATCTTTCCCAAAGACTGACTCACCTTCCTGTTTACTTTACTGACCAAATTCTGTGGCAGACTCTTTCAATATCTACTAGTATTTTATCTATACTGCAATGTCAGACTGCATCACACCGTTGTTCCAATAAAGAGCCCCGACATTTACACTTTTCTTACAGTTTTATTTTGTTTTCAGTTTTTATGGCCTACGATGTTGGTGAGTCCTGCTTTTGATTTTAAATGTCTATTACCAAACCAGACCAGAGCGCTAAGACAGAAATTACAACAATGTGCAATTTTCAGTTTGGATAGTTTTTGAAAAGAGTAGCATTGGTTTGGAGATAAAAAAAAACAAAAACAAAACTAAGATGCTATTAAATACAACAAGAACTACAATAAGATGAAGACAAAAAAAAGTGTAGTTTTGTTTTATTTTGTTTTCTCCTGCTAAGTCAGATATCCCCATCTCCTCAGACCTTTAGCACTGAGGATCCCCAGGGGTCTCCAAACTCTGGTTGAAGAGGTAAATGGATGACCTTGTTGAGCACATATCATCTGTCTTCCAAGTCAGTGGCCACATGTTTCTAATCTAGCCCTTATTTCTGCATGTCTACAAGTGAGCTAGAGCCAGAAAACATGAAGTCGATGCTCGAACATTTACTTGTGTTCTCTATAACGTGGCAGGGAGAAAACCATATGTCCTGTCCCTTTGCTTGTTTCCAGGTTAAAATGTCTTTACAGTCATTTAAGAAGAAATGCGTTTGCACTTTGGTCATGTGCAGTAATGGATTGGTCCTAACATCTCGCAGATGTTCGCTCTCCACTTCAGTGACTGGGTGTCATTAAGCTAAGAACATCGGCGATATGTTAGACAAACAGTGTTTACATTCTTGTACAAATGCCAGATTAGTTGTTTGTAATATAAACATGCTTTCTCCATTTATAACACTGATGTAAGTGTGTCATTAGTGAGGGTAAAGAGTAGCATGAAGCAGATTTCATAAACATGCACAGTATCAGGTTTCTAATATTAGCGCTGTAATGTAGTTTTTTTGAAATGATGAACACTGCTGTATAATTTATTGTAACATGTCATCATTTTGCGTGTAAATTAAAGCTGCATAATGCTTATAAATTATCTGGTAACTGGCCTGTGGGAGATAGGCAAAGCATTATTATGACAGTTTAAGCTTGTATGCATAAACTAAGGTATTATTTCATTACCTCTGGTGACCTGAATGCTGAATGACCTCAGTGTTGCATTTTATGTCCCAGAACACCAGTATGGCTCCAGAGAGCACCATGTGGCCCTTATATGTTTATTTCTGGCTTTAAATGTAGCTGCAGCTTGTTGTTGAAAACAGGAACTGAAGAAAATAGGAAGCTAACTCATTACCTCTCGGTCTGATTATAAGTTAGCATGCTAGTTTGTAGTTTTTACTTATGACCCTCTCTTCCTTCAGCTATGCCGTTTAAAGATCAACTTGCTAAACTAACAATTAAATGTACCGTACTTAACAAACCGCTACCTAATGTAAGGTTTATGTCTCAGTTGCTATAAATTTATAGGGTTCAGACATACATGTCTTTTTTTTTTTGTTTGAAATTGTATTTTTTATGCTAAAATATAACTATTGTTGTTATCCATAAATTTTCAAATGTACTGTTTTGCAGGAAAAGGCAGAAATTATTGCTATTTAATGGCATTCCTGAATAGAAAAATTTGTTTCAGTGACTGGATGTGATGCTTGATTCATTTCTGACTTCTCAGTGTGAATTCACATGTTGTAACCAGATCCCTGTATAACAATGTGGACCCAGATTTCTAAATATTTGTGTTTTCTTGTTTTTATGACAGGTGGTCTAATTAACTTGTTTACACATTTACAGAACAGCATGAAAGCTTCCCGGTTCAATCACAGAAAGAAACACAAATCCCTTTGGGTTTCCATCATGAAAGGTTATGAAAGGCATCTGGCATGAAAACTGCCAGATCAAACATACAGAGCTACCTACTGTGTTGAGTCAGGGCCAGCGTGGTGGTGCAGTGGTGAGTACAGCAAAAAGGTCCTGGGTTCAAATCCACTCCCAGCTGGGGCCCTTCTGTGTGGAGTAACATGTTTTCCCTGTGCCTGTGTGGGTTCTCTCGTGGTGCTTTGGCTTTCACCCACAATCCAAAGAGAACAATAGGTTTATTGGTGCTTCTAATTTGCCATAGGTGTGAATGTGAGTGGTTGTCTGTCTCTCTGTGTTAGCCCTGAAATAGGCAGGTGACTCGTGCAGGGTGTCTCTTGCCTCTCACGCTATCACACCTCGGATAGTGTCCAGCTCCTGACTCCCCTGAATTGGATAAGCAGAAAAGAATGGATGGATGAATACATATCTTGCTATTAACAACGATCAGTAGTTACAGCCTTATAATATAATACAATAAGTAACAAAATATTAACTAAATATTCTTACATGTCCTTATTTTCTCAGTAACTCATTACACACACTGTGATCCATGATAATCGATAGGTTTTCAGTGTTCAGTGCTGTAAAACAGCATTTTACCTTTACTCACAACATTTTTAAAAATTTGCAAAAAAAAATGTTTAATTGATCTCTGATGATAGTTTCTATTTTTCTAACTTCAAGGAGAAAAAAAATCCTTCTTCGATAAAACAGCCTGAATTAATGTAATCATAAGATGTGAAGGAGAGGTCTGCCAGCCTTCAGTCTGTTCGTGCTGCTGACTTCCTTTGTGGTTTATTTACTCATACTTAAATAAGCACCTCTTTCACGGCACATTTTCAATAACATTTCCACTGCTGAGACAAACACAGCCAATTTTATTTTATTGCTTTCCTGACCGTGAGTTATGTGGGCCAATCCAACAGTAATACATTACAACTAAACATATTGTGTGTGGTAGAGGCTACATTCTGCAACTTACGACTTACTTTGATCCAGGCCACACCGTTTTAGTGCAGATGTTGTAAGTTTGACACAATCATTAAAGGAAGATGACACACCAGAGCTGTTGTCACAGAGGCAGAGGTACGTGTGAGAAAACAAATGTCTGAAGCAGGCGGACATAAAACGGTCTTTAACTTCCAAGATCACTAGTGGAATATCTGTGTGTTGTCCAGTTGAACCAGTGTGAGAATAATGCAGTTAACAGGTAAATGCATGGAAGCTGCATGTTCTGCTCAGGCAGCAGTATTTCCAGATGTATTAATGCATCTGCTGTGTCTTACAGTTAAAGAAGGGCAGCTTGAAACAATTGAACTAGAGTTCATGTGTCATTATGGCTTAAAAAAACACAGTCTTCTATCATGATGTAATATGATTGTATTTCTATAAACAGCAATAATTCAGTTTCTTTAGCTGCCACAGTTTATCTCTCACTTTTGGACTGTTTTTTGAGCCAAAGAATGTGTTTGATGGCTGTAAAGTATATCATTTTAATTAAGAGATAATTGCCAGATTATGCGATAATCTAAACAACAAGTCAATTTTCCACCATATTTCCTCCCATTCTCATCTTACAATATAGTCTTCATGTATCCTGTAACCCTACTGTCTGCTGTAGTTGCACCTTCTGTCGGAATTCTGTTTGCAGCTTGCTCTGCAAGAGATGAGAGACAAACTCCACAATCACCATGCAAAGTGTTGTTTAACTTTTGCAAAGCAAGATCTGTGCATTCTGTGTGAATAACTGTATTCCAAGTGCAAACAGGCATGTGAGTATTGTTTCAGGACTTTCCTTTAATCCGCAGAGCGGTGAGTAATTTAGTGTACTGAAACAGAAGAGACTTGTGTGTCTTGTAGACAGACTGTACGTTACGAAAGCAGACAGGACAGCAAGGAAACAGAGGTTAAGCAGAGAGCACTGGGGGGAGGGGGTGGGCGCTACTGGTCCCTTTAATGACTCTACCAGTGAAAATATGCAGAGCAGCTTCTGCTTCTGTCATTAGGGGCCCGGCATCAAACAGAGGGAGAGAGAGCCCACTCTACTTCCTTCTGGAAAAAAAGTGGTTGAAACTCAAGAAAATCAAGATTTTAAAACCTTTAGAAGACACATTTGACTTTGGAGAAAGCTCAGCATCATCAGAGAGCACAAAAACTACATCTCTGATGAAAACCAACAATTCCTGATAGAATGATTTAGGGGGTTTCTCACAAAAGATGGTTTTGTGTTTTGGGATTAGATTAAAATAACTGATGCCTTCATTCATCATTTACTGAATATAGCACCAGGTTTAAAGCCCAGAGTAACTAAAGTTTCAGCGTTGATGGAGAAGGAAGGTCTTCAGTCTTTATATTCCATCACAGGTCAAGGATTCAAAATGATGTGTGGATGTTAATGCTGTGCCATTATTAACCAATCACATCACTTAGATTATTTTTTTATCTTATCTTGCTTCTGAAATTTAACCAATTCTTTAGTGAATAAATTAAAGTGTGGCTGAAGAAGGAAACAATAGGAAAATCTGTGCATTGTGTAGAACGATGTGAGCTATTTTATTGATCTGTAATTGATGCATCAGTGTGGGCTTCACTTTGATAATAATTGCATTTACCTCTTCCTATACAAATGCTACATTTTACTTCACTTGGTTATTTTCCACCACTAGTGGAATTTCCTCTGTGAAGCTACATAGACAAAGACATAAACTTTATTTAACCCAACACTGGGGAAATTCGCTTGTTACAGCAGCACAGGAGACAGGAGGAATTAGAGATGCATTAGAAAACAATAAAAAAGGGAGGGGGCAGACTGGTAATAATAATAATAATAAATAATGATTTTTTTTAAAAAAGCCAAATGTTCAGATGGTTAATATATTCAGTAAATAACACCAAGGTTTTCCTTTTTGTATGTACATAAAGTGCAGTAGGAATTATAATAATCTATATACATATTAATATTAATATTATTTTTATGTCCTGATGATGCCTGATCATCAAATTGTTAGTAATGTTAAATTTTACACTTAAGTTTTGCAGGCGAATCAGTATCTAAATTGAAGACTTTATACTGAAACTTATCTGACCTGTGAGCTCTTTGGGGTTCTATAGCTCCAGTTGCAGCGCAAATTTGTTGCGATCACGTATTTTGACTGTAGAGGAAGGAGTTTAGTGTTGTATGTTCTCTCTATATTTCTGGCTTTACAACCCTATCTCCTGAGACTTCAGTCCTGTAATTGATGGTGTGTCAGTTCAGGATGTTCTAAGGTTGTATAACAATGGTGTAGAGCTGCCAGTAAGAACCTACATATTTATTATCAGGAAAGAATGCAACCCGCCTCCCCCCATTTGGATGATTGGCATGTATCCTACGGGGGCTAAAACAGTCTGTTAACCACAAACAATGCAGGAATTTATACTGCTGTAGTATCCACTGCTACACTAATACCTCTGCTATCAAATGTCAAAAGCTTTGACTGCTTACCATTTGGGATTTATTTAGCTTATGTTTAAAAATGCAATTTAAAATGTATCCAGTGACTATAGTTGTCTGATATGAAGGTATCCATTTCATATATATACTTAAGTATATATATGAAATGGATATAGTTAAGTAAAGTGCTTCAATCTGTTTTCCATCACAGACCAAAGACAAAAGACGAGTCACCAATAAAAGACCAAAATTAAACCAATGATGATCACAGAATAAAAATGCAGTTTTTTCAGTCATGTGAAAAAGAAAGTTGTCACAGTTCTCTAAGTACAGCCTGTGATTCAGTAGCTTATAGAATCAAATTTAGCAGCATTAACTTGAGATAATAGTTTTCCGTATGACTTCTCTATACCACTGTTATAGATTTGATGCTTGCTTTACTTTGGATCATTGTCCTGTTACGTAACCCCAGTTTGGTTTATTTTTTGGACAGATGACCTTATATTTGACTCTAGAATACTCTGATATACGAAGGAGTCCACAGTGGACTCAATGACTACAAGGTGCCCGTGTCCTGTGGTTGCAAAACAAACCCAAATCATCTCCCCTCACCATGCTTGATGAGGCGATGAGGTGATTGTGCTGATGTGCTGTAATGTTTTGTTATCCCTAAACATGTGGTTCCAGAAGTCTTGTGGGTTCTTCAGATCCAACTTTGCAAACATACGCTGTTCTGCCATGTTGTTTTTTTAAAAGGCTTTCTCACAGCAAAACTTTTTTAAGAGTGTGTTTTAGCTTCAGTGTAGAGTCTGAGATGTAGCTCCTGGCTTTCTTTGCAATTTCTTTGAACATTGCACAATCTGACCTGGGGGTGATTTTTCTGGGATGCTGATCCTGGGAAGAGTGTGCATTTGTGGTAACCCACAACTGAAACCTCCAGACCAACCACTAAAACTTTTGCTTTTATAGAGGTGCTCAGACTTGCTGATGAAAGTGCATTTGGGTAGCAGCTACTACATAATTCCTAACAAAAGGTTTTTCTCACAGTATTGCACAAACTTTCGTTTTCACATGACTTTAAATAATTAATAAAACGACTGGCGGATAAAACAAATTTCCATTTGTTTACAAAATGTAAACTGTAACAGATATTTAATGGCCTGTTGATGGGAGATCTTGCCAGAGGCTGAGTTAATGCCATCCTGATGGTAAACAACCGTCTGCCTTGGCACAGTGCAGCTTGAATAAAGTGTGATGAGGATCAGCCTCATCCTCACTTCATAAAAACAACCTGTCTCATTTGATGTAATTCCACAAACTCTGCCCAACAAGATTGCAGTGTCTGCAGTTTTGCTGTAGATGTTTCTGTTGCCTGGAAACCTGACTTTGTGTGTTTGCTTATTCAGTCACTTTTCCTCCCATGAAGTCATTACTCGCCTCTTCTGTCCTTTCGTTTATAAAGACACAAAGTTCATTTGTCATAAAGTGCCATAAAGTTGTCTTTACTAAAAACCTCTTTAGTGAAAGTGGTGGCTGGTGTCTAAGTTTCCGGCAAATATGTGATTGATATTTATTACGCTTAACCAGAGTATAAATTTGTTTTAGTGAAAAGTATTGTAAATACAGCCACGTTACATCAATTTCAGATTTTCACGCTCACTCGACCGTGTCGACGAATACGCTATTTTTCCATGAGTGCCTTTTCTACACGTAAACAAAGGCAGAGCATTGCTTTGGCCCTTTATCTGCCTCCAAACTTGACCACGCTGACGCTTATTTTCTCTCCCTAAACCAAAGCACCTCTGCAAAGGAAAGTCAGTAATTGGTGGAAACTAAACATGAAGCTTCAAGGTTGTTGAACCTGATTGTGTTGGGGGGGTTTTCACCTACGGAGAACCCTGTGCTCACAGACATGCGACTGTATGTGTTTTATGTAATAAGCAGTTGACCAAATTTTGCCACTGGCATTTGTCCTTTTACCTGGCCTGAGGCCTGTGGTGCAGGACCTGGTTAAATTCTTCCGCTGCAGGTTGTTCTTTGCCTTGTAATTGACAAAAAGACGTCAGCTAATAAATGTTCTGTGGAAAAACAACAGATACTGACAATTTTACAGGATTTCTAACAGACATGACGGACTTTGCTCCTCTAGCTCGCTCTGTGACTCTGTGCCTCTTTGTCTGGTTTAACGTCACTGAGGGGGAAAAAACACTGCGTAAATCTATGTTTTTAATAGTGATGAGCAATTCAGTGTTATCTCCAGCTCATCTCTGCAGAGCTTTTTTGTTGTTTCAGCCAGCAGCTGTTTTGTCTTTTGTCTGGAAAAGCTCTAAATACCAAACACCAGTCAAAGGTAGCAGCTATCTGGTGAACATAGTGGAGCATTTAGCAGTTAAAGAGCTAGACTTGTCCCTCAGGACTTTGTAGAGACCAAAAACGAGCCCCCAGACTGTACATTCACTAGGTCAGGAAATAAATGAACAGTAAAATGTTGCTGCTTCCTGAGTACATGTGTCTATAAGCAGCTGTTTGGTTGCTGAGTCATAAGATGTTTTTTTTAAAATGTGCATTTCTAAATGTTATTATTCTCACCTTGTACAAAATAACCAAAACTTCAGTTAGTAGTACGTAATCCATACAGATAAGTAATCCAAGCCTGCATTTGACAGCACCTGTTTAGGTTTCATTTAGTTTCCTCTGCCACCAAAAACTTGCTGCCTTAATTCTCCTCTCACTGTGTCCTTGATCTAGGCAGCAGCTGGTCCAGGGGCACTGCACAGAGGTTGCTCACTGATTACACAACAAAATGGAGATAAATGCACATGCAAACAATTAATTCGCTCAAATCTGCTTCACATCTGAGAGTAAAACAAAAAAAAAAGTATAACTGAAGATTTTGTCTTCTTCGAATGGTCAAAATCTGAATTTCTAATTGCTACAAATGCTTTTTTTTTTTTATTTCTTGTGCCTATCACAAGATTATAAAGTTGATGTGGAGTATCTGAATCCCCGGCTCTTCCAGCTTAAGAAGGAAGCATGCAGACTGAGAGCAGAGCAGAGGACAAATGCTCAGATTGACCGTGAAAGCATTGATCTTGGGCACGGGGATCGATTTTATTAACACCAGCATGTGTTGGTCAGAACCTCTGAATTTCCCATCTTTTATATGTAAGACTATATAATAGCTGTTGTGTGTCATGGCTTTTATAAGAAATGTGATGAATTATAAAGATATTAGTGCAATCAAAAGATACTGTGGCACGCTGCCACAGAGGGAGGGGAGGGGGTGTTGGCTGAGGCAAAGAGGGAAGAGGTATAAAGGAGACATGAAGGAGTGTGTGTTGAACCAGAGGAGGGAAGAACTGAGGAGGAGGAAAGAAATGTGAAACAGAAGTATAACGGGAGAGAAAAGAAGGACATTCTAAGAGGGAAACAAAAACTAAGCTCAAAACAGAGAGAGGTAAGTAAAAATCAGTTTACTGGGCTACACAAATTCATGCGTCACAAGTCTGTTACTAACTGCTGAGGCTGCACAGAGATGTGGCAACACTACATCAAAGTGAGCAGCTGTACTTATGGCCGATGTTGGTTAATTATGTTACAGAAAGTGGAGGGTTTATTCAAATTCCAGAGCTTGGAATTTAACTAGTGCCATTTGTGACTGGAATCAGGTGCCTTACCTGTGGCCTTATTCCGGGTTAGTCTTGCTGATACGAGTTTCACTATTAGTCTTTTTTTCTTCATTTCCTTCAACACATCCATCTCAAGCCTAACTAACGTGTTGTTTCATTAACGCTCTCTCTGTTCTTTCATCTTACAAGCAAAGGTGACAAATTAGTCTGCAATGTACAATTTTTAAAGTGTGCTACTCTGAACCTTCTGTGTGGAGATTTGGACGGTGAGGCCAGTGTTTCGACAGTGGATGCACAAATGTTTGAGTGTTCCCCTGACAAATACTGATGACTAACACAGATGTGTAATCTGAGGGGGAAGGGGGGCTCTGTCCAGCCGTGTTTGGGTTTTTTTTTTTTCATCCTAAAAGCTAAAAAGATCAAATGTATAATGGTGAATATACTTAAGGACAAATTTTCAATCTAAACATGAAGTAATATTTTATTACTTTTGGCAGCTAATGCAATAAGTCAGTTTGAGTGTCAATACATATTTTAAAATTTGGATGGTTTTATCAAACGCTGCTAACATGAAACACTTTTTTTTCCACTGAAGTTCCTTGTGAGAAGCACACATACCAGGGGTAAAAGTTCAAGTGTCGAACGTGGCAGAAGAGTGTGAAAATGTCGCTGAGGTGTCTGGTCATTTTCTTGGGAATCACTGCAGCCACTGTTGTTACAGCTCAAGGTGGGTCTCTCACAAAAAGCTCATTTTGTCAGCATTTGAGTAAAAAGATGATTAAAGAAAAGTTACAAAGCATCACAGCGGACACGCATTCGCGCATCATAATGCCGTGTAAAGAGTATAGAGTGCAGCGATTTACAAACCATTTGATTGATGACAATGTATCAAATCGTAAACGTTTTTCAAAGTTTTGTGCGGGAAAAAAACAAAGAAACATTGATGAAAGCGAAATGTTTGAAAAAAAAAAAGGACATGACTGCCAAGTTCAGTAATGCTAAAAACATGTGGTGTGTAGTTTAAACTGCAACTGGTCAGTGATTGGGTACTAAAAAAAAAAACTAGAGGCAGAGTCTTTCACAACTAAAGATGGGGGGGCCGGAAAGCTTGACAACTCTGTGAAAGACTGCATGGGAAACAGTTCAGAACAACGTTTCTCAACATAAAATTACAAAGAATTTGGGTGTTTCATCTGGAGTCTGTAAGAACATTGACAGAATGTGGAGAAATCTCTGGCCAAAACCACTGCTCAAATGTCTGTGATGTTTAGTCTTTCAACAGGCACTGTACTAAACACAAAACTGATTCCGCAGTAAAAATCACTGCATGGTCTCTTACTCTGGCACCAACATCCACACTCAAACTCACTTAAATAATCTTTCTTTCCCATTCTTATGGGCTGTTTAATAAAGTTGTTAATTTTTTAAATACATTTTATTAAGTTAATAATTAAGTTTTAACTTAAACTTAAGTTTTCCACTTAAGTGGAAATGAAACATTACATGTATAAAGGCAAATTGACACTACTGAGCCCTGTTCTCAAAAACTGACATAGATGTAACTCTATGTCTGTAAAGCTAGATTTAATGCATAAAAGCTCAAGTTTTTAAAATATGTTTAGCGCCATCTTCTGTCAATATGGAACATTACATCGCCATGACAAACGTGACATGAGCTAATCAAATGTTTGTGATATTTCCTTTGCAGGATCATGGAGACAAAGTGGCAAAAAGTCTAGTTCTGCTGTCTACCAAACAGAAGGTAACTTTTGTTTCTTAAAAATCCAATAAATTTTCTGAATGATATAAAGTGTTCTTTCTGCTTAAGTTTTCGTCTTAAGTTTTATGAGATATGTTAAGCACTGTAACTATGAGGTGCTATTAGGACCACATTTATTTCCGCACTCTCTTTGCACATAGATAACTATCAGTGGTCGACATGGTTCAATGTTGATCATCCTGGAGGCCGTGGAGATTATGAACAGCTGGATGCCATTCGTTTCTATTACCGTACCCGTGTATGCGAAACTCCAAAGGCAATCGAAGCCAGAACCACTGAATGGATCCCAGCGCGTGAAACTGGGGAGACGGTCCATGCAGACCCGACTGTGGGCTTCTGGTGCCTGAATGAAGAGCAAGGTCCCCAGCTCAACTGCTCCAACTATGCAGTCCGTTTCCTATGTCCAAAAGGTTTGGCCATGAACATTTTTTTTTCTGTTTGCCTCTGTGCAGTACAAAAGATCTCTTTTTCTGTTTATTAAATTTTTTTTTCATAAGCTAAGTAAAATTACTTTTCAGAGTACTTCTATAAATTTTGTTTGTTTTTTCCCCAGCACATAACAGTATTAACATTCAGGGAACCTGGGGGCCATGGTCAGACTGGAGCCCATGTCCTGCCCTCTGTGGCCAAGTGGGGGTGCAAATTCGCTATCGAAACTGTCAATCTGACTCGCTGCCGTGCAGTGGGCCAAAATTAGATGGGAAAGCATGTAATGGACCTGAGTGCCCAAAGACAGGTGAAAAAAAGGCTTAATTAGGCTACACAGATAATAACATAGCACATATATGCAATTACAAATTTGTAACTAATAAACTTTTGTTTGTTTTTATGTTACTCCTTAGCTTGTTCCCTGCAGTGTGTGATGGGGCAAGCAAACTCTGACTGTGAATGCATGTGTGAAGAACACACAATGTTGGGTTCTGTACGCAGCGCTGGTGGTCTCGCCGCCGAAGGGGCCGCCATCCTTCGCTCTGGCAAATTCCTTACCCTTACAGACCACAACGGACATTTCCGCATACCCAATATCTGCCCTGATGGCAACACAACCCTGACTGTCAGGCTCAAGGGCCATGCCCCCCTTGATGTTGTTGTGCCCAAGAGCAGTGAGCGCACCTCTGTCCTCAGTGTCCAGCTAAAAAGAGCCGGTAGATGTCTATAGAATTACTTGTGGATCCAAATATGAAAGAATAATTCTGAGCTGCATATTTACTAAAGTACAATCTGTTTAACATGTAGAAGTAATATTTTATTTCTGTTTTTTAGAGAAACTTCATGTGTTGAGCAATCCTGAAAGCAAGGTCAGGAGGGCAGGACAAAGTGCTGCGTTCTGCTGCAAAGTTGCAGGAACGCCACAGCCGGATGCATACCAATGGTAGGACTAATTATATTGGAATTTTAGACAGTAGACATGTTGAACTCCTATTGAATCATTTCATTTGTTTTGTCAACCAACAGGTTTCACAATAACACTCTCATGGAGAAGGAGTCAGAAAGCACCTTGGTCATAAGAGATCTGCATCCAGAGCAGTCTGGAGAATACTACTGCAGAGCAAGTGGTCCAACTGGAGCCATTAAGACTAAAACAGCTACTCTCAGAATCTTAGGTGCAGTATTAATTAAGTGAAAACACGTGCTGAATACACAGAAGTGAGAATTTTAGTATACACAAACGAAATCATTTTAATTTCTTCATCTAAACACAGGCAGAGATGAGCATTCATGCAACCCTAAACCTGAATCCCACCTCATCCGCCTTCCACACGACTGCTTCCAAAACAGTACCAACTCATTCTACTACGATGTGGGCAAGTGTCCCCCAAGTAGATGTGCTGAACAACTCGACAATGGTATCAGGTGCAAAGACAAAGTGGCTTATTGCTGCGGTGTGGCAAAAATGGAGGAAAGACAGCTAACATGTCAGGGCTACCAACTGCCCACCATGGTGGTAACCGAGTGTGGCTGCCAGAAATGTGTGGACACTAAGGCCATTGTGCATGGTAGGGCCATTGCTGCAGACAATGGAGAACCAATGCGGTTTGGTCATATTTTTATGAATGGAGTCAGAATTAGTCGTACAGGCTACAAAGGAACCTTCTCTATCCAAGTCCCCCAAGATACAGAGAGGCTAGTATTAACCTTCATGGACAACATGCAGAAATTTGTCAACACCACAAAAGTGCTTCCATTTAACACCAAAGGTGGGGCTGTTTACCATGAGATAAAACTTCTCAGAAAAAAAGCCCCTGTGACAATCAGCTCCACAGAAACCAATACACTTGAGCTTGGGGAGGTAGAGAGCCAGGAGCCAATGGTTCAAATCCAGATTCCTCCCTATTCCTTCTACAAGGAAAATGGCGAAGTCTTCACGGGTAACGTCAGTGCTAGTGTAACATTTCTCGACCCCAGAGACATCTCCACAGCTGCGGCAGCTCAAAGTGATCTAAATTTTATCGGAGATGAAGGTGATACCATGCCACTGAGGACCTATGGCATGTTTTCAGTTGACTTTAGAGGTGAAGAAAACAATGAGCCACTGAATGCAGGTGAAGTAAAGGTTTCACTGGACTCTGCTCAGGTTCAGATGTCAGAGCACCTCAACACCATGAAGCTGTGGTCACTGAACCCTGAAACTGGTCTGTGGGAGGAGGAAGGGAGTCTGCAGGTGGAGAAGAAGAAAAGAGGCAAAAGGGAGGAGAGAACATTTTTGATTGGTAACATGGAGATCAGAGAAAGGCGACTGTTTAACTTGGACGTCCCAGAGAACCGCAGGTGTTATGTGAAAGTGCGGGCTTTCCGCAGTGAACGGTTCATGCCCAGCGAGCAGGTGGAAGGAGTTGTGATCAGTCTCATAAATATGGAGCCGAAAGCTGGCTACTCCACCAATCCGCGTGCCTGGGGCCGATTTGATAGTGTGGTCACTGGTCCCAGTGGAGCCTGTCTTCCTGCTTTCTGCGATGAACAAAAAGCTGACGCCTATACTGCCTATGTCATGGCCAACCTCGGTGGAGAGGAACTGGAAGCTGTCCCGTCTGCTCCCAAATTCAATCCCAACCTCATTGGAGTGCCTCAGCCTTACCTTGGTAAACTAAACTACATGCGATCTGACCACGAGGACCCCAGAGTGAAGAAGACAGCGTTCAGCATCAACGTAGCAAAACCAAGCCCCAACACAGCCGAGGAAGGTAACGGACCAGTGTACCCATTTGAGAACTTGAAAGAATGTGAGGAGGCCCCATTTAGTGCAGCACACTTCCGGTTCTCAAGAGTCGAAGGAGATCGCTATGATTACAACACAGTGCCCTTTAATGAAGATGACCCCATGAGCTGGACGGAGGATTACCTAAGTTGGTGGCCCAAGCCTATGGAATACCGGGCCTGCTACATCAAGGTCAAAATCAACAGCCCGCATGAGATCAATGTGCGGTCCCGCAACATGGGCGGTACCCATCCCAAGACCGTAGGCCAGTTGTACGGCCTTCGAGACACTCGCAGCATTCGCGACATGGACCAGACATCTGTTTCAGCAGTGTGTCTGGAATTCAAGTGCAGTGGGATGCTGTACGATCAGGAACGTGTAGATCGTACACTGGTGAAGGTGATCCCACAAGGAAGCTGCAAGAGAGATCATGTCAACTCAATGCTTCAGGAGTATTTAGTCAACCACCTGCCCCTAGCTGTCAACAACGACACCAATGAGTTCACCATGCTGGCGCCTCTTGACCCTCTGGGCCATAACTACGGAATTTATACGGTGACAGACCAGGATCCCCGCACAGCCAAAGAGATTGCACTTGGCCGCTGCTTTGACGGTACCTCTGACGGCACATCTCGGGTCATGAAAACCAATGAGGGCATAGCGCTAACGTTTACCTGCGGAGACCGTGAGGTTACACGCCAGAACGTCTTTCAAACAATGCAGCGCTCTCAAGGTCAGACAGTAGGAACAAGCATCGTGAGAGGGGAAAGCAGGCAGAACCGGCGCCGGCAGAGGGCAAACGCACCACGCAGCAGTCGTAGACGTAGCACCAGAAACCCTGAGGGAAAACGTACAAAAGCCAGAAACTAGACAAGAGGAGACCTAGGAACATCACGAAGACCAGACGATGACTTGCTAAAATGAAACCAGATGGTGTTAACATGTTTTGGTTTATCCATCCATAAATATCCCCCACCCCCACTTGAAGAGTAACTAAACTGTTATGCTAATTTCTTGCATCTTCATCTCAAGGAATATGTAATGTTTCTTCCTCTCACTTTACATTACTGTGGCAAATATTTACTTGAAAATGTAAATAGAGTATTTATTACACAAGTATTATCATCTTTCCAACTGTACTATAAACAAGGACAAAAACAATATTTTTTTGACCAGTGATTTATTAAATTAGATGCTTATAAAACACTGCAGATGCTGTATCTTCCACATTGTATGTATCCAATTGTCCATGTAACATTTAAACTGGTCAACTGCTTAAAAAGAAAAAAAAAAGACAGGAGAAAAACTCTCCTTTCAGCCAACTGTAGCCCATATGAAGACATGGTGGGGTGAAGCCCATAAGCCCCCGCTCCTCATCACACTTGATACAAGCCTGCAGAAGCAACAATTAGGAGACCAGTTGTAGCAAGTTAATCCACTTGCCTGATCCATACTTTTTTGCATTAGTAGAAATCAATTAGTAAGTTTCTGTCATGCACAAAAAACAAAACAAACAAACAAAACTAAGTACTGTTTGCTCCATATTTTCAAGGATATTCCAGAGATATCAAGAGAATGGCTGTGAGGTTTTAAAGTCACATTTATTATACTTCTCTATCCCTTTTATCTTACAGTGAATGTTGTGTGCTCTCTGCAAGCTTACAACTACTACGTTCATGTTGCGTCAGTCTCCCACAATGCAACCTTTCCAGAAATAAAGATGAATAATGGACTGAATAATTGTCTGCATTTGGCAACTGAAGTTATAGATACTATATACACTTGCCTGTAAGAAAATCATCCACAGGTAAGTGAGACCTATAATATATACATGACATTCTGTTTAAAGGATTTGCATAGAACCATGTGTTTCTATGTCACTAGACTTATAACTGCAATAACTGTATCTGACATTTTGACAGGAGCAACATTTAATTTAAAAAGAAACAAAAAAAACAAAACAAAAAACAAGCCCTGCAAAACTCAGATAACAGCAGTTATGGTAGTATTCTCCATTGTAGCTGGGTCGAGCAACCGATTCCGCGTGATTTGTTTGTGAGTTGAGGCTGAATGAGAGAGAAAAGGCAATTCCATTTGCATGGAAGGAGAAAAGAAGAAGAAGAAGAAAAAAAACGTGAGTGGTGAGACTGGATGCTTCCTGGTATAGTCCCTCTGGTCACTGAAGCAAAATGAAGGGGTCAAGACACAGTTCAGATTTTCCAGGATGGCACTGGACAGCATGAGAAGGTACAGCTGCATTTCTGACAGTCGGGAGAAGGGGAAAGGGCAGTAGTGATGAAGCCAGTGTCACATGAAGTCCTCATAGTCTTGGGCGTAGCCTCCATCAAACGCTGCATAGTCAAGGTCATCTTTGAGCTGTGCTTTCAAACCACCTCCAGCTAAGACCCCCTTCTTCTTCTTTTTTCCTTTGTTTTGCTGTAGAAGGCAAATAAAAGCGACTTAAACTAAATACATACATACTTGGAAACGACTATATAACTACAAACGTTTGCCAGAGTTTACTTTTTTATGATTGGACATCGAGTAAGTATTGGGTGAGTAGCACCCCCTGCTGAATAGAAACTTAATTAACTTAAAAAATACAAGCATGCAGTCACTTACTTTTTCTTGTTTCTGTTTTTCACTAAGTAGGACTGACAGGGAATTACTGATTTTCTTCAAGTCATCTACTTCCACTGTAAGAGGAAGAAAAATAAGTAGTTATTGGACAAGCCCAGTGCATTTTAAATTTAAGACAATTGTAATAAAAAATGTTCAGTAAAAGCAGGAAAAAAAAGACTTACATGAAATACAAAGTTCCCGAAACAATGACTCCAAGAAACTTGAATAATGCACAGATTTTTCAAACTGGGTTATCTTTTCTTTTAGCATTTTTTCAAACTCTGTGAAGTCTTCTTTGGAAGATGGACACATGGCATCAATTCCAGTGACACTGTTTGAAGTGCTGCCAACACCTGAAAAATATTTAAAGGTCACCATTACATACACTGATCACAAAAAGATGAACAATATCACGTCTCAAAAATCCCATATCTGTAGTATATACTTTTGTTAGACATGCTGCAGTTTAAAAAACACAGAGTCTACAGCATCAGGAGCAGAAAACAAATATTTTCCTCAAATCACAGCTTTCCTAAAACATGTGTAAAGATCTTACTTAAAGCTTCAGCTTTTAGAGTCTACTCTAAACATTTTACAGATAATAAAATGGTGCATTGTTCCTTTGGAGGTGAGGTATAGTATATGGCCTCTACAGCTGGATTACTGGGACATCTGTGTAAAACGTAGAAGCCAAAGAAGTATTTAAGCCTTTTAAGTCTTAGTTAAATGTTAACTACAAGCAACAGCGACTAATGTATTGCAAACTAAATGTATTGCATCAGTTACACAACTTGATTTTGTGGAAGACCTCATATTCTTGATAAAAAGTTTCTACACCTGATCCGGTCTTACCAAAAGCATCTTTTGCTAGCTCCAAGTCTGCGTCTTCCTGTAATTTCTTCACTCTTAATTTTTCTGCCAGCTGTTCTTCAGGAGTGAGCTCGTCTTCCTGTAAATAAAAATGTAAGAGTTAAGATATTAGAGATAAACGAGCATAGAGTCAAAAGGTTTACAGATGAGAAAGTGGGACTTACTTCTTGCTGTTCCACCGCCTCCTGTTGTTTCTTCTTCATCCGGTTTTCTTTCTCTTTTATCTTTTCACTAAGCTTTTTCTTTTCAGAAACTTTTGGTTCTGCAAATTAAAATAATGACATAACATAACATAAAATCATTCAGTAATCAAGTATAATCCATTAGTGAAAGGCAAGCGGTACTGGAATACAAACCTGGTTTCTTCACATCTGTTTTTTTCTCTTCATCTTCTTCATCATCGTCCCAGTTGTCCTGTGAACACACAGAACGTAATGTGTGTAATTGTTGCCTTTTTATTAATATGTATGCTAGAAGATGTAAATATATAGCCAAAAATGTACAATATAACCAAAAACAAACAATAACAATAACATTTTTTTCTGAGCAACATCTTAACACCTACAGAGCTAGACAACTTTAAGAATGTAAGTTAGTTCAAAGGCTGCAATCAGTCAGAATTTTTATTTTAAAATAACAAAAAATCAAAACTTTTTAAAACATAAAATTATCAGTTATCGATATGCAACAGCTGCCACTTCATTTTCTGAAGATGAATAACTTTTGTTCTACCTCTATTTCAAATTATTCTAGTCCTGATTACACTGGTGCAGATGTATATAAGCTGGATCGATCAATGTTACTGATCCAACAAGGGTAATAACTGTGTTACAGTACAGGGGTAAAGAATAAAAATAGTACAGTCTACATTAAAAAAATTAAAACATTAAAAGTACCACATGCACACAGTGAGTGCTTAATACTGTGTGATAATGCAGAACTTGTATATATTAAACAGTGGTTAAGAATCAAAAAAAATATAACAACCTTAAAGCTTAAGATTCTGTAATTCATGACAATGAGTTACGAGTTATGACATCAGTGTTAATTTATTAATTTAAAACTGTGAATTACTACACAATAAACATTTGACAACAGGCCTGTTGCATTTCCAGCAGGTTATGAACAACAACAGCAGCAGGATTAAAGTCGCCTGGGAATAAATGTAATTATCTTGAGTTAAAATTAACTTTGTGCTATTGTCTGATTTCCACAAATATCTTAACCCTTCTTCCTAAACAATGACCATTTTGTACTACAGAGGACATAAAACCACCAGGCTCTTCAGTCTGGACGCCATATGCGACAGAAAACGGGAGAACTGAAGAGGCCTCTGCCAGCACTTTCCACAGGATCAATTATCTGAGGCTTCTGGACAGAGACCGTGCCAGCTTTCACGTAGCAGCCACCTGTATTACGATATCAGCTGAACAGCGGCTTCCTACTGCCTAATGCCTGCTGTAAAGTCGGAAAGTTCCAGGCCTAGTTCTTGGCTGAGTTGAGTCATCAACCCAGTGGATGATTTCATCTGAATGGGGCTAAAGTTGGTTAGCACGCTAACGCCGCCTCATACTCAACGTGACTCAAGCTGTGGGTTTGCCAGAGTAGACATAATTATGCTAATCTCCAATAATCGTTTAATGTAACTAAATCTGTGTAATAATGGGATGGACCTATGTATTAGGAACACATGACAAAAATCACTCAATACTGAGGTTACCCAACATTAAAGCTTATTTACAGACGCAACAATACACGAGAGCTAGCAGACTAGCTAGCTCAAGTGGCCCGTCCGGTGAGAGATTTGCTTCAAGCACCGCTATCAAAATTCATGACACCAAGAGAAGTAGAAAACACTACTAACGTCCAAAATTTGATTAAACCCATAAGTATGAACTGGCACGTCATTATTCAGCTCGTTAACAATACGTTTGAATGACTGAAACTCGAATACCAGCATACCGTTAGCTGAGCTAGAGTTTCCAGAGGGTGCCTGTTGGAGCCACATGAGTTAGCATAAAGCTAACAGGGGTTCGGAGGTTCGGACTGACAGGCGACGAGAAACCACGACGAAGCGTGGCATTACGTCCTATCGCTTCCTCGGTCAGCTAACAGCTCGCAAACAACCGGTGGCCGATTTTAAAAAGCGGCTCAGACTGTACCGAGTGTTCGTCACGATATTGTACCTTAACATCTTCATCTTCGTCCTCGCCTTCCCATTTGTCCAGCGCTGCCGCCTTTTTAATCGGTTCCTCCGGCTCGAAGTTGTCAGCGTCTGTAAAAACAACAACATGAGAGTCGTTAGGTCAGTCCACATCTGACACCCGGAGTTAACAATGAGTGGTGTATTAGGCCCTTAAAACAGCGAGTGCGACAAGTAAATGTTGTACAGATAGCCATCCTTCCCAACTTAGTTTCTCACCCCAGTCCGCCATGTTGGCTGTGTTGCTTGTGTTTGACAGGCTCGCTGTACAGTCAGTGCTGCAGCCCGTTGGCCACGTTCAGAAACAGCTCCCACCTTCTGGGCGGCACTCCGGCCTTATCTAACGTCCACGGAGCACTTTCAGCACAACGACCCCGATATAACTAATCTCATCACGCCTTTATTTATTTCAATTGTAAACATGAGACGCTACAAGCTAGCTGAAGCCAAGTTCCACACATTTTTAAGTCGAGCATTGTAAAATAAATGTGTTAAAAGTACATTTTACATAATTCTTACATAAAGAGTCAAAACCTATTCTTAATCTCTTTTGGATACATTTGGATACACTACATATTATTTTAATCGAAGAAAAATAATTAATTAATGGCCTTAATTTTAACTGAATCTCATAAGGGAGTATAATAAAGTATATACATGAAAAATAGTTTTTAATCATTCTTGTGGAGAAAGCGCAGTGCCTCAGATGTATGATATTGATGGGAATTGAAATGGAAATGGTGCTCAATAATTCCTCAGTGATATATTAAAATAAATAATATTTTTGAAGGAGCAAGGTTGAGCTGGAAAGGATGTGCAGCAGGTTAGGGTGATTGAGATAGAGATGGAAATGTAGTAATGAATAAAGTTTGCTGAGAAAGTGGAAAGGCTACTTTGAGGAGCTCATGAATGACGAAAATGAGAGAAAGTTGAGGATGGATGGAGGACAGTGAATGAGGAAGTGCAGAGGATTAGTAAAGAGGAAGCAAGGAAAACTATAAATAGGATGAAGAGTGAAAAGGCAGTTGGTCCAGATGACATAACTGTGGAGGAGACATCCAGGAGAGGGGGCAGTGGACCAGATTAGAGTGTGAGAGGATGCCTAGGGGATGGAGAAGAAGTGTACTAGCACCCATTTTAAAAATAAGAGTGATGTACGACCCCTAAATGAAGCATCCGAAAGAAGAAAAGGAATTCTTTATACGACCCTTGCAAATGTGATTAATATCCAATTACCCATTGCAAAAAATCTAGTTTCATACAGTCTTTCTGTTTCATCATCACTGATCATGATTTTGACTTCATTCCTTATTTGTCTGTTACAAAATATGATAAGCTTTGTTTTGATCTGATTTATTGCTAATTTCAACTGCATTCAGAAGCTATTCCAAACTTATTCTACGGTATAAACAATTTAGGGCCCTCCTTGTTGAACCTCACAATGAAACCGGAGTTATTATTTATTTGCACACAGTGATATCTATCAATGTGGTAGCTATTTAACCAGGAATGTGCCATCCCGTTGATACCCTTATCTCCGGTTTTATCTTTAGTAATCTGTCATCTGTAGTGTCAAATGCTTTTTGAATGGTGAACACAACTGTGGGTAAGACTACACAGGTCTGTTAACAAGCAATAAAGCAATAAAAAGAGTCAATCAGAGGTAGATTGGTTCAGTTTATTGATCATTTAGATTCATTTTAATCACACCACCAATTGTGCACAACAGTACAAAACTCACAGCAACAACAGATCAAAGTTGATCAATACTAATACAATCAGGCCCTACTAAGTATTGTTTTGTAATCAAGATAACTCAAAATAGACAGATATATAGAAAGCGTTATCACTATTACTCACATAAACCTATAGTTCCCCAAAAATAAATAACTTTGTACAACAGATTTCTCTGTTGTACAAAGTACAACAGATTTCTCTCATAATAACTGAACAACAATTATATTCTAACCTTTATCATTTTTAAGTATTATTTCTAGGTATGGCATCCCTGAGAAGGATATATATGGGACAGTGTTTAGATAGGTTTGTACAAAAATAAATAAATAGTCTAGGATCTGTGGGTATTAGATAGACTTGCTGATTAAAACAAACAGCTCTTACTCTCTCAAACTGTTAACTTTGTTCTTTCAGTGCTAAATGTTGATGGTAAAGTAATAGTTATGCAAGATCAATTACAGTGTTGCTAAAAAGAGTACGGAAAGCTTTAAATGCTGTTTATTTCAAAGAAATACAGCATTGCGCAGACAGACAATCATCATGTGGATGAGGGGATCTCCTGATTCGGCTGGGGTGAACGAGGTCATGTGTCAGGGCAGAGCAGGACGGTCAGCAGCATCAGCAGTCCCAATAAGAGACACAGGGGGCTGTGGCTCAACGCCAACCCCAGTGACCTCCCTACAGGAATTCAGCAAAAGCATTACAAATGTAGAGCTATGCAAAAATATAGTTCAGGCAGATTATCTGACTTAGAATATCATTAACAAAAAAAATAATCACAGTGAAAAATGACAATCATATCACTGTAGGCACTCTCTTCACACCTAGAGTATTCATGCATAGCATATCCAGCAAGGCATAATGTTCATAATCTCTGTTAGAAAAGAAAGCACACTGGAAACATCTAGAAGTACAATGAGAACAAAGTGCTGAAACCAGCAAGCAAACAACAGCAGCTATCGTCAGCCTTGATTTTGGGAGTCAAATTACAGTAATAATTTATACACTCACAGGTCACTTTATTAGGTATAGCTTGCTAGTACTGGTTTGGTCCCCTTTTGCCCTCAGAACTGCCTTAATTCTTAATTCCCCACAGATTTTGGTTTATACTGACGTGATAGCATCACACAGTTGCTGCAGATTTGTTAGCTGCACATCCATAATGCGACTCTCCAGTTTTACCACATCTCACTGGTGTTCTACTGGATTGAGAGCTGGTGAACTCCTCCTACTGGAAACTGCCATCAGAAGATTGTACACTGTGGTCATAATGGGATGGATGTAATGAGCAACAGTACTCAGTCAGACTGTGGTGTTTAAATGATGCTCACATGGTACTAAGCGGCTCAAAGTGTGTGGAAAAAATGGGCAACAGGAGCAGAAAACAACTCTTGTCAGCTAGGAACAGAAAACTGAGGCTAAATTTCACACCGGGTCATCCAAAATTGGACAAACAGATTGGAGGGTCACAATTTGGCTTAAAAAGCATGGAAACACAAAAATGATTGTTGGTTCACTGTGTTCAAAGTTCAGGCTGCTGCTGGTGGTGCAATGGTGTGATAGATATATTTACGTAGCACACTTTGGGCAGGTTAGTACCAGCTAAGCATTGTTTTAACAACGCACGCCTACCTGAGTATTGTTGTTGATGTGTCATGTTCATCCCATTATGACCACAGTGTAATGCACCATGTCACAAAGCTGAAATCATCTCAAACTGGTTTCTTGAGCATGACAATGAGCTCACTGCACTAAGACACCCTCCACAGACACCAGATCTCAATCCAATTGAGCACCTTTGGGATGTGGTGGAACAAGAGATTGTGCAGTCTGCAGATCTGGAGCAACTGTATGATGCTATCATGTCAATATGGAGCAAAATCTCAGAGGAATTAAGAAGTAAGGCAGTTCTGAAGGCAAAAGTGGATCCAACCTGATAATAGCAAGATGTACCTAAACTAGCATAAAACTTTGGTAAGAGTTTTGATAAGGGCGATTATATTTTCATCAGGCAAAGCGATTAATGCATAAATAAGACAAATCAAGTTTAATGGTTATCAGTGGACAGCAGTGATTCAGGTTTTACCTCTGAAGTCTACAAGCTTATTGTCCCACGGTGTCAGCACCATAGCTAGAGCTGTTTTCTGGAGGTCTGACAGAACAGAGCGCTGGTTATCAGTTACTGCAACAGCCTGCTCGTAGGAGAACATGGCGATCTTTTCCTGGGAGAATACCACCTTTTGAAAACAAAACACACAGCGGGGGAATAGATTTAGAGAGATAAATGAAAGACATGATAAAGATTTGTCAAGATGGACGCAAAAACAGGAATACATTTTTTTTATTGTAAAAAACAAATGTTACTAAAAAATTATGGACTTTTTACACATATGTAAGTGTAGTTTAGCTCACCTTGATATTACAATAATCGGCCCTGACCAGTGAAACTAATCTTTCTGCCAGTGAAAAGAAGGTTTACTACCCGTTTAATCTCTGACATAATATACTGTGGTGTAGTATGGATTGCTGTGGGAGAGTTTGTCACTAGCAGGAATTGCTGTAAAAGTTATTAAAACACATTTAAAAGTCCAAAATAGTATTTCCTCCTTCACATTTTCTAAAGCCATTCAGTTGGCCGGATCGGAGTTTTTGTTGGTTCATTTCTGGCCCCCGTGCTTTATGTTTAACACCCAAGATATGGTTGGTTTCATTAAATCTGTACTCACAGCAAACTTTTTTGGTGCCATCATTGAGATAGCCAAAGGTGCGATTCCCTCAATTTGCTCTTTTACCAGCGCTGACATGGCCATGTCTGGGATACCCACTGAAAAACAAGCAAAATGTTCCAGTGAAACGGAGCAAAGGGTGCTAGAAACAATGAATCAAATGCTTTTGCAGCAAAGCTTAGAGGAAAACAAAATGTCTTTGATTTAAATCTCTCACCACACATTAAGGCAGATGTAGGACTATGCATAGTACAACTAAAATTCATGTGGAAAAGACAATGAATAGACAATACCTGCCAGGACTCCGATCTCAATGAACACATCGGTGCCCCAGGAACTCATGAGTCCAAAAGCGAGGCTGTGGGTTAGCAGTTCAACAAGAGCTTGCAGCTGCTCCTCTGAGCAAGACAGCCTCAGCCGACCCAGCCTGAGAAGCGCCTTACTGCAGCCATCAGAGGGAGACAGAGTACAAAGTAAATTCAAGTGTCAAGCTGGGCTTGAAAAAAAGCGCTTCATTTAAGCATTTTCCGATATTGTGCGCACCTGAGCTCTATAGGATTGAAAGACCTCAGCTCTGTGGCTTTAGCGCCACACACAATGTATCCCATTGCCACCAGAGTGCTGGAGTCAAGCTGGCTCGGATTCTGCTTGGTGGAGTTTAACACGGTGGAAAACAGTGTGGCCAGCTAGGACGACAACAAGTTATAAACCAGTCTAATACAGCACAATAATGCCACATCTGGTATTATTCTTATCAGACGAAATAATAAAAACTGCCCAAAACACAAAGCAATTTTGATGTAACATGTAAATATTTGAACTGCAGTGGCTAAAGTACTTACCTGTCTGCTATTCCAGTCACTGACTGTGCCCAGAGCAGCGATGCTTCTCCGCTCAGTCAGTCGAATGGCATTCAGCTCGTCTAATGATAGCTGTGTCGCTATTACACCGAGCTGAGAGATCAAAGCCTGGGAGAAGGATGAGACTGGGCCATATATCTTCATATATTCACGTTAATACAGAGAGGCCCGGAGCAAAGACAGAGCAGAAACACAGTATTAAGATCTGTAAACTTTGGCCATCATCAAATGAAACACATGTAAGAGGTTTTTGTTGGACTGATTCAGATTAACAATCAGTCTAACCTGCTTGACTCTCCTGAGCACTTCAGTGCGTTGGTAGGATGCAAGAAACGCGTCGTGACCCATCAGCTCCAGACAGTTGGAGAAGGCAGATGAAGGCATGCTAGTCAAACTGCTGGAGAGCCAAACGGAGGGGGCTGTTGTATGCAGAATCTCACAAGTAGGAACCACTGGAGTCACTGGCCAGCAACACACACAAACATATGATCAGGAGATTATCTATGAAAATGGGTCAGCAATGTAATATAACCATGGCTTAGTTTTGAAGTTGTCAAGTTTTTTTGTTTTCTGAAAAGTATTAGCCAAAGTCTTTCTGAAAAATTTAATTCAAGAAGCTAATTTTCACTGTTAGAAGATCAGCAAGTTCTCCTGCTACAAAAGTCAATTTGCAAAGAAATTCATACGCACAAATGCATTGCGCTTTCAGCTGTACCAAAAGACAATAATACAAACAATGTTTAGAAGGATAACAGTTTCATCCAAAACAATGGTTGGGTTAATAACTTGGTTTTTTTGGACCACTGTTTCAGTTCATTTTCCAGTCTTTACTTAGAGGTGATAAAACGTTTTTTTTTCATCAAGCCTGGTCACGTGATTGGATAATAAATAAAAGATAAACATTATCACTCCGTATTTCCAATTCACTCACTACCTTAACTACGTTATTCATACTAAATAGAGAGCATCAAAAAGCTATATTAACTACCCCACTGCCTATTTTTCATTCAATATGCTGTTTGCCTACCACTAATCCCCCCCTCCCCTCTATATGACTGCATAACAGAGTATATAGACTTTATATAGCATAAAAAGTTGAAAGAAAAGGTGGATGATTTTTTTTCGTAATTTCCTACTTTAAATAAACAAGGCTAACTTTCATATATTCTATATTAATTATGTGGGAAGTGAACTATTGAGAAAGTGTTTGTTTGATTATGTTTTTTGGTTAAATTAATTATTATTAATTATGGCTTTTAGCCCATGAAAATTAGAAATGCAAGCTCAATGAAAGAAAGATTTACGATACTGAAATTTCTAAATTTCTCTTTCTCCAGACTTCAGGACCTTGATTTCCAAAAAAAATGCAACATTTACTGTAATCGATCCAGTTTTTCCTTCTTTAGCTGCATACATTTTACAGTGGATGTCCCCTCACTGTTTGGCAACTTGACTGTTGATCATGAAACACCTTTGCACATAATTAAAATGTCTTTTTTTTACTTGAAGTTATTAAAATTGAAAGTGCTCTTTGCAGAACTAAAAGATCTTTGCCGGCTGTTTCACCTTTTTTCAAGAGTATATGCTAACATAAGCTAACTAAACTAGTCTGCTTTCTGTAGACTGATATGAACCTCTTCCTCCCTAGAGCCCTTGTATGGGTCCATGTCATGTCTTGTGACACTTCAAAGGCAGCAGAGAATGCTACATTCACTGAAGAAAATCTTAATCCCACCAAATTTGATGAAAACCATACAAGGTTATTGTAAGAGATTTTGGAAACCAAAGTAAGGCTTACATGACTGAGAATTTAGTTTAAGGAAGCCCAGGAAAAACTGCAGAACAAACTGCTGCCTTTCAAATATGGTCTTCCTCTCAGTCTCATCTGAACACAGCATCCCGATGTCCCCACGTTCCCACTGATGGTGGCTCATGAACAGCTTCTCTATTCGCTCCAGAGTCATCAATGCCTGCGGGCACACAGACAACAACGCGCACATTTGAATGGGTTACAGGAAGACAGTGACCTCATCACCTGATCTTGACACCTTTTGGAGATGTGACACCCAAGAGATTTCTTTACAGGCTCTGACTTAACATGTCATTGGATCAAGTTCTGACACAAAGCTCCACTGTGGACTTCTGGACACTCAGCGAATGTGTTGCACTTTGAAAAAAGTAATAATAATATGTGGAACTATTCAGGCTCTGGGTTCAGATATTAAGTATTAAATACTGAAAGAAGTGCAGCAATAAACTTACCAGGGAAATCTGCTGCAGTTTGTCTTGAGGCAGGAAGAAGAGAAAGCGGTCCACCTGACTGAGTGTTGTCTGGTCCCAGTTCTCCACTGGGCTATGAGGGGGAGACAAGATCATGCTATCATTGTTCCTTTTATCTCAGGTTGTGTGAAAAGCCTCTATCAGTGGAAAGTTTTGAAAATAAATTTCATATAACTTCATTTTCATTTTAAAACCTATAAAAACTGTAAAAGAAACATCCTTACAAGGCCAACTTCTAAAAACTGCTGCGTTGGACTTTGTTGATTAATTCATGCCTCTGTGAACTAAATATTCTGGTAAATGGTAAATGGACTGATTCTTATATAGCGCTTTTCTACTCTCACGGAGTACTCAAAGCGCTCTATACAACATGCCTCACTCACCCAATCATACCCATTCTCACAAGCACTTTATCTACACTTAGTGCTTTCTAACGACATTCACACACATTCATACTCCGATGGATGCATCGGAGAGCAAGTTGGGGTTAGTATCTTGCCCAAGGATACTTGACATGCAGACTGGAGGAGCCAGGGATCGAACCACCGACCTTCCGATCAGTAGGTGACCTGCTCTACCTCCTGAGCTACAGCCATTCTATGGATACATTCACATTCTTGAAATTCTCACCCATTTAGTATATATATGATGCAGTTGACGTGGCAAAACATAATAAATACAGTGCAAGAAAAAGTAAGTGAACTACAGTTTTTTTAAAATTCTTTCCTAAAATGGTCACATCTAACTTACACTTATGAACAAATAGTCTAGTTCAATGATTAACACAGACCTCATTGCATTCTTCCTTTTCACAATGAATATATAATTTCAACAGTAACAATGTAGCTTGGAAAAATGATGTGAACTCTAAACTAATGATCACAACAAAGGTTGACATGCCAAAAAAAACCCCAACCAACTGTGGACTGATGAAACTACAGTTAGATTGTTTGGGAATATTAATATTATATTAGTTATCCAATTTAATACAACATTAATAATACAAATCTATATAAAAAGAGCAGTGTGTATAAACATAAAAACATCATAATAAAAGATGAAGTGCAGTGAAGGGAATCGGCTCATCATCACTGAGCTATAAATAAATGATCAAGTTTATCAGTGCTTTAACGTCATGGGGGCTTTCAGCTGAAGCTTAGCGTAGGCTGGGTAAGTGACCTTACAGGGAATGCAAAGATATTTTGTCATCTTAATCCTATACCTCAACTGCTATTGATGCTGTAGAAATGCCAAAAAATTTATATTAATTATATACTTTAATTTCAGTTTTCAGCAGTTGAGCTCAGTCACTACACAAAATATTATAATTATTTTTGTGATTAATTAAATTAAATTTATTCTTATTTACATAGCACCAAATGAAAACAGTCAATTCAAGGTGTTTTGTATTGTAAGAACAATTATAAGGAAAGTAACACAGAGAAAACTCTGACAATCAGATGACTCCTGAAGAACTGGGGTGACAGTGGGAAGGAAAAACTCCCTTTTAACAGGAAGAAACTTCCGGCAGAACCAGGCTCAGGAAAGGGGAAGCCATCTGCTGTGGCTGGTTGGGACTGATAGGAAACAATCGGGCCAAAAGACAAAATGTGGATTAGCATACACGTGTTTCTAAACTTGTAACCTAAAGAAGAGCTGCCCACAGAAAGGGCTCTTAAATACTGTTTCTTGTCATTATTTCTCATTTAACCTAAAGACCAATTTAATCTTTCTATGTAACATGTTATCATTTCAGATCTTTATGTTAATTTTATTTATTTATTTATTTTACAGCTCACATAGATGCTCAGTCTTGCTGTTTTTCTGAGAATCGCTTGTTGAATAAATGTTGAGTAACACTGTATCTCCTTTCAGCAGACAGTTCGGTTTGTGGTAATGTTACCCAAAGGCAGCAGGCTCTTGGAGAATACGAGCCACGATTTCCATCTTGGTGCTGCTGTAGCAGAGCCCATGGAGGAAATCCAGATTTTGAACGAAGAACCTGCGGTCCACCTGAATAAAAACCTCATCTACCACAAACGGTGCCATGATGCCAAGCAAACGGAACTCCTCCTCCGTGAACACGCCTGTATACATGTCCTGGAAATGAAGCACAAAAATATATATAAATAAAAAATAGGATATTTCAAGAAACGTGGGAAACAAGAAAACCGTACTAACTAAAAGCTGGCAGAGAAAAACTATTTATTAACTCTTTGGAAAATCCTGATTATCTCAATTCTAACATTTCATCTATGCTCATGTTAAAAAAGAAAGTACACCCTCTGCAAGTCTGCAAAATGCAATTCTAAGATTTTACTTATTAGGACATGGTAAAAAGTTAACTAGCTTTTAACCATGTCTTACAACCTGAGATTACACAACACATGACATATTACACCATGTCATTATTTATTTAACAAAAACTCAGAAGCAGTGTATACTCTTTAATAAAAACCTTTTTGCTTGCATACATTCAAAATTCAACATGCTAGTGGATTTAATAACTGCTGGCACCTTTTATGGCAGAAGTAACGTAAAACTAACATTTCTGATACCTGCAGATCAGACTTTAAAAAGTGTCATACACTCTTGAGATCCTTCAACAGTATCTGTATGGGGGTGAGGTGTGGACTCCAAACTAATCTGATCTACTGAACTTGATCTCACAGACGTCCACACTGAAATGAACCTATAAGAAACACTGATGCGCCTTTTTTTGATGTGTGTTATCTTAGCAAGGCGCTCATTTCTGTGGTGAGTACCGAGTACTGTGCAGTTCTTATGTTCCTAACAAATGATGGATGAATATTTAAACTTCCACCTTACTTTTCCGCTGTTTGTAAATGTTTGACAGTTGCTAATTTTAACGGTGTTTTTGGTCTTAGCTAAAACTTGGAAGAAGCTCAGATTATATTTTAAGACAAACACAAGAATAAATCCAGATAACTGCTATCATTTTTATCTTCTTTTGGTAGCTTTTTTTCCATTGAACCTCAGAAAAGGGAAACTGGGAAATCAGGCTCTACTTACCAACCTCTGCGCCATTTTATCCACCAGCAGCAGCTGCTTTGTTCGGGACAGCAGGAGAAAGTGATGCGGTCCTGCTATAATCATCCTCCTGAGACTGTTCATCATATCTGTGGAAAACCTTTTTATGGCACTCACCCTGCAAGACACAAACACACAAGACCAAAACAATCCAGAGTTTTGTTTCAGGGCAAAGAGTACACAAGGGTCTCCTGCATTGCACACATACTCATTTTTCACAAAAGGCATGCAAATCTTATGGAGATTAAAGTTTCTCTGCAGTAACTATAATGCCAGCTTTGGACTTACGGCATTGAAAGTGCAATTTCACCTCCAAGATCTTCAAGCAGTTCAAAGAAGAACTCAAACTGATAGAGCACCTCGATTATACAGTTTTTCTGTCCAGAACAACAGACACATAATAGAAGTCACACATTAATGATCCTTGAATTAACGTAAATATCTTAAATGTCAGGAATTGATTGATGTGTAATTACCAGTGAGGTGTGAAGAAGACCAGGCTGCTGCCTGAGCAAGGCCAGGATGCTTCTCACTGAAGAACGTGAGGGATTTGCCTGAAAACGATCTCTTAAGACAGCACAGCTCACACCCTGCCCCAGCGTTCCCAGACTCCTAGAGTCAATAGATGCGCAATAGTTAATTTATAAAGCTGCAAAATTGCTGGAAAATAAGAGCATCAACCATCAAAGGGGTTCATATATTTTGAAAACAGACAAGAAAACAATTGCTATGATTGCATGTTCATCTGTCCGTCAGATTAAGTGTACTTACAAGAAATGTTGTTTGATCAGATTTGGATTAGTATCAAGAACCTCTCTGAAAATTCCTTTAGCCTGGGGAAGAAAGTGGAAAAGTGTTGGAGTTGTAGTGGTAGCGTACAGGTTTGCGTGATCGGTTGCATTCAGAGGCTGATCCATTCACAGTGTCGCTGATGATGCCATTCTTCACTTAATAATTTAGCAGCTAATCGAGATAGCGTCATGCACACCTTCTCACAACAGAGAGGAAGCATATCCAATAAGAGGAAGCATGAAGAGATCAAAACACTCCCTGCTTCACTGTGAGAAGCTTTTACGTATTCATATACCGGAAGTGTTGGTACAGCGCATAAAGATGTAAACTTCCTACCCTTTCCTTCCTTTTCCTTTCCCCGTTTTGAATTCCTAATAATGCTTTTATATTTATTCAAGCCGAGCTGTTTACCACTCTGCAGTAATGCAAAGCAGGCGCTAATGTCACAGATGTGCGCTGTTGTGATACCTGCTGCGTGTTCCAGGGTTTTGTAGATGTATTGGAGAGGCTGTTCACAAGTAGACGTTTCCTCGGAAGAACACTGATTAGGGGTGTGCAGCCGAGCAAAGGAGCTACATCGTTCAACCAGGTGACCACCTCCGGGAAGCCCTGATTTAAACACAGTAAAGATAACACAAAGCGTTGCAGCAGGTGCTCGACACAGATGCATTCTTCTTCTTTCAGCTGCTCTCTTTAGGAGGTGCCACTGCCTCCATCTCACCCCATCCCTAGCATTCTCCTCTGTCACACCAGCGTTCTTCCTCCACTACCATGAATCTTCTCTGTGTTCTTCCCCTTTTCCTCCTGCCTGACATCTTTTGGCCAGTATATCCACTTTCCCTCGTCTGCACGTGTCCAAACCATCTCAGCCTTGCCTCTCTAACTTTTTGTCCAACATGCTCAACCTGAGCTGTCCCTCTTATGTACTTATTTCTAATCTTGTCCATTCTGGTCACTACCAATGAAGATCTAAGCATCTTCAACTCTGCCATCTTTAGCTCAGCCTCCTGTGTTTTTATTTATTGGTACAGCTATAGACAAACCATACATCAGCAGTTCTCACTGCCATCTTGGAAACCTTCCCTTTCACGCTTGCTGCTTCCTTCTGTCACAAATAACCCCTCAATACTTATCTCCACCAGCTCCACCCTGGTTGCACTCACCTCGCTTGTGCACTGTCCAGGTATTTAAACTCATCTACCTTCACCTTCATGCAGCTTTGCTTTTACACATGTATTCTGTCTTGCTTCTACTAACTTTCGTTCCTCTTTTCTCCAGTGGATACCTCTCCAGACTCTCTTCCTCCTGCTCCCTACTCTCACGATAGATCACAATGTAATCTGCAAACATCACCGTTACCAGACCTCATCTGTCAAGCTGTCCATCACCCTCATGTAAACCCACATTTTGAACCCCTTGATTTGAGCCCAAAGATCCCTGTTTGAACTAAAGGAGGAGACAGAAAAGAGTTAACCTTTAATTTTCAAAGTCAATTACATGGCTATAACAAAAACAAATACAGTAAATTACAAATACAATGCATTTCTTCAAATTAAACTGTGGCATTTAGTGTGTGTGTGTGTGTGTGTGTGTGTGTGTGTGTGTGTGTGTGTGTGTGTGTGTGTGTGTGTGTGTGTGTGTGTGTGTGTTTTACCCAGAGTTTGGTGGCTATAGCATTGGCTTGTGGAGGGAGGAGGAGGCCTTTTCTATCAAGCAGACAGAGACCTTGTGTGTGTTGTGAAATAGCAACAAGGGTTGAGAGCAGTTCATCAGATGTAAGCGTCAGCAAGCTCTCTGTCTTCACTCCTACAATGAGAGAGCCGAGCTCCCCCAGCCGGTCTGGGATAAACTGGGCAGCAGGGAGAGAGATGATGATGATGTAAGTGTAAGGCCCAAAAATACAGAGACAATAACTGAACTCACTTCACTGTGATGAGTTTCCAAAATAACTTACTCCATTGACTGAAGACAGCTTGTCTACTATTACAGCTGCCTGAAACATTAAAAACAAAACAAGTAATCATTCAAACACCTTGTCAACATGTTGGTTAAATTCACCGTTTCCTAAAATATGAACGTCTTGTGGGATTTAGTAACACTTGTTCACACAACCGTTTTGGTCAAAATGGCACAAACAATGTGTAGCTTTGAAGATGTTCCTTCTCTGCAAGACTCCTTAAAGACATATGAAACCAACAGCTGTGAGGCTGAGGAAAACGCAAAAGGCCTCAGTTCAGATGAGAGCAGAGGATGAAGTAAAGCTTAGGTCTGTTCTTCATGAGGCCTGTCACCAGTGCTGGAGACAGGCTGCCAGGCTGTCAGCTGTTCCTAAGATATAAAACTCCCACCAGCTGCTACGAAATCCAACCATCTACTGCCAACACATGATTGTACACTCACTGAAACCGGGCCTTGGAAAGAAAAGAGTCAATTTGCTAGTAAGAAAGGAAATTACACCAATTACAGATGATGACTGTGGTTACCAGCTTCTGGTATAGATTTCAGGTTTAATTCACTCCTCTACCTGTGCAGGACTGAATGGAATAGAGTTCAGGGTGGGGAGGACAGAAAGCAGCTGAGACGTAGAGAGACCCTGCAGGAAAGTCACGCCCAGCGAGGGCAGAAGGAGCGCGATCTCTGCCAGGCGCTCAGCAGGGACCACAGACGGGACCTGCAGCTCGGTGGTGTTCAGTAAAATATTGAAAACCTGCCAACAAAGTTAAGACAAACAAAAAGAGCAATTATTACATGAAAGTATACATTTAAAAAAAACAGTGAAGGAACTGCACATGAGTTCTGTTCCTACCAGGTCACTTGGCAAACGGAGTCCTTTACGTGTGCAGCTCATAATACTCTCCCGGATCACACTGAAAGCCTCGGTGCCTTTATAAACATCGAGATCAGCTGGGTCTGCCAGGCATGCGATACTACCCAGCCTGAAATCACAAAGCAAGGTTTCAACAACACACACACAGGAAACACCTGCCAAAATGTTACATGTATTTAATTTTACGAAAGAAAGAAAGATCTTAGTTTTTTAATTGGTTTGATTGGTTATTTTGAAGGTTTTTGTGTCATTTTTAAAGGTTTCTATAACCTAAAGAAATCAAGGCATTTCTAACTAATCAGTACACATGCTGTCAAATAATTTAAAAAACTTTACAACAAATCTTGAAATTTTAATATTGTGTGTAGGTGATTCTTTTTTTTAAATAAAGCAAATTTAGTTATGAGGATTGGAAGTCAAGCAAGTAGATTGTATATATGACAAACTATTAAGTTATATTAATAAAATAAAAGGTTCAAATGCACCTAAAAAAAGATCATCCAGCAACATTACATCAAAACTAATTACTGTTGTCCCAGAACTTCTTCAGCAATTTCACTTGGATGAGATAAAGAAATGTTTCCCTTGCTGAAAATGCTGCATACAGCTGAAACTTTTGGGGGATTTATTTCCTTTCCTGGATTATTAAGCATGCATCAACACATTGTGTCCTGTCAGGTTTTATCTATGATTACAAAAAGAAAACATGGAAGGAAAATGTTGGAAATGCCTTCCTATAGTCATTCCAAACCTGGAAAAGTCCTGAGCTGTCAGGTTCCTGTAGGTGCTGATGAGGTTGCGTGCTACGAATTCCTGCTTTAGTGGAGTGAGGGTGTTTCTCTGCAACACATCCAGCCCATCAAGCAGCTGCCAATGAAAGCATTACAAAAGTGACATATCACAATTAAGTATTAAAAATGGGCCAATACATTTTGCAATATAGTGACAAGGAAAGAAAAAAACAGTACAGTGTAAAATTTGAGGATAAAAAGACTAAGACAAAGTTTGAAACGATTCCTTTAAAACCTTTTATTTATTTTTACTTTAGTATTGAAATATCAGTAGCCATGCTCATTCCTAATTCATGTTTTCCCAATATTACTTATTGAACACTGGCCCCTAGAATAAAACCCACAGTAGTGACAGAGACAGATGAGTCAGTGCTTTCTTTTGACCAGCGTGTGACAAGTGGCTGTGTTCTGCCCTGGAGCTGATCCAACTAGCTGCTTGCTTCTCAAGTTTCCCTGCCAGGTGTCAGAGCTCAGAGGGCCGTTACCTGAGCAGCTGAGAGGTGTTGGAAGTTCTGGAAGGGCAGGTAGGCGATCAGGTTTCCTGTGTCCTTGATGAGCGACTGTTGACCTCTGGTGATGCTGGAGGGGGACAATGCTTTGCTGTACCACAATCCAAAGGCCTGCTGCTGGTCCGGGGTCATGCTCTTTAAGATGTCATTAATTTTGTCCCGACTGGAGCAAAAACATTAAAATAATAAGGTTTGTTTGAACTTTCTGCTGAAGAGTTAAAAAATAATAATAATAAACTTATTTATATGTGACCTTCTTTGACTTACTGCATATAGTATAGTACTGGCTGGCATCATTAAATTTAGCTTGACTTAGAATAAAGATATTAAAATTCTTACAAAGGTACAAAAAGGCCTGAACAAGCCTAAAGCTCATTAACAGACTATCAGAGACTTCAAATCTCTTAAGTTTAAGTCATATAAAAATCAAAGTATATTAGCAGCCTAATGATTTAATTTATTCTAAAACCATTTGCCATTTTTTCCAGTCTCATTATTATATATTAGGTTAAATATCCATGGCCAACAGGTACATATTTAAGATGCAGATTTCTTACAGCAAGAAAATGATTTTCCAAAGTGAGACACTGGAAAACAACTGCAACAAAGAAAACAAGCGTTATCTGGATTAAGATAACTCTGAGAACCAGCTTGCATTACATTATTTACAATCTATAATGGATGCTCTGGACTCTGCATGGCAACGCATCATTTCCCTTCTGACTTCATTCAGATGCCAGAGGCATTTTCTCAGGGAAGAAAAATATATTGAAATGTATCTCAGTGAATGTTCAGCAAAGTAAAATGATACAAAGCATGACCCATTTTCTTTCTCTTTGAGTAAAAGCACCTCATCCTAACCTGAAAATGAGAATGGATGCTTTTAAATTTCACACCCATTATGCTATCTTTCTTTTTTTATCATTGACTCAGGAGCCACTTTAATAGCCTCACATGTTCAGCTGCTTCTTCATGTAAATGGACAGCTCAACACATTTAGGCATGTAAGCCTGGTCAGAATGACCAGCTGAAGTTCAAAGCGAGCATTAGAAGGAGGGAAAAAGACGATTTATGTGACTCTAAATGAAGCATAGCAGCAAAGGAGTCCCTCTAATGTCGCCTACAAACAGGAAACTGAGGCCGCAATTTACATGGGCTCTCCAAAATTAGACAATAGAAGATAGGACTGATAAGTCTTAAGTTCTGCTGAGATGGTAAGGTCACCATGGTGGTGGTGGTGTAATGGTGCGAGGAACATTTTCCCAGCACACTTTGGCCCCAATCCAGTAAAACACCTTTCAGATGTGGTAAAACAGGAGAGTCACATCATGGATGTGCAGCCAAACATAATCTGCAGCCAATGTAATCTGCAGGAACTATGTGACATTATCATATTAATAAGGACTAAAATCTCTGCGGGAGGTTTCCAGTACATTGTTGAATCTATGGCACGAAGAATTAAGGTCGTTCTAAAGGAGGTCCAATCAAGACCTGCAAATTTGTACCTGATAAAATGGCAGTCTGTGGACATACTATTGTAAGGGTTCAACATAGCCACAGTTAGAGTCAAAACTCATAGTTTTGGTTTAAAATTATGTCCAGCAAAATATGTCCTACTTCCAAGATATTCGCAAGAACAAAATGAAAATGTTGGCCTTTCAGGAACCAGAGACACCGTTTTAATCCCTCACACGGGACATGTGGTAAGTTACGAAAATAATAATGCTTAGATGCATGAGTAGTGAGCTCATTAGTAAAGAAACTCCATCACTTACACTTTGATGTTGCTCTGCCAGGGAGGCAAAGCTTGGATGTCAGCTGGGCTGGCTTTAGTCAGCATTGGAGCGAGCTCAGGGAAAAGAGTAACATCTTTTACCAGGTGAGTCTGCAGTATCTCTGACACCATGGCGGACAGGTACTCATTGGGCAACTAGCAAATGGAAGAAAACAATGTCAGCGAGAAAACTGTGCCTCAAAGAGATACAACAGATAAACTGACAACTAAGACTTCTGGGAAGGGAAATTAAAAGGCGGATGTGGTGGTGGTGGTCTTATTCACCTGCAGTGTGTCTTTGACACTGGCGTAGTACTGAAGGATGAGTCTGATGGTATGATTGTGAGCTTCTTTGAGCACTGGCCTCAGGCTGCTCGGCGATAAATTGAAGTACGCCTGCACATGTGGAAAGAAGGTGAACAATAAACACATACTGGATATTGTGGCAATTCGCATTAGTATTATTATACAACATATCTTACCTTAATGAGAAGCATTTCGTCAGTGTTCTGCAGGTTTCTTCCCGTCTGCAGCAGGCTGCTTAGCACCGTCTACAAAAGGGAAATATGCAGTTATAATAGCACCTTATAGAAGGAGCATCAGACACATATAATACAATTGTCCCCTTTGACACATTATTGTAAGTGTCAAATCAGTTGTGAGCCAGGAGAGATTAACACCCAGAGGAAGAGACTCATCATCTGGATATCAGTGACAGAAGTGTAACTGGACACCAGCTGTACACTGAAGGTCAAATGACGCTAATGGTAAGTGATATGATGAATAATTAGATGAATGATAAAGCCAATGAACGGAACTACACAGAAACAGATTGAGTCTTTCTGAATAAAAGATGAGGTGAATCTCTACTCACACTACGCTCTGATTAACCTGCAGAGTGAATTTCCGAGAAAGGTGCTAAAATATACTCGATCAGCTCTCATTGACTAACAGACTCTTGCTGAGCCTCAAAGCAAAACAGAGCACAGCAAATTATCTCAAACCACCAAAAAACCTACATAGATAACAGATCAATGTAATAATGACAATTCAATAATATGACAATAAAAATAGTTGCAGAAATCAACATAGTACATATGCATTAGGACTGGGCAATACTTTGCCACACCTCATTTTTTATGAGGGTTTTTTATAGGGATTTTTTTCTATCAAAGTATGTTTTTATGCGTTTGGGATCATTGTTACGGCAGAAAATTCCAGAATAGTCCTTGCCAATCAGATACTTTCCAGATTGTATTGCATGGTGGATCAAAATCTGAAGATCTCCAATACCACTGATCGAAATGGACTTCCAAACTATGACAGAGCCTCCACTGAAAAAAAGCCAACAAGAACCTGACACAAGACCCGAAGGGCCAGATGCATCTCTCAGGAAGTGTGTCAGGTTTTTGCTGGATTCTTTCCCATTTCTAAATGTCATGATTTTCAGATATCACAACCTGTAGATAGTTTTTAGGCCTGACACTTCTCTTTCTGTTCTTCACTTTTTCACTTTAGTTTCTTTTAGGGACACACAGCTATGCCAAGTTTCTGGCGAATTGTTGGTGGAAAAATACAATTTTATACCTGTATTGTACTAAAGAAATGGGAACAGATAATCTTTTGTATCAGGCTGCTAGTAACAAAGTGCCTAAAACGCTATTTAACATTGATGCTAAGTTATGTGTAGACACAAGGCAGGTTCAGTCCTTGAGTTGGGGGGGGGGGGTGGGGGGGGTGGGGGGGGGGGGGGGTGGGGGGGGGGTGGGGGGGGTGGGGGGGGGGGGTTGGTTTTGGTTTTTTTGCCTATCCCGTTTGGATCTTTTGCCATCAGAATTGTTGTTTGTGTCTGTGAACACCCATGTGTACACCTGTGTGGATCAGCACGCTTGTATTCAAAAGGTTTCTCCATGTAACAATCTGCTAGGGAGTGTGGGGAGCCATAGCCCCGTCCCCCAGCGCATGAAGCAGGTATGGAGGAGATCCAGGCCCCAGACATCCAGAGGCCCCAGAGTACGAGGACCCAAGGAGGACAACCACAGGGGCAACCGTGCCACCCTCCTGGGAAGAGCTGAGGAGCCCCAAATGAGAGGTCACCCAGCAGCCACAGAGCAGAGGCCAGGTTGCAGTGACGTGCCCGCGGGCTCTGCCAGCAGCCAGCTGTGCCAGAGAGGACCGAGCCTCAGGCCCAGAGGCCAAAGGCCTGAGGGCACCCCACCCCCCAGAAGGGGCCCAGCTGGGCCACAGGCACCAGGCCCCGCCAATCAGCCACCAGGAGTGAGTCGGTACATACATGAGCGCCCAGCCCCAGACACCAAGAACCACCAACACACCAACATTTTAAGTGTATTTTTAAAGGTGACCTTATTTGACCTCAAAGAAGACGTCAAAGGTCCAAAGGCCGACATGTTGTCAGTACAACATTTGTGGAGGTAATACACAGTAGTTAGTCGTTCTTGTGGAGCTGCCTTTACCAGCTTCACAAAAAACAGAAAAATCGTATATATCACCAACTGTAATACATTAACATGAGCAAAATGCAAAGAACCTTTTTTGAGCATTTCTAAACCTTTGGTCTGTCTACTTGTTCCACTAATGAGTATCTACTACACTACTGATAATCCACATGAGTGCATGAAAGAACCACTTACCCCAAAACATTGTAGCAAGACTCTCTTGTTGTCAGAGTTGTCCTCCAACTTGAAATAGTTGATCACAGATTTTAGCACACTTGGTCGTATTGTCTCGGTGACATGCCACTGGGTGATCTGAACTTCCTCGAGGGATAGCAGGACAACCACAGTGGTGCTGACTGCTTGCTCCAATGCTCTAGCCACAGGTGGAGTCAGCAGATCCACCATCTTGGACCGCACGCTGTCCACCCAACAGCGCACTACTGTCTGCAGGACCATATTCTGAGTGGCACACGGCTGACAGGCTGAAGCGAAGATGGTAGGGCAGCTCCAGTTGAACTCCTTCACCAGATTTCTTGCTAGGCAAAAATTAGGGTCCTTAGTGGTGCTAGTGTTGTTGTTGCTATTGTTTTTGGTGGTGGTGGCATTGGTATAGGATGTGTAGGTGGTACACATCCTGTTCACCCACTGGCTCCATGGCTCACGGGACAGAGACAGGAGAAGACTGTCATTAGGGCAAATGGATAAGAAAAAATTGGTCTGATCATTCTCCCAGCATAGAGCCAGGAGTGCAGCATCTGGTGGAGATGTGATCCAGCTGGAGTACTGACACTGTTTAGTCTCGCCTTCCACACTTTTATTAGAAGATGTCCCTGGGTCTTTTGAGTTGTTGGCACAGTGCTGTATTAGCCAGGTGTTGTCCTGATTGGCCAACAGGTTTTGTAGGACTGTATTATTGGCACAGACTTTGGAGGTAAAGTTAAGTTGGTCCATCTCAGCACAGAGAGCCACCTCAGTCATGTCCACAATGATGGGACGGGTCCAGTCAGAGTACTTGCACACCTACAGGACCATTTATGGTGAACATAACATCAGAATAAAAAGTTAGAAAATGGTTAGAAAACAGTTATAAAATGGCTTTACTGTTGTATATGCAATTAATGCTGTTATCTTTAGTTTCTTTTTTCTGTAAAGATACAAAATGCACGAGTGGATAAGAATATTTAGGTTCAGATTTCAGAACAGAAATGTTCGGACTTTGGGATGTAATGGGATGATTTTGTTTATAAGAGACTCATGCAGGCTTATTTTACTACATAAGGCTTAAAATAACAGTTCTTTCTTTTTTGTGCTTGTTAATTAGATTTTATATGTTCATTCTTGCCAGGTAAAACACCCACCTGAGGTGGCACGGTTATTTCCTCCATGTCTGTGCAGACTGATGTAAGCCATTTGTTCAGAGGATTTTGCAGCAGCTTTTCCAACACAGACTGTTTGCAGCAGACACTCTTCTGAAAAGCACTCTGATCATTCTGCCAACAAAGTCCGATCACAGAATCGTCCACCTGTCGTTCTCCCCACGTATTGTAGTCACACCACATTCCAATGTTGAAGGCCTCTGTAGGCTCGGGGTGTGGAAAGCTAAGAGAGGTGCGGCAGTGTTCCTCAAGCCAGGTATTTTCTGTGCTAAGAAGAAGTCTATCCAAAAATGTTGCATTAGAGCAAACCTTTTTAGTGAAAGTGCTCTGGTCGAAGAGAATGCACATTGTCAAAAGATCATTGGTAATATTCATCTCATGCCACTCAGAGTAGTGACAAAAATCTAACTGCATATCCAAGCCAGGGATTGGCAGTGGAGGAGGTACGTTTGTGCAGTTAGGCATGAACTGAAAATGTTCAGGGTTAGACATTATAAACATAAAGAAGCCAGTGTTCTCACAGATGAGGTTGGTCAGTCTGACACTGTCGAGGCTCATGCAGAACGCCAGCAGGGAGGTATCCACCATGTTTGTGAACTTGTTAAGCCACTGGTCATACCGGCAGAACTCACTGACCATGTAGCCGGGGTCTGCAGAGGAGTTAGCGCAGTATCCATACAACCAGCTGTTCATCTTGTCAGATAGCAGCTTCCGCATCAATACAGCATTGCTACAGACCTGCTTCACAAACTCCACACGTTCATTGTCACTGCACAGTGACACAAGGACAGGGTCCACATTATTTTGCAACCAGTCGTTATAGTTGCATGCAAGTTGTCTGAGGTTGGAGGCTTCCCTGGCAACTCGACGAGGTTTAGTGAGAGGGGTGGCGGCAGGGGCCGGCCCTGCGTTGTCAAAACTGCAGTCAGATGACCTGCTAACAAGAGGAGAAGCCAGTGTTTGAATAACATAACACATGTTGCTCCACACATTCTTCATTTGGTTGGAGCTGAGGGAGCTTAGAGCCTCGCAAAACGTGACCACAGGCGTGGAAGACTCTACTCCTGAATTTGAGAGGATCTCAGCACACATTGTGTCGTTGATGGTGGCCAGATTGTAGCTATTACATAGGTTGTCATAATAATTCATAGTGCTGTTTTCAGCATATGAAATGCTGCGTTGGGAGGGAGCACTGGGAGGAGTCTGACATTCAGGTCCTGGATCCATGAATGCTGACTGATCTTGAGGGAGGAAGATGTCCAGGAGGATATCGATCAGTGATGTACTCAAAGACCAGCTCACATTGTTCTTAATTCCCCTGAACAAAACAGGAAGTTAATTATTATTGTACATTTTATACATCAAATATAATATACAAAATCATTGGTGTTATTCGTTCCACCTGTTAGTAGTCATAATGTTGTGCCTGCCTGGTATGGTAAAGTCATGGTAAAAAGATCTAGTGGGGCTTTACTAGTTTAGTGTCTACATCCATCTTGTGGACAATTTTAACTGAGGTATAAAACACTTACATAATGTGTCCAGCCGGCACTTCAAAGGACTATTATACGACTCACAGCAGTAATTCTTCCTGCTTTATCAGCAACCTTGTTTTGTAAAGAAGGAAAAGCATTGCCCTGTGGTGCTGATGTAGTTAAAAAGCTCCACAGGGCAGCTTAAAGATGAAGTTTATGCAAATTTTACTAATGACTCACCACATAATGAGCTGCTGGAGGTCTCCTAGAGAACACACAGGAAATCTAATTAGCATAAAACTGTAGAAGAATTCTTAATGATAATATCTGGAATACAAAAAAATTACATAATATAACAATAGAAGTATTTTTTTAATGCTTTACCTTGTTGACAGGTCTCCTTTTCATCTAAAACTGGGACTTTTATTCCAAACTGTAAAACTATTCTGGTGTAGTCCATTGGTACTTGGATAAATAATGCCACAAACCTTAAGGTGTATGTTACTGTTGCATCTATGAGTCCACCTAACACATTTATTAAGTTTTTAGAGAGAGAGAGACTCGACAGTATATTTATAAATGTTTCTTGGAAACCACTTAACGCTGCTGAATCCCCCATCCTGAGGTAGGTCCTGAAGAAGCTGCCTGACTCTTCATCGGTGGTCAGTGAAGAGCATGTCTGCGACCTCAGAGTTGTCAAAAAAGTCAGCAGTGGTTTCGCTAACTCCAGAGACACCGTCTTTGTCAGCTCTGCCTCCAGTCCACAGTCCTCTCTCCCGGACAGAATGCAAATTGTTATTTTGGGAAGATCATCTAAGAAGTTTTCTCTCAGCAGTGGCTGAAAAATATTGTACAAGTTCATCAGGGCACCATAATATGTGTTTAAGTCAAAACCGGCTCTGGTGGTAGAGGAGCTGAAGCTGCGTGTATCTCCATTAGATAGAGAGTGGATTTGATCAATAACTTTTTGGATATCTTCTTCTAACTTGGTGCCCTCACCAGGAGTCTGGTTTGTGGTTCTTTGCATTAATTTGGGTTGCAAACTCGTTTGCTTGACATCACATATGATTCCTGTTGAAGCTAAACAGAAAGAAAGAAAGAGGGTCATTGTGTTATTTTTATACTATGTATTCAGCAAGCTCTTACTCTAACTGAAGTCTGAAGCCTCTTTTAGTAAGTGAGTAAAGTTTATTTGTTAAGCGCTTTTCATAGACAGGCAATCACAAAGCGCTGTACACAAAAGGCTAAAAAGAAACAGGACGTTAGGTACCAAAATAGACAATATAGACAATTTAAAACAAAAAACAACAACAACAAAAAAGTAACAACTGTTGTCAAACGTTCCCTGGCATGAATGTCATGGTACTTTGGGGGCTTTAAATCGTTTATTTGAACTGTTTTTTTCAGGGTGGAATGGTTGTACAGCATACATCTTTAGTGACTTGAAAAAACGAGTTTGGTGCACAAGCTTGAAGTTATCTGGAACTTTCCCAAAGTCACACAGGGTTAAAATTACACAGTGCATACATATATAGGCTCAAATGTATACATACAGCCCCACTAATATTTGGTTGAACGTTCTTTAACAAATTTCACCTTGGCCAGATGTTTTTGGCAGGCATGAACAAGCTGGTGGCATCATTCTGGCTGTGTATTTGACCACTCTTTCTGGCAGAATTGGAAGAGTTCATTTAAAGTAGTTGGCTTCCTGACACCAACCCGGCTTTAGCATAGTCCACAACTTTTTAATAGGGCTAAGGTCAGAGGTTTGTGTTTGAAAGCCTTACTTTTATCCCTCCAAACATGCCTCTCGTCACTGTGGCCAAACAGCTCAGTATTTGTCATAGACATTAGGCCGTTTCCAGTTCGTGGCTGGCTTGAGCTGTGATGGTTCCTGAACATCCTAACTATTTTTTTCTCATCTGAAGGTGACAGTTCAGGTCTTATTTCAGATTTTTGCAAAGCGGAGACACACCTTAAGAACTTTTTATGTACAATTATTTCAACTGATGATCATGGAATCTTGGCTCCTTGGACTTTGGCCACCCCAGTGAGTGCTATCAGACAAATCCTTTTTATGTTGGCAAAGAGAAACTACCACCTCTATTCAATCATGATCAGTGACGAGATCTTAATACACCTTGGTCTTGTCAAGTTATAAGACACCATAGAGCCTTCAGCATCACGTATTAAAAGTGAGTGTATGTATTTGAACCTGTATGCATCCTTCGGACCTTGTGTGGAAAAGAGAAAAACCAACATGAATCCAAACTTATGCAACCAATACTTGTTTTTTTGTTTTTTATAAAGATGTATGCTGTACAATTATTCCACCCTGGAAAAAGAACCGCTCAACAAAATCATTAAAAGCCGTGACATCCATGCCCATATCATACAAAATGACTGTGTTGCTTAGTAGGAAACAAATATTGATTTCTTTTATGATTGAGAAACAACAATCAAGTTTACTATTCACACGAGATATGATACTTGCAATGGAAAAGTCAAGACTTTCCATTAGCTAATAATGCTAAATTAACTGATTATTTTTAATTCAATTTGTGTTTTATTTATCATGTAATACTACATTAGAGGAACATTTTACTTTATTTTTTTAAATTAAGACTGGCTAAAAACTGTATTTTGTACTCACCAAATAAGATGCACACAATGCAAATAGCTGGTGCTGACCACATTGTAAATGTCCTGAAATGTAAGCAGGAAACCCCCTCAGAAAAGTTTTTGTTAAATCCTTTTGGTTGATGTAGAGAACAATTTTAGCTTTGCTGAGAGAACAGGCCAGAGAACAGTCTTCATAACTGCTAACACTATAATGCCTGTCTCTGCTGAAGAAGTATTAAACCTCCTTAGGATTTTATCTTCGATCCTTCTTCGGTGCCGCTGTGCTCAAACAAGCTGCCGACTCTTCACTTCAGTGTCAGCCTGCAACTCTACACCTGGTCTGAAAGCACCGTAATTAAGGACACTGGTAAAGGGGAAAAAGGAGGTGTGAAATGAGGGCTGTGAAACGCAGAAGGGATTTAAGCAATGGGCACAGCCAAAATGTTGCATTATTAATCGAGTGTGTTGATTAAGTCCTCCATTTGAAACTGGACTCCTGTCAGGAAGAGACAGAAGACACCAGACTGACTGCTGGAAGATTTATATGACATCTGCTACCTACAACTCCCATACCCAACCTGATCCAGCCTCTAAAAAGAGTCAAATTAGAAGATCTTTGAATCTAGGATACCATAAAATGATAACAATTCTTATCAACATACTATTTCCCCAAATATATGCAAGAAAAATGATGGGCATGCCTTAGATGAGTATGTCTCACTTGCTAAAATTGATCTTTTGTTCCTTGTGTCACCTCTTGGTTGACTGCAGCTCCATTTGTATGTTGAGAAGAAAGTGCTTACAAAAACACGCATGGTGAAACAGAGAGCAAAGGAGAGAAACCTACATAAATCCTAGGCAAGTGAGAGGTTCTCACATAAAAAAAAATGAAATCAAACCAGTGCAAATACACCAAATAATAGGAATTAAATATTCTCCCAGCATCTTTCACTTCTTGGAAATGACTTGTTCATCTTGTTTGTACAGGTGATTATAATAAAAGCAAGTGTTTACCCCCGTCCTAATTTCTTAGCATACTTGTTATACTTCAGTGTTTCAGACCATAAAACAAAGATAATGAACTATTTAATGAACTATTTCTGTTTAATCAGAAACGTGTTGACTAGAGGATGTCTGTCAAATTGAAAAAGGCTAAATGATCTCAAAAAGGAACACATCACACCATGATCTAAAGAAACTGCTGAGAAGACTGACATCTATCAGTCTGGAAAACCATTTCTAAGGCTTTGGGACTCCAGCAAATACAGTGAGTGCCGTTATCCACAAATAAGGAAAACTTCAACAGCGGTGAACTTTCCCAGGATGGGCCAGATGACCAAAATTGATCCAAGAGGCTCATCCAGGAGGTCACAAAAGAACCAGAACAACTTCTAAAGAACTGCAGGCCTGACTTGCCTAAGTTAAAATCCAAGTTCATAATTCAACAATAAGAAATATACTGGGCAAAAATGCCATGTATAGGAGAATTTCAAGTATAAAACCACTGCTGGTCAAAAAGAACGCAAAGGCTCGTCTCACACTTACCAGGAGACGAGATAATTATCCACAAGACTTTTAGGAAGGAGCAAAATATTCTGTTAACTGACAAAAGTTTAACTTTTTTTTGGAAGGTTTGAGTCCTTTTATATTTGGATCAAAAGAGCATTTCATAAAAATATTATACCAACAGTCAGACAGTGGCGGGAGTGTGATGGTCTAGGCTGCTTCAGAAAGGGGACGACTTGATGGAATCAGGAATTCTGCTCTCTACCAGAAAACCCTGAATGAGAGTCAGTTTTTCAGTTCAAGCGTTCTTGGAGTGTGCAGCAAGATAATGATCTGACACATACGACCAGGTCAACCTCAAAATGGCTCTGGAAAAACAAAAAGGTCTTGGATTGGCCTAGTCCAAGTCCAGAGTTAAATCTGATTGAGATGCTTTGGCATGACCTTAAACAGGCCGTTCAATTACTTTTTAAAAAACATAGGACTAGGTAGCTTTGGATAGCTTTTTTCCCTTAAACATTTTATATTAACTCAGGTCATCTTTGTCTAATATAAAAAAAATTGATGATCTGAAACATGACAAATGTGAAAGTACAGAAGGGAGCAATTAATTTTTCACAGAGCTGTAAATGTTAATGAACTTTAGGTTATAAATACCCTTGTACCATTCAAAAGCAAGTTTTTGGAATTTGAAGATGGATTAAAAAAAAAAAAAAAAAAAAAAGGTGATTTTGACTTAAGTGCAGCCTTTGAACTTTAAGCAAAAATATTGGATTAACTTCATTAGAGGTAACAAAAAAAAAACAAAACTGAGTGCACATTATGCTGATCAAACTCTGTTGAGATAAATAGTACGAAGCACTAAATCCAACATTTGTAGGCTCTAATACTTTGTGCCATCATTCCCGTGGAATTGACGATATCAGACTTCTACCTTTGTCCTCCCAGAATTTAAAGAACATCTTTCAGCATCATCTGAACTGTAGAGGAAATAAAACAAAAAGGGCATTCAAGATGTTTTTAACTGTTTTAAAACTTTGTTTCAGAAATGAACTGTATATACACTTTACAATAGCGTACAGCCTGACAGATAACAAAGATCTCCTAAACATTTCAAATACATCTTCAGCACAAATAGCAATTCTTGCAAGTAAAATGGCTTAATGTATACTGAAAATTAAACCAAAACAATAAGAAAAAAAAAAAAAAAAAAAGGCATCGACACGACTGATCTTTTTGGCAGAAAAAGTGCCATGATTTAAATTTAATTCAGGACTTTCCCACAAAAGCAAGCTGTATTCTTTACATGCTAAGCTTAACAGTTCAGTGACATAGCGCTAAACTAAACATACAGATATTTGTAAGAAACAAAAAGAAGAAAACACAAAACTCCATCTGATGTAAAGTTAAATCTTCATTAATACATTTAAAAGTAGATATGACATGCCTTTAGAAATCAAAAATACAAAAGGTTTTTTCCTTACTTTAAGGATTTTTTTTTTTTTTTTTTTTACATGAAGCTGCATGTATTGTACAACACTCAGTGTACAATAAACTGGTAATGCACATAAAAATGAGTTGGATGAAATGTATCCAATGCCTCCTGTTGACCCTTCAGAATAAAAGCCATGACTGACGATTTTACATAATCGCACAGCCCAGTGACGAGATTGAGCGCATCACACCACACAGAGTGAGGCTTGCATAATAGAAGAGGGTCAGGATGGTGAGAGATCATTGGGTGGATGGGGAGTTGGGCTACCACGGTGGGATCTCGAGACCGGTCCCCTATTCCAAGCACATTACTTTTGACTCTGAATGGGGACCGAAAACAGCGTGGAATCAAAGAAAGACACTTAAGCCTTCATCCCATGTACACGTTACATTCATAGTCTGTGTACATGTGTACTCATTACGTTGTGTCTGAGCAAACACCGTTGTGGCTTTTAACAATGTAACTTGAATACAAGCTGATTTTTAAGTTCTGGAAAGCAATTTACTTGTGGCAAGAAAGGCAAAAACAAACAAAAAACACAACAGAGAGCAGCAGGGATTGTTTGGGAAGAGTAGGATTCAACCTAGCCAATTTCCACATGGGGGCACGATTCAAATGGCATCACAGTACACAATATATATACTGCACACTATCGGCAAGGAAAAAGAAGAATTTTTAGATTTTTTTATAAATTGTCAAAGGGTGGGTATCTCCATGTTTCAGCATCAGCAAAGCTTGGAGGTTTGATTGTCTCTTTCCAGTGAAGTATTTTATGGGTTGGAGCATGGGAGAAAAGCCACGAGCAGGAACTTGTATTGTATGGCACTATACAGGCAACACACACACGCACGCACGCACACACACACACACACACGCTCGCTGTAACATAAAATGCACTTAAGATTCCAACAAAATCTAAAGAAAACGTTGCCACACCGTCACAGGCTTGTATTAGCGAAGGGCATCCGAGTTTCCGTGACCTCCCAAGTTTAGGCTTGTACGGTGGCCAAAACATGGACAACACTTCACCCTACTGTGCGTCTTATCATCAATAAATTATGCTGAAAAACACACACCAAAAAAAAACCAAAAAAAAAAAACCAAACAAACAAAAAAAAAAAACAAAACAGAAAAACATCAGATTGGCTTGAGAGTCAGTTGGGCAAAAAAACAAAACCAAAAACACATTCATTTAGTTACCATTCTTAACCAATCCTTTTAACGGCTAAACACAAAGAACAAACGCTTAAAAATACTACGAAAAACATGTGAAACAGGCAAAGGGGCAGACGGTGAAGCTGACAGTAACAGTATGCTGCTGGTGCCAGGTATAGCTGGTACACGGTCTGGCCATTGACTTCTGCCACAGGTAGACTTTATGACACACTGGCAGAGGTGCGCTACATTAGTCATAATGCTACTGATATAGCCATCAAGTCACACGTGACAATTAAAAGAAACCGATCGAGGTTTTAGCGAGAATACTTGCTCAGGAGCCGGAGACAATACTGATTACACACGAATGACGAACTGCTATTAAAAACGAGGAGTTAACGGTGACACATCACTTTGAGAATGAATGCCCTTAAATCATTACAATGTATCAGATTTACAGGTAAAAAGATCCTTAACATTTAAATCAAAGAGCCATGTTGTGTCCACATGTGAAGCCAACACATTCATTTAAACCTCAGAATGAGAACAAGCTATAAAGTCCTGGATTCATTCCATTTTATTTGACTATGCAGCGGACTGTCATTTACAGGTTCTCCTATATGGGGAAATGGTTAACAATGAAACTTACATGACCCTTTTAAAATCTCGTATCTTACAAACAGAAATGAAATTTTTCTTTTAAAACCCCATCTTTAAAAACAAAACACCAGTTTTACCAGAAAAACAACAACAAAAAAAAACAACTGCAACCAACAACAGAAAGTTGACGAAGCTACAGAGGAATGCATATGATTTTCAAGGCTACAGTTTGTAGGCTTGCCCATACACCGAATCAGTGAGTGTGTGTGGCTAGGAGTAAACATACACACATGCACAGATTGATTTACAGGCCAGTCACTCCTGTTAAAAATGGTCTGTAGCCACAGAGTGTCGTATCGTCAGTACTGACAGCGTGAGCACCAGAGGGTTGGACTGCGGTCGGGCAAGGTGGAGTTCCTCTTTACCAGGTGGTGTTTTCATATCCACTAAACCAGCACCAAGACTTCAGAATTTAGTGTGGAGCTGATATCTGGCTCCACAGCTGAAGAGTCGCTTAAAAAGTGTCGACGACCTGGGCTTGTCCATAGTGTGTGTAATTTCATCTATGCGCTTACGATTTTTAGAAAATCTCACCCAGATTTTTTAAAAAGGTTTTCTTTTGAAGTTTTCTCTTTTTTTCTTGTTAAAGCAATGGTGAATTTAAAAACAAAACCAAAAAAAGGCTAATTTTATTTTTTTTTAAAGTAATGGCAATGTTGTAGTTTGTAATCCAAAGAGAGGCTTTTTACACGCACGTGTTGTTCTCAGTCTTTTCATGTTGTCCCCATTTCGAGAGTTTGTGGTTGGCTTCAATCGGGGGGTAAAAGGTCGTGAAGCCGGAACCGTTCCCGAACGTGCGGCCGCACATCCTCATTCTGCAAGTTGAAGGGGTGGGAGGTTAGATTAAGTTTACTCACATGGTCAAGTTACTCTTATTGCTGATGTAGTTGATCCTACAAGAATAAATGAAAGACAGGGCAGCTTACCATCTCAACCAACTTCTCAAGGAAGGGCACCAGCTTCAAAAGCTCATTGTCATTCTTGTCCATGAACCAGCTCTCTATGGGAATCCCATTGGACAACTGCAGAGACCAAAGAAAAAAAAATCTATTTAATTAAACTGTGACCACAGAAGAAAAGATCTGCTGTTCTGTTGTGTTTGAAGTAGCTGAAGATCTTAAGTGGGGTGGGTGGTGCTTTCTCCCTATAACCGATAGAGGTGGGAATCACCATACATCCCACGATACGATATTATTGCAATTTTTAAAAATATTTTGCGATATTCAAATTCTGTACATAAAGGTATAAACTTTATCAATATTCATTTTATCTAATAATAACAAAGTCTCACACTCAGTCTTTGTCTCATTTCAGTCAGTTATATTGGTGACAAACGGAACGGTTTGTATTACAGTCTAGGCCAACTTAACTGAATGCTACCATCTGGTACAATTATAGCTATTCTAAACTATGCAATTTGTGAAAACTATGCAGCCCCTTCAGCAACTGAAGAATTTGAAAGTAAATTAAAACAAAATACAATTTTACATTAAATAAAAAAAAGTTTTAAACTTAATTAAAATAAAACATGTCTTAAATTAAAATAAGTAAACTGTCATGTTTATTGCTGCCATAAAGTTAAACACAGGAATGTCAGGATTCTTGCTCAGAAAAAGGAGCTGATCAACATGCTCTGAAGTTAGAGCATGTTCCAGTCCACAAAAACTTTTTTTGTAACAAAATATCGATTTCTGCTGTCCCTGTATCGATACATTATTAGCAAACAAAATATCACGATACTACACAGTATCAATTTTTTCCCCCACCCCTAATAACCGATGTGCCCCAATCGGAATGACTAGAATAGGCAGGATTAGAAACAAGTAGAGCTCAAGTTGAGCCATTTGGAGACAAAGAGAGAAACAAACCTGAGACGGTTTGGATATATGATTGGGGGGGGAAGCAGATATACTGGATAAAAGATGCTGAATATGGAGCTGACACACAGGAGGAAAAGAGGAACCACAGAGAAGATTCATGGATGTAGTGAAGAAGGACATGCACACGGTTGGCACTGACAAGAAGATGCTAAGGATACCACAAGCTGCAGGATGATCAGCTGTGTTTATCCCAAAACAGAGCAGTCAAAAGTGGTAGCTGTAACAGTTCACTGTCTAATCTAGTAATGTCACTTCACCCTTCTATCCTCTGCTTGGGGAGTTACTATCTATACTATCTATCTATATAGCTTCTGTTCCTGAATTCTGGCATTAAACCTGATCTAAAAAGGGGTTTTGGAGGAACATTATGTGCCCTTTTTGATACAAACTGTCAATTTCATTGTATTAGACACGTTTCAAGTGATGTACCAAAAAAAAAAGACATTGACATTTAGTGTTGAGCCATATTTGAAATTCTGTTCAACTATCACTTGTGTTCAAGTGGACTTTCGTGCTAAATATTCAGGAATAAATCCCAGTAATATCAAATTCACAGTAGAGGGACAAACGAATGACAACCCAAAACATTTTTTTAATTATTCTACTCATTGTCAGAATCTCTGATGCTCGCTGATAACCAGGAAACCCCTGCCTATCAGGTGTTGGTGTCTCACCTGATATGCAAAGGCTTGTGGTGAATTGTCAATAATGATGGTCTTTGAGAGATCTCTTCCCAAAATGTTGAGATCCTTGATGTAGTTTCCCTGGACACAGACACAATGCTCACGAAACAACCTGTGCCTGCAGTCACAGTGGGCGAAGAAAGGAGGGAGGGGGGTGGGGGTGACAAAGTTAGCAAAATTAGTAAACAATTAAACATCTGCTTTATGAGCTCTACTCTTGATTCGCTCTGCTTAAACTTTGCTTTAAAGTTTCTTGTGCACCAATAACCAGCTAATAAAGCTCAACATACCTCACAAGCTGCTTTTTAGGATCCAAGATGTTGAGCAGTTTGTCTGCATACACCTTTTTAGAGGCTGTAAAGAGGATGATCTAGAAAAGAGAACAAAGAGTTCAAAAATCTTCAACTTTAAATCCTCATCTTCAAGCATTTAGGAATAATTAAGAGAAAGAACCAGCTTGTAATTACCTCATATATTTGAGACATGCGTTCCAGAAACTCTCTAAAGAATGGCCTCAGGCGCACATACACCTGCACAGGACAGTTTAATGGTCAGTGATCATTTAGAATGAAAATATGATCCCATAAGAAAAATTTGTCCTTTGAGGCTTTTTAGAGACATGAATATGGCGCCCTCTAGTGGCAACGTGAAGAAAGAAAAAAAAATTAAACAAGACATACCTGATAAATGACATCCTGAAAGAGGACAGGGAAGGTAAGTGCTGCATCCTCCAGCTCATTTAAACTGCAGTGCACCAGAGTTTCATCCTAATCGACAACACAGAAAAATGTCTTGAGTCTTTGGAGGTGTTTAAAGATTTCCAGAGAGATTCATTAATTTGAAAAAAAGTGTTGCTGACCAGGTCTAGGACCAGAGAGAATTCAGGTGTGCTGCGCGTCTTCAGGGGAAGGGCTGGCTTACGAGTGAGCTGCTCCTCTGTCAGTGGAGGGACGTGCTTAATGAAGAAGTACCTACACACCAAAACAGACTCATCAGTAAATGCCACAACATTCACAGTGAGTCAGAAACCATTAAAAGGAGGGTTTAACTTAAAACTCAGGTCTGCTTAAAATATCATTCCCCTTAGATTCAATAGCCAAAATGTTTTACTTATCGCATTTTTAATGACTACCCTTGGAGTCTGCAGAAAATAAAATTAAAAGCCTTGTGTGACTGACCATGCTCCTAATTGTGTTTTTTTTCCTAAAAAATAGGAGTGTAAGACTATATAAGTGAGGTACTTCTGTACATAAAGGGTGTCAGGTTGGTGGTCTGAGTGTCATGTCTCTTCACTTTGATTCTACTTAGTAAAATCAAAGGTCTTTCGACAATATGAAAAAAAGAGAAACATTAGCCTTTAGGCTAGTCTGCCTGTCCACATGCTTGATTAAGCTGAAATAATCACTGTAGTGTTTTTGTTGTGGAAACGGTTCAGTGAAGTGTAGCAAGCCTTTAAACTTACGGGTCAAACACTTCCCAGTCTTCCTCGTAGGATGCCTCTGGTGGTACTGTAGCTGGAAGGGTGTCCACATGTGCCATATCTGGACTGGTGCCAGGAGCTTGGAGCGCAACAAGAGTATTTTAAAAATGCAAATATTAGAATCAATACCATAAATCAGCATCACAAGAAGAGCAATCGGTTGCCATTGTTACTATGTTTTCTCAGCTGTGATATCTACCTGTGAGAGGGGGGAGGTCAGCATCCGTATCCAGCTCTCCTTCTTCAGTTGTGGGAGAAGCCTCGAGGATGTGTGGCGGTCGCAGAGGTGGGAGCTGTGAGACGCTCGAGTAGTAGTTGGTGGTGACGCACAGTTCCTGCGTAGATGTAGCAGTGCTGGTAGGTGTCTCCACAGCTTGCTCAATGTCCAGCTGCTTGACTATCTCCTCAGCCTCTAATGCTTGGTCTGGAGAGTCCGAGCCAGAAGAGGCTGGAAAAAAAATGGAAAGAAGAAAAATTTAAGATGGTGTCATTCTGAACTAACTAACAAGAAATGCATCTTCATCCTAACTTGCAGTCCAAAACAACTGGAAGAGGGACTGATTATTGTCAAAAAGCAGCTTATGTTAGATTAAATTAGTAATAAAAAGATAAAACGTGGTTTCTGTTTACAATTGAAAGCACAACCTCAACTACTTTGGAGTCCACTTACCATTCTTAGCTGGTGAGAAGAAGTTGAAAACGGGGGAGAAGATGGTCCCGAGAAGGGTCGTTCTGGGAGGGCTGGTGGTCACCTCAACGGCTGTCGTCTCCTCCAGACTACCATTGGGCTTCTCTTTACTCCTGTCGTGATTGGTTGCCTCTGCAGAGGAGGAGAGGGGACACGTTCAACAGTGTTAGCAGAGAAAACACAACTAAATAATAACTAATCTTGTTTATGTGAGTTACTCACGTCCATTGACGGATCCTCTCCTGCCAACTCTGCTTATATTCCTCCTGGGTGCGTTGGGGTCTGTGGGTGTAGAGGTGATCAGGTTGTTGTCCACATCACAGTGGAGGCGTGTCTTCTTTGCTGGGGTTTCCTCCTGAACCTGACAAGACAACACACCATTATAGGAGTTGTGTAAGTTATAATGAGTGCAACTGTAATTAAATAACAGGCAAACAGATTTATCTCTGTTCGGTTGAGACCTCTAGACATTTCACCACCATGAGAGAAAGGGAAAAATCTTTTGTTGATGGTTCAGAATGACCGTTCTAGATTAGACCATCAGACATATCTACTATAGACTGACTAACCGGTCCATTAGACCGGTTATTCTCGCCCTTGTAAACTGCCCTGCACGCCAAAAGTGATGCCACATCTGCTGCTGCAAGTCACGTTCTGGTGCAGATTTGGCCGGCCAAGCATCTCCAAATTCTGGTTGTTGTTTTGTTTTGTTTTGAACCACCAGTTTAAGGATGCACCATTACATAAGCTCAGCGACTGACATATTACACAGAAGGGGATGTTGCAACATTGCAAAACAACCATGCCACCCCCCCCCCCCCCCCCAAAAAAAAAAAAAAAAAAACCCTAAATAAACAAAAACACTGGTTTCCGCTTTAAATACTGCAGCAAGCATTCGCACAGACAGTGCTGGTATAATCAGTACGGAGTTCTCGCACTTGGCATATAACATGCAAAGAGTATGACAGGCTCATCAGGCACCAAACACAGAAGAGCCTTTTTCTTTAGAGATATTTTTGGCACCCATTACCAGCTACAGTCTGTCATTTTTGTTATCTGGTGGTGCCATTTAAACATATTTAATAATGTCACTGAAGCATAAGGTGATTCAAACGCCCAACTTTTACTGAATGTGGACCCACCGTGTTTACATGCACAGTAACCCTGACACATGAACAACAAAGAGAAAGCTAAATTGCTAAAAGCGTGTCTTTTGTTTCCCCCCCATATTTCTCAAATGCAAACTCTCATTGTGCTTCCACTGAACCTACAAAAATATCTGCATGACACACTGCATTGTCATAAAGGTCAGAATCTAAATTAAGCTTTTTTTTTCCTCCCCCACTAAGGAGTTAAAAACAAAACAACAAAAATAAAACACCTTTTGGGACTTCATATGAAAACTGCAGGGACAAACTTAGAATATATAGTGTTATTATCAAAATGGCCATATGTCTTTTCATAGGACAAACGTCTCTTAGCAGAGTTGACTTTTCCACTTGTTACCACCTCCTGTCCTTGCACACCAACTCCGCAAGCCAGAAGCTAAAATTAGACCAGAGCCTGAGTTCTCAGACAAGCTGCTGCATTCCACCAGACATTTCCTGGGAAACACGACACTCTCCACTAAGAAACACTGTGTTAAACTTAGAGACCTTGATAGCACATTGGTTTTTAAAGCAGTGTTTAACATACGTGCCCAAAACATTTTCATCTCTTTAACAGCTAAAAAAAAAAAAAGACAACAGGAGAATAACTTCTCTGCCTACAAATTTTTATTTTTACTGCTCACAGACGGGGTGATGCGAGCTTGGAAGAGGTTACCTTTACAGCATTTCCTCTGATGAACTTCTTGATGGTGGAGAACAATCCTCTCCCAGTAGTAGGAGTGTCCTCTTCTACTTCTGAATGCCTCCGCTTGGTTCGGGATGGGCGGCTTGCCAGAGTGGGGTTCGGTTGCTGAGACGCCTTACGCATTCTCAGCCTCATTGTTTTAGCAGTCACATGTAAGGCTGTTTCAGAAAAAGGAAACAAAAAAGAGCAAATACAGGAAGAGACAGAGGAAATCATTATGGCTGTACAGTAGAGACAACAGATTTAAGCAAACGTTCAGTTGGTAATGAGTACAAACAAGTTGTTCTAGCAGTCTCGAATGCATTAACTTTTAAAATGGGTGAGTCAACGGGGTGCATCTGTGTGCAGAGGAGTAACACTGGTGAATTTTCTACCAACATCTGGATGCATTCAAGATCCCGTTTCACTTACATCAGTGGATCCGGCAACAACAGCTGGCTTTACTTTCATTTGTACCACTAATGGAAAAAAAAAAAACGTTACCCAGGATCTTACTGTACATATACTCAAACTCTCCAACTCGAGTGTGCTTGTAAGATTAATGTTAAAGGCGAGCCCGTGTTAGACATAAGCTGAATAACTATACATAAATATAACCAAAACAAAATCTGAAGGAAATACAGATATTTCCTAAAGTTGAGTGATTTAGCACTGTCCTCACCAACCTTTGCAAAAAACTTAAAAACAATTCACAGAGAACAAAAACTGTCAAGCATGCCTGGCCTTTGTGGTTACGCAACTAAAAATGTGTCCAGACATATCCAGCAGCAGTCCACACACACACACACACACAAACCTTCTCATTGGATACAGTACACATCTCACATACTGTAAATGTCCTTCCCTACATCTGCTTCACATTTACACAGGGGTGTATCCGTGAACATGCCACAAGTGTGCATGCTGTTGCCCAATCCCACATACAGGGGAGAGAAAAAAATATTTAAAAAAAAAATAAACAAACATCACCAGGAGCGTGCATGCTGACAGTGTGCCTGAAAGCTGCGGCTGCTCCGAGTATCAAATAACTTAGCAGATGAAGACAGTGTCATTACTTCACTGTAACTGTACTCGTAAGGGAAGGATGCAGTCCGTGATTTATTATACATAGGTTTCCTTAAGAAAATAGTTAAAAAAAAAAAAAAAAGTTTCTCATTTGAGGGGGCTGTTGAAAAAAAAAAAAAATGTAAATAAGGCCATGAGGAGAGATTTTGTAATAAACCTGCTAATTTAATCCAGTTTTAGAACATTTTAAACTGTATGTGTATGCTTTTGAGAGTTAAAAAGAAGATTATTTTAGTCTACTTGTGCACGTTAATTCTCCTGAAAGATCCTGTTTTACTTTATAGAAAACCGTATCTTATTTCCATCATCTTGGCACAGACACTTACACTGTACTAAAATAAGATCACAAAATAAAAGCTTTAAACTATTTCAGGTTTCCCTTCTCAGTGAGTTTTATGATTTCACAAAAGTATACAAGAAAAAATGTATAGGATTAAAATGTGTCTACCTGTTACCTTAATTAAGCTAGCTTTTTTTTTGAAATATCGTTATCAAATCTTGTATTTAGCTTTTTTAACCATACGAGTTTCTTTGTAATACTCATTTTTCTTAAACTTTTAAACTCTCCAAAATAACGGACATTGTAGATAAACCACCACAGCACTCCTTACACAGCCCTTAATATATAAAATATCAATTATGTTAGCACATACTACTTGTTAAATCTTAGAAAACAATAACTAAAACTTTACTTTTGATACTATTCTGCCCACTGGTTTAATGTATTCTTGTTTCCTCTAGATTACAGTGAAAACACTCAAAATAATGGTGAAGCTCACACTGGTTTTTTAAGTGATCGATATGCCATTATAGCCTGCAGTATCAAGTATTATTGATTCCAACATCCCAGCGATTACCTTTAATCTTTGCAGACTGTCACTACTTGTTTTTGTTATTGTAATGTGTTTAGCAAAGAACGACAACTTCTGACACCGCTGTTCTCCTAATTACAAAGTGTTATGAGTAGAAATATGTCATCTTTACGCGTTCACTTTGCATAGGGGTTTTTCTAGAAATTAAGGAACACAGTTATGTCCATTACTTTGTGCAGATTGTGGAGTCATGCCTTTCTTTCTTGTGCATTTCACGGGAATGTGCGCAGCATACCGGACTTTCGAGTTGCTGCTAAATAAAGAATCATTTAAGTGCTTGTTTTAATTGCTGTACAATTTAACCCCACTAAAGCTCAAGACGGCAACAGCAAAGCTACTAAAGGTCTACCTTTGAAGCACAGCATGCACTAAATGTGTGCTTCACCAAGGAAATCAGCCACTGACCGAGAATCATGCACACAGCAAGAGAGCGGGAAATAGGAACATGCATGCAGCTGAGATTGTATGAGCAAGCTAGCCGCTAGCCCTGAAAACACACTGGAAAAACGAGTGAGGCCCTTCCCACAACCCGTCCGCTCTGCAAAATTTACCCCGAGGCTAGGGTTGGCTAAGTTGCTTAACGAACAGCTGAATCATACGACATAACCGGCAAAACCCACTAACATTTAGATGTATTTCACACCATTTCCACTTCACTTAGCGACCCGAAAACAGGCGTTTGAAAATGTTTGGTCAGTTATGAACCGACCAAACCCAGCTAAATGAGCAGCTAAAGCTAATCAACTGAACCAAGTACAAGAGGTCAAATTATGCTTTGTTCATTGTAATAAAAAACAAACAAACAAAAAAATCTTGACTACACAATTCTGCTTTAACGCACTTTGATATCATACTGTCAGGCTTTGCGTCAGCCTGAAAGTAACGTTGCATTGTTTATGCGACCTGGCACTCTGGTAGCTAAAAGTAACGTTAGCATATTCAACGAACCAAACCCCCCAAATAGGCTAACTTACCGTCTGCAAGCCAGTGCGACATCGTACCTTCAGCGGAATGACGTTAAAAATGAATAAGACGACTTAATAAAAAGAAGCATAGGTCATCCAAGCTGGCGGAAAGTTTGGTGGAGGGGTTCACTCGAACGGCGTTACCGTCTTCATGTTTGTCAGCGGAAACTCTGAATCGTCAATCAAAACAGCCAACAGTAGCGCTATTTTATCTGCTAATCCCATCACCGCTCCATTTAACCAACAATGCAGCTGATGCACCGGTCTGCTGGGGTACACGGACACGTCTAACTGAGCGCCCTTTGAATTCTATTAAACGGAAAGCACGGTGGTAAAGAGCGACCCTGGCGGAACTCAGCTGAGGAATGCCAAATTGGATGCTAGCTTCAAAGGATGCTAGCAGGATTTACCTGGCGACAATCTGCATTGTTACATCTGTTACCTTATTTGGGTAAGAGTAGGTACATTCTATATGACTGTTGAGCTAGTAACAATGTATTCAATTTAGTAACAACACTGAGTAGATAAAATGTAACTAAACGTGATATCGGGTTGTTCAAGAATTAGCCAGGTCCGTGGTAGGCCATGTTTAGCCGTCCTTAGCTATGTAACCTAGCTTAGCACCGCTGGGTTAACTAACCGAGCCTTCTTAAAAATCAGCTTCTGGCAAATAGATGTGCACAGGACAGGGGAAAAATAACTATCTTGTTGTTAGCCACAATTACATAAATGAGTACAATAAGTCAAATGAACGGGGTAGGTTAGCGTGAGCGACTTACTTTACAGTGATCCGCAGTGGCTGGAGATGATGACTCAAGGCTGATTAACCATCACAGCAGAGGCACTGGTTTGTTTTTGTGATCGGTTCCGAGTTTTTCCTTCTATAGCTACTCACGGACTGTCTTCAAAATGACACACCGTTGTGTTACCAGGCGCCATTTCCCGCCTCTGCTCAGTCTCTCCGAGGCAGATACCCGTATGGGACACAGACACACCCCCTTACCTCTCAAAAACACCAGCCAGTCTGCAATGATCACTGCCGCGAACCGTTTCTTCTGCCAGCGATCATAAAGGTAAAGGACTGCTCGTCTTTGTGGGTCATCATTTGAAGCAAGTGGTGAAATACAAAGACACAACCAAAATAAACAAATAAATAAAACAAACACAAAACCCCACTGGATATGATGCACTACAGATACCCAGGCAAAACACGACTATTTTGAGGAGGATGACAACCTATCATTCATGCATCTGCATTCACTCTAAAGTACCGTCACAAATGACATGAAGCATCACCTTTAATAAAATAAAATTACATTCACTGTGCCTTTCCATGAGAAATCAATTTTCCTGGTTGCACAAACAGAACTAATTTTATGTTCACAGAAACCTCATTCATGGAAGCATTTGTACAGTATGTCAGCTCCACATGTGCTTGGTTAATCACACTGTGTAGGACACCAACATTGTTCTAAGTATTGCTTAAGCATGAGTATTTTGCTCAATTTGATTAATAAAAAGTTTCAAATGCATGCAATGGCATCATTTAAGAAAAAAAGAAAAAAAGAGAAGCACTTTTTAGTCTGTCAAAGTAAGAAACGGATTCAACAGGCCATGAGTAGAGTCCTTGGCATTTGTAATGTATTCCCACTCTTGTAAACAAACAAACAGAAAAGTTTTCCATATAAGAGTCCCACGATTATGTTAGAAAGGCAGAATGCCAAATTAGTCTCTGATAAACATCTCAGATGAAGAGTTTGTACCAAGCAACAGCAAAGTGAGAAGAAGAAGAGTAGCTAAACCAAAACATGGTCTGTCCTTGAAGTTCAGATGTGGGTCATTAGGGCCGGCATGAGCCGGTGCAGTTATCAATACTCAACAGTCAAAGTACAGTATATTATCTCTACTGTCATAACTTAAAGCCATTAGCAAATTAACAGCAGCTTGGGGAAATGCCTTGTGTGTTTTTTTCATAGTATGTTACATTATTTAGAATTACTTCATTAGCTGCAATGTCTGTTCTTCAAAATAGTCCATGACATTGAGATTGCAACCTATAAAAGTTCTTAGACATACTGATGTTTTTTTGTCAAGAGAAATCTCACTTGTGGAGATGGGTCTGAATGTGTTTTTTATGAGATACGATTGTATGAGTTTCCATTCAAAGAATGTCGTTGGCTTGATGTCTTTTTTTCCCATAATCCACAGCCCGATCTCCCTGCATATCTCGATCGTCATCATCTAGAGGGCAAAAAAGGAGAGAGAAACACAAATATTAGAGAATGCACAATTAAATAGATGCAAAATTTACTACGTGTTCTGAATAATCTCCGGTATATGAGGATGACACCATAATGTAACATCGTAGTGCTGACTTTAAGCTTTAAAGGATGTTGATGTCAACCTTCTGTGAATTGTGTAAAATACAGAGCCCTCTCTGATTCCCTTCAGCAACATTGATTTATGTACAAGAATATATCAACAGATTGTTCATTTTAGAAGGAACTCAACCCACATCATTCTAGGATATTAGCTTTCCTGTTGGTAACTTTAAATAGCAAGTATATATAAGAGACTTCATGTTTTGGCATATGTATCTGTATGTAAGACAAATGAAAAAACAGCCAATCACAGCACTGGCAGATCAGAAATACAATTATTTTTTCCTTTGATAGATTCAAGTAAAACACAATTTCCCTAAAAATACTATTGTAGTTTTGGTATGAAATAGTGCAATTTCATTTAAAATCCAAAGGGCAATCAAAACAAAGAGAGAAAAAACAAACAATAAAAAAAAAACAAAAAAAAAAAAAACACACAAACAAAACATGGACATGCATTTCAATATTTCAAGGAGAACACAGACACATTCAGGAACACAGTGAGCTATATATATATCTACTGGGCTAGATGTAGGTCAGATGTTTGGTGGGCACAGACAGGTGGTTTAGCTAAAACGAAACATAGGCAGGACAGAAAACACTAGATGACCACTCAATTACTCTCACAGAACCGTAAGTTCCTGGGTCAAGTTCTCCCTCTACATAAGATAAGAGGGTATTAAGACTGTTATAAGGCCGAGTAAAAATATGCAATTCTCCTGAATTGCACACAAAGCAGTTCTGCTTTGATCCTCAGGTATTTTTGCCACATTTTTTTTTAAAATATCTGTATTTACGATGACGTAAAGACCAAACTCAGGGTTGCTGTGAGCTACTTAAGATAAATGCAGCAGGTTGGCAGGACAGGGGTGGAGGGAGGGAGCAAGGAGGAATGGTGGATAAACATCTGGACAAACAGTCCAATCCCCCGGCCTGGCTCACCTTGAACGTCTTCCTCCCCACCATCACCATCCTCTTCCTCATTGTAGGCCAGCTCGGCCTGCTTGTCAGCCTCATACTCACCCACGTTCCCATCATCCCCATTGTAATCCGCCAGCTTAGAGCCGTGTTGCGGATCTACTGGGGACTCGTTCTCATCAAAGAATCGGCCTGCAGGAGGCAGAGAAGGGCCTCATCAGGACGGAAGGGAAGCGAAGGCAGTTGTAGGAAGATAGGGAGGGGAAATACTGCATCATGTATGCATGAAGGGAAAAGTAGTTGCATTAAGAGAATGACAAAAGATGAGAAAGATGAGGTAAATACATGGTGCCTTCTGAAGAGAAAAAAAAAGCCAATCGTGGTCTTGGATGCAGTATTATAAATTAGAGTTTGCCTACCACAAGATTCACAGCATGTGGTGGTGGTAGTGTGGTCCAATGTGGCTTCAAATAAGAGGCCTCTTTGGAGAGATCTGAAAACTAACTCGAGATCTGAAAAATTGCCCCCCCCAAACTGTAAGATGTATAATATATATAAAATAATCAATCTAAAAAATGAGTTTTTACTGCCGCAGTTTCTTTCACACCAGCATATAAGACTGTTTATGTTCCTGTCTAGACCCTCACAGATTCCGAAACGGGATGGGAATTGGGATGAGCTGTGCAGTCTGTAAGCTGATAATGTAAACAGAGATGACAGCAAAAACAAATCACCTAAAGGGTGTTAACTTCTACACTAAATTGCAATTTAGAAGGATCAGAGCAGAAAAAAAACAAAATGAAAACTTCGTTTTTTTTTTTAAGCAGCAGGGCTGCAGATGATGAGATGGAAGTGTAAAAGAGAAAAGAACTGAACATTTTAAAAAAGAGAGAAGGAGGAAGAAAGCGCAGTAGAGCAGAACAGAAGTGAGGTAACAGGAAAGGAAAATTGAGGAGCCAAGTGTGTCATTTGTCTCCCTCCCCCTGCAAGAGAGCCTTCTGTGACAGCCCTAACCATGTTCAGATAGGACTTATATACTTAGAAATCCCATCTTTCATGAAAATGTGTTATGTTTAGGAGGATGCGCTGACTTAGAAACTGGAAAAACTGTACACATGACACCACAGTAAGTTATATTTTAATCCCTGCCTTATTAGATATTCAGAGAAGTATAAACAGAACTAACGTACCACAAAATACTATAATTTTACTTGAGTGGAATCAATCAATGAGTTAAAGGAAAGAAAATAATCACTACCCTCATTGCCAATAGCAGGGTTCACTTTTTCAGAGTTTAGTAGAGGAACTCACTTTGGCGGTGGTGTACTGGTTCTGCTGGAACTTGGTCTTTGGCGTGGTGAAGCTGGATGGGGTTGGGCACCTGGGCAGGGTTGGGGGGCAAAGGAATCCTCTTCAAGTGTTCACCTTCAACTCTGACATCACTGGGAACTGATTATTAGAAAAACAAAACAAATACTTCAAAAGTCAGGCGCAGTTGTTCCAAGTACTGCTTTCTCAAAGCTATATTTGCATTCTTCAAGGGAGCACTCAAACTTTTGAAAGAGGTTACACATCACTTGAAAAACTCATTACAAATGGAGGAACTGTAAACAAATAATGTAACAAGATAACAGTTCTCTCCTCTTTCAGTCTAGATGTGGCTAAAGACAAACCACCGAAAGCTAAACATCTATAATAAGCTGTAGTCACATTATTATCCCATGCCTAAAGGCTCAAAATAAACATTGTTAAAATGAATAGCAGTTATATGGATGTGGTTACTGCACCTCGAAGTTGCCTTTGCTGTTCTCCCAGCTCGTCTGCCTTGATACCCACTTTGTTGTCTTCTTCAAACACTATTGATTTGTCTCCCTGTTTGTTGATGCCTGGAGGTGCAATCACTACGGCTCGGCCATCCAGTCTGTCTTGCTGGAGTCCGGGCTGGTCCAGCAACATGCCCTGGCCTCCGGGACCATCAGCTCCCCCGACGCCAGGTCCAGCACCGGCTCCCACGACCACATCCGGAGCTTCGTCGTGTTTCTGGGTAATGGCTGGTTTCTTCAAGCCTGTAGGACAAAGACAATGTGAGAAAGGTCAGTGACCTACTTGCCACAAGGATTTTGTTTTTAAAAAAGGTAGGGTTACAATCAGTGACAGAAGGGATAAGGATTTCCTCACTTTATATGCACTATTCAGGTAGGTAAGCTATATGGGTCAGTTATTGTTCTCTAGTTACGGATTCAGTTTCACTGTATTTCACTAAAAAACAACCTTGAGAGGTTGAAAAATGAAACCCAAGTTGAAAACCCAAAGAACTATCTATCCATTTTCTTCCACTTGTCCAATTCAGAGTTGGGAGTTTCACTGCAGCCCATCCCAGCTGCCATAGGGCAAAAGGAAGGGTAACCTGGACATCCACACAGACAAGGGGAGAACATACAAACTTCACACAGAAAGGCTCCGGTCAGCTAATGGATTCAAACCCATCAGGCAATGTTTATAACCATCACACCACCGTGCTGCCCACAAAAGAACCATAATTCCTCAAAGCGGCACCTGAGGCTGACTCCAGAAGTGACTCATTCCCTTTAGACTCATGTTAAAATGGCCAAACAGCAGAGTCAACAAGTTTAAAGGCAGGTAAAAAAAAAAAAGAAAAAGAAAAAAGAAAAGCAGATTCAGTCTGTATAGCAAATTTCTTCCTTCATGGAAACTCTGATGAGGTGAATTTAAATGCAACTAACATGTTTACTTATATTAAGGCCTAATCTAATGCTGATTATGGTCTGTCAATACCTATACTGGCTGATTAAAAAGTCCAAATGTTTTTGTCAATACACAGCTACAGAATTCTTTCAAATCAATAATTTGCTGAGCTTGATCTCTGAAAGTTTACATTCATTACTTACCAAACTGCACATCGTCGATTTTTCCCACCTCACTGTCTTCAATACCAGGCATGCCAGCATCACTGCCGGGCTTACCCATCTCTTCTGTAACACAGCACAGGGAATGGGAGTGAAGTGCTAGCATATTAACAGGATTAACAACCAGACAGCGTGAAGTAACTACTATTTACATTAAAATATTAAAAGATCCATGTGAGCAATTATTATTGATGATTTTCTCCGAACAGTCAACATCTTCATTTAACGTGTAGAAAGCAACATAAAGTAAACAATAGCAGTGTTGCTCAACTTAATCACTCTACCTTTCAGATCAGAGTGTCTGTCATGCCGGTGAGTGGCCACTGTATGGCGCTCTCCAGCCGTCTCCACACCAGGCTCTGTATCTGCATGTCTACCCCCCACTACATTCTTGTGACCATCCACTGCACTCTGAAGAGGAAAGCAGATTACAAAAAAGACAAAGCTGTTTAATGAACAGGAAAGCTTAGAGAACAGAAACACAGGACAATTCATTTCTATTTTAAATATATCTCTGTTAAAGATCCAAAAGTAGTGAGTAAATGCAATGTGCCACACAGACAAAACTTTTCATCATTTACTAAAGAAACACAAGAATAGCTCTTATACTTTTTGTTAAGATTTATCAGACTAACCTGTCTTAGCTTTAGTGTTTCTTCCTCCAGAGTCTTTTTTGCTTCTTCATACTCGTCTTTCAGTTGTGCAATCTGGCGTCCACACTGTAAACTAGTTAACATGTATTCATTCAGTTTCATCTGCGCAATAAGGAATTTTTTCAGTTTTATACATAAACTATAAAACAAAAATCAAAACAAAATCAAATCAACAGGTGCTTTTTTCTATTTTACACTGCGCTACACTCCTGTTAATAAACCTTTGCAGACAAATAATGTGTTTATTCCACTATTGTATGTGTAACTTCTAGAAGCAAAATATAACAAATATAGCATTTCACTCCATTCATGATACCTGCATGATAGGCATGTAGCCAGTTACTTGAAAGCTGTACAATTCCTCTATAATTTCCTGCGATTTCTTGCAGACAGCGCCATTTTTGCAAAAATTATAGCACAAAGGGATAAGATATCTTTTGTCCAGTAAGTTGACCATTATCCCAATTTTTTAAAATTAAACTCACTTTGTCTACTGGATAACTGTCTTTAGCCAAATGGAGTGTTGCCTCTAAGTAATTTCAGTGCATCCTTGTGAGCTGGACGGACACACTGTACAAGCTCGCTTTTGTGGATGTGAGAATTTGACGATTGATGTTAGCAAACACTATGGTAAATGGTAAATGGCCTGTATTTGTATAGCGCTTTTACTAGTCCCACCTACGGACCCCAAAGCGCTTTACACACCCAGTCATCCACCCATTCACACACTGGGGCAGACTGACAGAAGCGAGGCTGCCATATCGCGCCATCGGCCCTTCTGGCCATCACCAGTAGGCGAAGTGTCTTGCCCAAGGACACAACGACCGAGACTGTCCGAGCCGGGGCTCGAACCGGCAACCTTCCGATTACAAGGCGAACTCCCAACTCTTGAGCCACGATCGCTACACTGTTTTTCTTGGCCTTCATGCGTCAATTAAACAAACACAAAAACACACCTCAACCTGCAGCACAAGTTAGCCGCACTGCTTTGCCATGCAGACGCAATTTTACAGCACTTGTTGAATTTGTTCTTGGTTAACATCACTTGCCCTAAATCCAAAGTACTTCCAAACAGTGGGTAATAATCTGCTTCGAAGAGCAACCACTTCACTTCCTGCTGTGGCACACTTTTGATTTCTGCTCTGATGGTCTTATCTGTACCACATAAGTACGGTCAAATAGAATGAGGAAACTTCATGCTGTGCGGTGCAGGGGAAAGCTGTGATTGGCACATGCTGGGCACATCATCAGGCAGTGATTTACAAAGTGCCTGATTAGATTTTTTTCTGTGCGTTTTGTTGGTGTAGCATGCATGTTCAATATCGTTTAATTTTCTTCATTTAATTGTGGGAAACCAAAATTGTGATAGACTAATTGTGCAGACTTAATCTCTGAGAGCTCACAGATCCTCGAATATGGGTATATCTAAGACTCAGGCACATGTAAAGAACTAACATACCTCTCATATTCCAGTTTTCTTTCCAAGTTAGTGTTATTTTTCTTCACTTCTCTTAGCTGCTCTTCCTGCTTCATGAACTCTTGCTTGAGCTCCCTTAGCTGCTCTGTTTGTAATAACAGACACACAAAAACAAACATTTTGAAGAGGTTTATTAAAGACTTGTACTGCTATATGAAATTGCTTTGTATGTTACATATTCTGTGTTAAAGGAATTGCCAGAGTGCCCTCTGTTGGCCAACACAGGCTGAAGTCTTACCTTTAAGCCTCTGAATTTCTGTCATTTGGGCTGTGACATCATCCTGCAGCTTCATCTGCAACATTAAAAGAAAAAAAACATGTATTAGTTCTGGTAAAGGTAAAACCAGTTTAGGTTCCTGCATTATCAGACAGCTGCACGAATGAAAAGAGGGGAACAGGTTAATCCTGTTATGCTTCATAGTGAAAACTGGTTGCAGTCAGTACAACCCTTTTCTTTATTCCAGTACTCTGAGTCATGCGACACTGATCCAACGCCTGTTCTGTGATCTCAGTCTACAAAATGTTTCAGGATTTATTTCACAGAAAGGAAAAAAAGCACCAGCACACAAACTGAAAGCTCATTTATGAGCTTTTTTTCCTTTTTGGTTTTGGCTTTTTTATTTACACTTTGCCACCAGGTAAACCATAATAAAATCCAATACAGCTACGCAATAAACATTAATGATATGAAACTTAAAAGTCTCTCTATTACCCTGAAGCTGCTGGCTGCGCTTTATTTTGTGTTCTAGTAAAATAAATGGCATGCAAAAACTCATGAAGAGCAGTAAAATACCAAACAAGAAAGTTAAGCAGGGGGAAGGAAGGAAACTTGAGGCTTTGGACATCACAGTGACACCCAAAAGCTACATTTTTCTGTCCCATTAGATTACAAATATGGATTTCAAAGCATGCAATGTAAAAACAGCAGCTGTAGTTAAGTTGAAGTTATACTTCTATAAATACAACTGAGGTGGCAGCAAGGTTTTCCAAAGCATCAAAAAGATCTTGGAGGCTCACTAGGATGCATGTATTCATGTACCCACCATTTTGTCATTAGTATTTAGCCATATTTTCTGAAAATAATCGAAGCAACATATTGAAAATATTAATTAGCAGAGCTAAGGGGTTTGTACTGATTTTTATGGATATACTTTATCTGCCTTTCTACCAAAAACTTGTCATTGTTAGGCATTTGAGCTCTTGAAACAGTTGGGCAGACTGACTGAGCCAGAAGGTGGTCAATAAGACTGGACAGGAAATACAGCATTAATGTCAACTGCTCTAAGACTAAGGCTTGTTAGACGCTCATAAGTGGGTAATGGCCTCCCTGTGCCGCCTGGCTCTTTAGAACAACATGGTCACGCTAAATGAAGAAGTATAAGGCTCCACAATTCATTCCTGCACCTAACTTACAAAACTATAGACTCTACTGTTTGAAAGCCACTTATCAGACTTATCTGTCACTTTCTTTGTGGTACACACTTCTCACAAAGTACGTAGCAGGCAGACTGTTGAAACAAGGTTGGTCTGTTGACAGAAGAAAGGAGGAGAACAACCACTCTTTAATGGCTACCTTTATCCTGAATAAGAAAACAGAGCCGGATCTTGGAATTTAGTCTAGAAATAAGGGCGCTTAGACAATGTGTTCATGTGTTCAGCCAATGTGTTCATGTATAGCCCTTTTTAAGTATCATGTAAGTATTATGTTGCAGGTCAATTACATTTTACCAGTAACCTGACTCCAAACGTTGGGAGAAAGTTTTGTGTGTTGTGGCTAAGGACAGCTCATCAATAAATGTTGAGCAAAGCAAGGCAATGTTACCCGCAACCTTACCCAACCTGATAATCCTGCAGATTTACTTGAAACTATGCAATAAATGTGTTGCTTTATTGTATAAGGTTGCATGAAGTTAAAACGATTAGTTGAAAATCATGAATGCTGCATTTGTTTTATTGCTGTCTGTGGTCAAACCAGAGAGTGACAATCCACACTGCATAAGCTAAACAATTTTAAGCTTTTGCTTTTGAAAAACATCAAACCGAGCCAGACTGGATGCAAATTACACTCCCAGGGCGGCTGGACTCGGACCAAAAGTTCAGAAGGTGCTGGGACATAAAAGCCAGTGAAATACTGGCTGGGTAACTGTGCAGGACAAGAAGTGGGAATGTCCATGTGGCGCGCTTTGATGTGCCTTTCACAGTGAATACATAAATGCCCCCACAGACGTGTAATAATGTGCTGATAGAATGAAAGAGCAAATCAGCAACAGAAACAACATAATAAAGTTGAATTCAATTTGCTTTCTTTTGTGAATGTAATTTCCCTGTTATGCACAGGAAGATAGTTGGCAGTAACGTAGGAAAATCTAACAATTAACAGTGCAAACCAAAATAATCGAGCTCAAATGAATTGTTTCTAGATGAATGAAACACTGCTCTGTCTAGCACAAGCACCTCTGAAGTTGGACCAACAGCACACACCACATCACCAGTGTATGCTCCAAAGCCTGTATCACATAATACATGTCAAATAACAAAATAATTGAAAATCATCTACAAAACCACAGTTTAAGAGGCCTATAAACACCCTTTTGATTCAGGAAGCTTACAGCTGTTAATTTCTAGCAAGATATTCTTGGTGGAGAAATATTCAGGTGAAAGCAATCGAGGAAGATGAAACTATGTGGCTCATACTCAAGACAGCCTGCCTCACCTCTCTTAAGTACATAAGATATTTGCACTTTCTGATATAAAGTGCTGAGATTACAGCAATACAATGAGATAAGGTGGTGAAATTAGACATGGTGATATGACTGAGGCTAAATGTTGTCCTTTCCTACTTGTATTAAAAGTAATACTTGTCCATACACCCCCGATTTGGTGTAATGAAGAACCTTCATGTCATTCCTGTTTGCTTTTCCTGAGAACATGACACCCACCTCTAGATTTAAAAAATGAGCGAGTCAGTCTTGCCCCCAAACACACATAATTATTACAGTGACACTCGGTCAAAGACGAATACGCTTGGTTCTGTATAGATGCTGTGCCGTACCCAGGAAATGTTTTATCTGCTCTAATACCTTGCGTGACCTGCAATGTTAAATTTCAGTAAAAACGACACTTAACTCGATCAAACCCAGACAAAGGCAAAAAGAGAAATGTACCTTTTCATCTGTGCACTTTTTAATGAGAGCATCCTTGGCCTGGAGCTTGCTCTCCAGGACGTTGTAGTCCCCATCCTTCTGGTCGATCTGTTTCCTGTGCGTGTCCACCTGCACCATCAGCTCCGAGTTCCGCTTCTCCAGCCGGCTCCGCGCCGCGTCCGTGCGCTTCACCTGCGTCTGCACCTCCGCCAGCTCATCCAGCAAGCGGCCGTGCTTGTTGGACACTGTCCAGTAGTTGAAAGACAGTACGACGATGATCACCATCAAGAAGATGAAGATGAAGGACGGGAGGCGACCTCCCCGTCGGTTTGCGCCAAACCCAACCATTTCCCAAACAAAGTCTAACGATATTTCAGGTTGTTACTGCAACCTAACGAGCTCAGTGAAGACTATTCTCCCGGTGTGAAACACATCCGTCTACGTGACATGCCGTGTATATGCGGCAAGCGCTCGGAAGTCCAGACGTTTAACAGACAGTCATGAACGCTAAAGGACCTTCACATTTCTAGTGATCTTTGCTCTCCTTCCTCCTTCCGCTCACTAGGCATCTTCACTGCAATTCGTCCAATGTTAGTAAGTGAAATACGCCCGCAGGGACGTGGCCTAGCTCAGCTGGCAGACAAGACGTGGACACGACGGCGCCGTGGCACTGAGGAATGCTATAAACCATATAAGCTAGCTGTACAACGTTAGCCTTTAGCTAATTATTTTGTGTCCCTCTGGTAAATCAAGCAGTACCGGACGCACAGACGTCTGGAACTCCACTAATCCCTAAAATCGCCGTCAAACAGGACTACCGCTGATCCTGAATTCTGACCCCGACGTTACGTTAGCTCGTATTAACTGCTAGCTAGCAACCGTAGACGCGAAAACACCAGCGGCTGCTGTCAGAGAAACACATCGTCTTTAATTGCGAAGGACTGGTTTGAATCTCGTAACACAGCCAATTAAACCTTAAAAAACCCACTGTGAATACTGGGTTTCTGTTATACACTGTCCACGATTCACTGCCTTCCACACATCACGTCTGCGCTGCATGAAGTTAGCTGCAATCAGCCACTTTAATTTCCGCTCGCTGTCAGCGGACGTGTGCGTTTCAAAATAAAAGTCTACATTGGTATTTAAATTTCTTTCATAACTCTTAGCACATCTGAACGCTATAGACTTTAGTCTATACTTTATATATTTGTGTTTTATATTATCTGTTAAACCATTGTCTACATGACAAAAGCGATTACACCTGCCTTAAAACACTAAACAGGGACGATACGTTATGACCGGAAGCAGGGCGGTCTTGAAGAGTGATTGATCTGGCTTTAGTACACAGAAGACGGTGCGATATTTCCTTTTTGCGCAATAAAAGTAAATAAAAAATGTAATCTCCATAAACTGATGAAAATTATTGAAATTTTTACATTTCTATTACTCAACAACTCAAAAGTCCAGGTGTACCATGCTAATTATTCGCCAAGTAAATAAAAATTGACTGTGTGACTTCAATGCTGCAAAATTACAGCTCAGTAATGAGAGAGTTGGCATATATCAGTCACAAAAACTGTCTAACTTTGGTCTAGTTGCTGGAAGAATTACTTTTGGTTATTTTTCCAGGTGTTAAAAAAATAAATAAACAAATAATAGTCATTCGAGGAAAATGAATTACTGGTTATGAAACAACACTAACTGGAACAGCTTCACCAAACTGCAATTCATGCCAGGTAATTGCATTACCTGGTGTTTTCATTACTTTAGCCACTCCTTTTCAAAGCCAAAATGTGAATATCTGCAGACAAATATAAATAATCTAGTAAGACAGAAAAAAACCCCCACAAACAACAAAATACAAACGCATATTTTATTGTAACACAGATAAGAATTGTAACACAATGAGGTAAGTTAAATAATCCACATCTGTGATGTTCTTGAACCACAAAATAGTCACCACCCTATCAGTAACAATTCCACAAAGTCTGCAAACAATGTCCTGTCAATTCAGTTCACAGTTTAATACAAACATGTATTTTCTCTGTTTCTTATGAGGACAAGAGGAATACTGATTACACAATCTCCTTTGTCTTTCAGTCACTGATCCAAACTTACCAGCTGCGTATTTGTGTCTTTTTTAAGAGATGAAACTGAGTAGAAAAGATCCCCTGAGGGAGAAACATTCTTTTGTTTTTCTGATGAGAAATAAGCCAATACAGACACTGGTAGGCTCATTCTGAGTTTGCTACCATTTCTGCTGATGACTTGGCACAGTCTCACAGGGCACTAGGGAATACAGTATGAAGGCATTTCAGTAGCTTTGTGCTGCAGTCACATTGTTCAAGAAACGATCTCACGACACCCAAAGAGTTCTTAAGCGCTTCACAGACATCAGATTCCCAGGTCAGCATGTCTGCAACACCAGCATCCTGGAATGCCCTCAGAGTTTAGGCCCAAGTCCTTGTTAGGAGAGTGGTCAGAGAATAGTTTCTCTGCACTCAAGGCTTTGTTCAGAGGAGGGGGAACGCAGTGGATTGGTGCAGGCAGTGGATGTTTGTGGGAGATGTTTTGGACGGCGCATGGAAGGGGACGGTGATGAACTTAAAGCGCCACAGCTCTGGAGATGAAGATCCTCATGCCCACGCTTTCTGGGACTGCCTATGATGCGCTGGGTCATCACCTTCGAGCACAAAACCACCAAGAGTCAGTGACAGACACATAACAGAGGCATTTTGAGACATTTCATATCTCTTCAATACAGATGTAATTCAGTTATATATCTCTTCGAAGTCTCCAGATGTTTCTAAGTTACAGATTATGCAGAGGTACTTATCCAATAACAAATTACTATTTTTAGCACATGATTCAAACTGATAAACCCTTTGAAATAGCAGTACTGAAAATAAATTTGATTAATAGGAATTTCCTTTCCAAATTTAATGCACATGTTCTTTTTTATTATTATTATTTTGAAATATTTGAAATGTTTTGACCACAATAATAATAATAATAACAATAATAATAATATTGTGTTCAAAATAGAAAAATGCTGATTGAGCCAATCCAAAATGTCTTCCTGATTTTCATCCCTGTATGTTTGGTTTTGGTGTAAAAAGCCTGTAAAACACTGCTAAGCTGGTCCAGTTTAATGATTTTTTTCACCACTAACCACCAAAGCCAGAAGGTATACAGATTTCTAAAATGCACTGAACTATCAAAGGCTTTTACCCATAATATATTCAGGTTACCTGATCTATGACATTTGCACTAAAGATGGCCTCCTCCATGTGTTTCTCATCCGATTTAATGACACACTTGATGTTGTTGACAACTTGCTGGACTTCAGGAGGTAGACTGCAGCTCGAGTGCTCCAGGAACTTAGCCACTAGTATTTTGGTGTCTTTGTACATCTTAAGGTCAGCCAGGGAGTGTGGGCGTTCGTTAGAGGAGTGTGTGTGGAGCGATCTGGGTTTAAGGTGGATGTCAACTTTCTTGCCCTCTTTCTGCTGCTTCCTGGCAGACATATGTGTGGGTTTACCTCCAACTACCTCTGTTGAATTGTCCCTTGGCTCTAAGGAGGGGAAAAAGCAGCAAAAATAAATCAAAAACAACCAAAAAAAACCCCGCATTAAATCACACACAGTTCTTAAAATTAGAGCTAATGCCACTTGTAGTTTCTGGAGAAACATGGCTTTTACAAGACTAGAATGCATTTGAGAGAATGCCAAAGCCAGTTTTAAATGAGCTGCAATCATCTTTACACACAAAATTATTTTCTTCTTTCTGACAATGCATTATAATTATAATTTATTATAGTAAGCCAACCAGGTAACATTGATTCACAAAATAGAGAGTGCTGTATAGCAGCAGATGTGCAAATTTCTGATGTTTCCCTAACTATCACATGAATTCATCATTTATACGCTCTTACCCTGATCTGGTGATGCATGAGCTAACTCTTCAGTAGCAGGGTCAGTCCCAGGGGTGCACCCAGAATTTTCTCCTGTAGACAGGGGACAAAAACAAGCTGAAAAAATAATGTATTTTAAATGTAAAACCCAGAAAAATGCAGAAAATAATGATGTTGGAGAATCTGGAAGTGAAAGATTGATGATGATTCTTAGATGGACTAATTAAGCTGCAGTGTACAGGCCATTTACAGTGTAAAATGGTAACATATTTGCTGCACTTACTTCCTGTCATAGTGGAGCACGAGATAGGGTCACTGGTGGAACGGACAATGCGTGCCAGTTTGCGGTACCTTCTGGCTGCTCGGAGCACCCGAGGCTTCTCTGAGGGTGAGTGTCCACTTTGGGCTGAGGTAGAGGGGGGTTGTGATGCAGAGGAAGGTGACCAAACACTGAAACACAGCCTTGGGCCGCGTGGCCTGGCAGGAGGTGAAGGGGAAGGGGAAGCAGCCAAAGGGCTGAAAGCTGAAGTTCCACCAGAGGAAGCCACAGAGGTGGGGGAGCAAGGCTGAGGTGGCGGGGGGATAGTAACCGGTAGCGTGAGCTTCCGGCTTGTCATTCTTGCTTTGATAAGGGTGTGTGGTGTGGGTTTAGGTGGCTCCTCTGGTAAATGCTTGGCTGAGGCCAGCTCGTCGCATATGTGCATTGAAGCCTTGAGTTCCTCACATAGATGTGTGTTCTCTGCTGAGTCCTCTTGGTCCAGATTGCTAAAGTTTTCCGAGGACCAGTCAGGTGAGCGCTCCAGCGACTCCTGCGTGTGTGAGGACTCACTGTATCCAGTATCACTAGGGCGAGCATCAGTGTTAGTCAAGCCACGGCGGCAACGTGAGGCATCACGTGTACAAAGTTCCAGGCTGGTGCAGCTTCCATCAGTGGGGGCAGTGTGGAGCGTGCCATAGGGAGAGGAGTCAGAGCCCTGGACCTCCAGGGAGCACAAGTCCTCTGAGGAGCAAGTCTGGTCCTGGTCAGCCACCTCTGACACCATGAGAGAGGCACTGTCCACTGAGGCTGCAAAAATGCATCATTAGCACGATCACCAGTGGAAAAAGATATTTAGGAACAAATAGCACTGTGAATATTCAAACTGTCTTTACCCTGAGTGCTGAGACCTGCGGTAGTATTTCTCTCACACAGACTGGACTCAGTGGCCTGTTGCTCTATGCTGATGGTAACCTGAGAAGACGAAATTATTAGTAAACATAACAGGACTCCTCAATAAATATGGATATTTGATGTGCGCTATATCGCAGAACAGCTGCGTGGCGCCTAACCTTCAGTACCACTGGTTGGTCTGTAGAGGGCTCTGCAAGACCACAACACACTTACCAGTAATTTGTCACTATAAAGAGCAGGGGTACCAGTGCAGAAAATTACAGTATAATGTTGAGCTGAATAGGAACTTTAATTAGAAGCACTAATGACCTTTTTGAGGTACATTATAAGATATGTATAGGTTCACATAACTTTTTTGATCTCATGGCATCTCAATGCTAAAACCATCAGATTCTGATGATTTCTCACACATCAAATCATTTGCTGCATGGCTGTAGTCACTTTTTAACAGCTTATCTATTTCAGGCGAGCAGACCTTTCTTTTGATTCCTCTTTGAAAGACAAAAAAAAAATAGGTATGAAGAGAACTGCGGATTTAATCTCTGTAATGGCACAGAGAATAAGTGAGGGGTGATTAAACGATGTTGAGAAGATAACAGAAGGATTTACTCGTACATTAGCAAGTTATTTTTAGCGCTGAACAATGAGACGCAGCAAAGAAAAAAAAAGCTCTGATCACTTCACCCAGACAGTCGAGGCAGCTGGATGATACTGAGCTTATATTTGTTGTGATTTTGGGCTTGTAAAGTTTGCACGTGACATGACATTCAAATGTTTCTAACAAATATTAATTAGAAGTGGAAAACAGTAGACACATAATTAAGTGACACAAATCCTAACCATTTTATTTAGGCCTGTAACCCTTAAAAAAACACATCTAATCTAAAAATCTTCCCATTGACCTTGAAACCCACTTGGCTTTGAGAGCGATTGCATAAAAGTTTACACCGGTCACTTTGACTCTTCCTAAAATACTACATTTTACAAAGAAGTCATTTCACATTACTGAATGCACAACTAAAAGAAAACATGAAACTGAGAAATTCATTAATAATTAGAATCTGGTGAACCTCAGATAAAAATGCACCTATGTGGTGTTGTTTTTCCTCACCTGGCTGGCAGGTGTTTGACCCACCACAGACTCATATGGAGGGGGCAGGTCAGTTGGGTACAGGGTGCCTGGGCTGTTGATAGGAACCCCATATATGGCACTGAAGGGAGAATGGGGAAAGTCCAGATGCAAGCCTCTGTAAGGGACAGAAAAGCAAAGAGTCAATCAAACAACACAAATAATAAAATACAAAAAAAGCCTAATAAATATAATTGTCCACTGACTGATCAAGCTGCAGTTAAAACCTTTGTCTTAGGGTAATATATGCATGTGAACACTGACCAGCTGTGAAATATGTCCACACAATATCCCACTGCTCTGGGCAGAAAAGAGTTTATAGAGGATGTCACAGAGACTATGACCTCTGACCTTTTGGATATATAACAGCTCATCATTTAAAACTTTTATTCTAATGGAAACTCCTGTGAAATGTTGTCACAATTAGAGTATGAATACTTGAGAAAATGTGTTTTTGGAGATCGCAGTGGATGTAGCGAAAGAGGACATGCAGACCGTTGGCGTGACAGAGGAGGATGGTAGGAACAGGGCGAAATGGAGGCCGATGATCTGGTGTGGCAACCCCTAAAGGGAGCGGTCGAAAGAGGAAGAAGAAGAAATGTCAATGAGCTTTGACCAGAAAAATGTAACTGAAATTCCCTGAAGGTGTTCATGAGATCTTGAAATGGACAAACGAATGGAAGACAACCAGAAAACATGTGCCGAGGAATGATTAAATAAACAACAAAACTATTCTCGGATACTTGGAATACAAAGAGAGAGTGCTCTGAGACAGTCGCACAGTGTTGTGTTTAAGAAACTGTCACCGCCAGCGTGAATATCCAAGTCAAACATATGGTATTGTCTATAAAAGCCTTAAGAAAGAATGGATGAAAGCGATCCTCTTGTCTCCTACACTCCAGTCCTAACAATATATATCGGCGCTGTATTATTCGGCGTGCAGCACTATGTTTCATATGGTACCAATTAAGAATGAGCAGCCATGCGTGCTGTCATATCTTTTAATTACAACCCCATTCTCCTCTAAAGTGGCAGAGCATGAAATACAACCTGAGTGTTTCCACCAGTCATTCAATGCATAATGATGTCATGACACATCCCTGGCCCTGAGCATGGATGCTATAAATGCTTCCGTTGCCTTGTATATATTTATGGGATAACTGACAAACAGATGAGGCTTCCTGCCAAATGGCCACAACAGCACCGCTCTCTCTACAAAGGCTTAGAAAATGGAGATGGTGGTGAGGGAGGGGGTCAAATGATCTTCCATTGCAGCTGAGTACCGCGGTCACAGCTTCGTAATGGAGAGAAATGCTCTGAGCTCAATGTGGTTGATAATAACACGTGTGAAGAGATGTTGCCATTGCTGCTTAATATGATGGGTTTGCCTTTTCCATGCAAACACTGCTTCGTGCACCTGTATATTTACTTTCTCATTGGAAATCCTGGTGAGATTTACAGAAGTAGAGGTTAAATATTAATGTCAAAATGGTCTTTAACCTAGAAACAGATACCAGATATGCATTAGTTATTATGCTTTTAGTGCCTACTAAACTAAGCAGCATCGCTTTGATGTGTGTCCTTTCCGCATCCGAAAACCTCACACCTATAATAATAAGTGAAACTTGTTATTATAGGTGCTTATGAAGGGGCACAAGAGTATACAGAACAATCCCATAGTCTGTATATAAAAGCTTGTCCTTCCTGAAATGTAAAGTCAACGTCAAAATGCCTCAAATCTGTTTTTCTTATTATTTAGCAGCAGGGGGAAATCCTTTGGTTGTAAAACATTTGATTTTATAGAGGAGTACAGGAAAAATTTGCCTCAGCTCGCTTGATCTACAGCCTCACTGAACTGTGTGCATTTATACTACAATGAACTTGTAATTTCCATGATGTATGGGTGTGCAGTGTCGCTTAGATTCACAGTCAGATCTGCACAGTCTGTGTAGGATTTTAAAAATATATTTAAGATAATGACTCTTGAATGTTGGTGCTACTGTGAAAAACTGAAAGCTAGAAGAAATGTATGTCGAGCCACATCTAATTTCTTTTTATTTTTATAGGAAAATGGGAAATAAGTGCCGTGGTTTATTAAAATGTGCAAACATAAATGAAATATGGTGTATGAAGCAAAGACAAAGTTTGTGGAATTCCACTGAGCTTCAAAGTCAGTTTTTGGTATGGCCATCTTTGTTCTTTAACTCAGCCTGAACTATCTTAATTAAGGTTTCTAGTAATCTCTTGTGGTTGTGTTCATGCGTAGTTCTCCGGGCTTCTTGAAGGACATTCAAAGCTCTTTTTTGGATGTTGGCTGCCTTTTGTTTCATTTGATCATAAGAAGATTCCACACTTCAACAATGTTGAGATCTGGGCTGTGTTCAGAATTCCATCAACACACTGCTCAATACAACCGGCTGTGTTTTACAGATAGCTGTAGACACTCACTGCTGCATCTCTCTCCTGCCCTCCTCCATAAATACTGATGTTTATTTTAACCAAAAATTATACATTTGAAGTACCTGCTGTATTCAATCCACTTTTTGTGTAATTTGGTACAGCTCAGTGATTGTTCCTTGTTTCCCTTCCTTAAGAATGGCTTCTTGACATTTCTTATGGACAGATGCTGTTCATCTGCTATAGAAAGTTTTTTTTAAGGATACACTCCACACCGTGCTAAGATATGCTGATTTTTAGCTAATAGATTAATAAAGTTTCTCTCTAATAGCTCTCTGTGAAGCTGTTTGTGCAAAACTAGTATTTGATTGCTGTCAAACTGTGTTATACTAGGTTTCCTATCTAAAGAATTGGGAACAAATTCTGTGTTTTTGCAACAGACTGCTAGCATAAAATGCAAATTAAAATTGGTTCTTTGCTAAGATGTCTGTTTTGTGCAGACACAACACTGGTTAATCCCTTGAGTTAGGTGCCTTTTTATGCTTGAATGATTCATATGTCAGTTTTGAATGGCTAAACAAACAAAATATTCCTCTGCAAATGGTCAGGCATAAGGACTAGACTGCAAATTAATGACCTTAAGCAATTCTTTTCATTAAATAGATTATATAATATAAATAAAACCTCGGAAACAATCCCTAATGTCTTTTCAAAGAGAACATACAGCTACTTGATACCCAATTTGAATTGCTGCCCTCTGGGAGGATGCCCAATGCTTCAAATATTTACAGCTATATTCTTCATTTGTCTGTAGCCTAAAATGAGTGTCATTAACTTGTAGTTTGTGTTCCACTTAATGTAATGAGTTGTGCTTTTTTGGATTACACTGCAATTTTTATGTAACTACTCTTTGACAGTTGCACAAAGATGTAAAGTGGTGGCTTTAGATTGTTAAGTGTCAAGTGTAATAGAAAAATGAACCCAGATTAAGTACCATTGAGTTTTTGGTTAATAACGTAGTATTTATTATGATATACAAAGAAAACGTAAACTGTTGTGAATACTGTAGACTGCATTTTTAATATGTGAACTTTGAAAGTATCTATAGTTAAAAATGGGATGATGATCAAAACTGCTTTGCTTCTCACCTCTGTCCATCCATTGAGGGGGTACAGGTGTACTCTGGGGGGTAGTATGGCGGTGGGGGAATGGGAGGAATAAACTCATCAAAGTCCAGTGTTTGGTGGAGGATTGTTCCGTGGGGGGTCATACAGTCAGCGTTCAGGGCTCGAGCTCTGTGTGGCATAAACTGAAAGCAGCAACATTTTAAACAAAGAGGCATTATCAAGTTGTCTTTGTAGGTTCTCAGTCAGAGTAAGCTTGGAAAGAAAAGCAAGTGGACTTCTTTAAGTTTCTTGAAGAGGTTTCACCTTTCATCCGAGAAGCTTCTTCAGTTCTAAGACCAAATGGAGGAGAGTTCCAGGTATTTAAGTCCTACTAGGAGCTGTCGCTTAGGAGGACTATTGATCTATGTCCAAAATGTGAATAGATTCCAATGTTCACATTTTGGACACAGAAGACAGATGGTCAAAGAAGCCATCTATGACCACTGTGAACAACCATCCTTGAACAGTGGCGGTGGCTTACAACACAGTATGTCACTTACATGTATTCAGATCTCTGAACACGGTCTAACTGATGCAAGTGCCGTGCATGGGGCCAGCTTCTTTTCGAAGGCTCTTTACTCAGCCTTTTCTAAGTGGGACAACTTTCCAGTCACAGTCAACCTGCTTTTCTAATCTCCAGGCTGCCGCCGCTGCTATTGACTCGGCTAAATTTACTGAGCTAAACAAAAGGTTGACACCCTTTGTAGCAAATGGGAAACGAGGCCATTCTTGGAAACTCGACTGGTGGAGATAAGACAGTGCTTTTTTTGTCCTTTGCTTCTCTGTGAATCAATACTTAGAAGTCATGATGTTCAGCAGCCGCTTTGATTTACAGAGGTTTTCCTGCTTTAGTGTTTGCTCTTATCAAACAGCATAATTTCCTACTCTCATATAGTTATCTAACTCCTGCACGGCATGTATGATGTCTTATATTCAGCTGAACCAACAATAAGGTTAAAATTCTCCTGACTGATTCATGATTGATTTGTTATTAGACTGTAGCAACAAAAGGCATTAGCACCAAAATGCATTTATATCTACACTTCTCCATACAAAGAAGTCTGAGGAAGATCTATGTCTGCTCATCAGACATATTATGCTGAGCACTGAAGCAGGGTGTGCTCTGATTTAAGGCATTAATTCACACTGTGAATGATTTTCCTCCTCCATTTACATTCTTAAATGCTGTATAATTCAAACAGCCTATAATAAATGTATTCATGCCCTTTGTTATTAATTTCCCTTGTTTAATCAGAATAAATATGAGAGCTAATTGGTACTCATCAATACATTTTTGTCTTTGTCTTGCTATTTGTTACATTTTATAAAATAGATTAAAAAAACAAAGTAAAATAATATCATGTTTGCATAAAGTCAATTTCTATGATGATATTTTTTTGCAATAACACTTCTAATTTCTTCAAACTCTGCAAAGTTCACAGTAAAATGTCACATACAGGTGAAAGCACCAGTTTTAATGTTGAGACTCCTTTAATCTTTCAGTAGGGTCTTTACCTTACGCCATAAATTGCCTTTGAGGTGCCTGCTGTACTGATTTAGCACTATATAAAAAAAGTTGATGTGTTTAAAGGAATGAAATAACTGCTTTTGGTGTGCAAATCAGATGATTTTGACCATGTTAGTTCTGATTAAAACAGTCCCTACCATCCTAAAACAGATCAAATCTGCGGCAATGTCCCGCATGCCCTGATGAAAGCATGAAAAAAAATGCATGTTTTTAACTGCAGGGTGGTCACTGAAGAGAGAGTTAATTCAGCTACCGTTGCCGTCTGCACTTCGATCACACTCACCATCTGCAGCACATCAGTCGAGACCATCTGCATACAGCACATTGCAGTGGCTAGAGCACACACAATGGTGGAGATGACGTTAAGGGCACATACACTGAAAAGCAGCTCCTAAAGGAAAGAGAGAGCAGAAGAGGAGGATGTTAGAGTAACAAGAAACATAAGAGCAAAAAGGATATGAGTGACAAATAAGAGGAATTAGAGTCATGTAGGAGGGAAAGTGAGGAGGAGGAAATGGAAAAGAAAGATAGCTGGTATTATGAACAGTAAATGTTGGGAATATAAGAACAAAAGGAGGTCTAAAGGTAGAGAAGCCATGATAGGATAAGTCTAGGCACATAGCAGGGTGGCACTGCAGTAAGAGAAGCCTGGTTCTGTAAGACAACTATACAAACACTAATAAACTAGAGTGTTAATGCATTTGAAATACTTTTAAAAGGTTAAGTACCTTTAGAGAGAAACAGAACGCCTGTGCATTTTTGTGGACTGTTGCAAACACACTCTAAAGATCATTAAAATCCAGGGTAAAGCATGAACTTACAGTAGATACACGCACACACACACACACACACACACACACACACTCACTCTGCCAATGCAGTGAACAGCAAGGGTACAAACCAGTATTGAATCTGTCAGCAAAATAAAGTGCATGCTGGTGAAATACTAGACCAGCATCTTGAATCAGAGAAAATAGTTCATATGACTGCAGTCCCATTATGCTGCTGTTTGTGCTATTCTTTTAGACAAATGTGGAAGAAAATCATCCGTATTGGCTATTACAATCATATTTCCCATATTTAAGTGGCTCAGTTCTTCCAGTAATATCAGCTTTTGGTATGTTTTAAGAAATAAAGCTGTAATACGGGTGCTGCATGAATTAATTTCCAGAAGGCATGGGAACAACATCTGTTTAAGAATTAGCTCAGGGTATAGCAACTGTCTGGCACACACAATGCACTGAAAGGACAAAGGACGACAGCACTTTGTAATGTTCATTCAAAATAAGATAAACTAAACACACTTTTTCATATGTGAACAAAAGAAGTCTAAAGCATGATCTGTCCACTCATGTGCTTGAATAGAATCCTTTAAAGAAAAGTCCAAAGGGTATCTGATAGACGGATTCACTTCCCGGGATTACTATTATTAAAAAAAAGACAGTTAGAAAGAAAGGAGGAAGGGGAAGCAGAGATGGGTGGATGTGTGGTAGTATTAGGGGAAGATTAAGTTAAATAAAAAGAATTGAAGGTTTTTTTTGTTCATTATTATTATTATAATTGTTTATGATTTTTAGGATAAAGTCAAAATTTTGAGAAAAAAATCTATAAGTGGTGATTAAAGTTTTAAACAGCCACCGTGTACAAAATACCTTGCATAGATGAGTTAGTGAAACAACTTGATCAGCTTTCATTTTCTGCTTGTGATACGACATACCTCCTGTTCACTGCAAGAGGATCTAACCCTCAGTATCCTTGTATCTGTCCATTGCCAGCTACATCATTTTGCATAAATCCAACCAACTCTTCCAAGTTTGTTTGTTTGTCTCTTTTTGCACCATCTCTTTAACATCTTTACACTTCTCACCATGTTGTGTGCTAAAAGAGAAATAATTTCCTTGTTGCTAAAACCGATACTTAAGTACGACTTCACCAACTCATCTACATAAGGAATTTTATGCAGGGAATAGCAGCCGTGGTAGTTGTTTGACGTGAAACAGCAGCTTTAATCTTCACATTTCAACTTTATTCACAGAGAAAAACAACTGGAGTTGTGTTTTCCAAGTCAACCCCTGTGGACGAATGCAGGTGCACAGACACACGATCACAACAATACCAAACTGCCCTGCTGCCGGCACAACTAGCAGGTGCATTCAACAAATGTGTTCAACTAAAATATATGAACTCCTTAAAGACAAGAAGAGATGAGATGGGAGCTAAAACTCGCTGTGGACTTTCTGTGGACACAGGAAGCTCCCCAGTTACCATACAAAGTGGTTTTCCAGCCTGTCACACAGATTATTCACTGGATTCACGAAGCACATAATTATCAGTGACATTAGAAACCTCAACTGGTCTTAGGCCCACAGAGAGGACGGCCGCCTCACCTGCTGAGGTTTATCAAGTCATGCAATGCAAAAAAAAAAAATGTCCTAATGGATATAAGCCAAATAATCTTTTATACAATCAAATTGATCTTAGACTTTAAAAAGTAAATAAATAAATACAAATCTGCCAATGGGACAATACAATTTTGCACAGCTTGAATTCCTCACTGCTAGAAACAATAATAATAATAATAATAATAATAATAATAATAATAATAATAATAATAATAATAATAATTAACCTTAAAACTACAAAAATATGAAGATTTAAGCTATTTGTCCTTATTGCAACTCGATACTAAGTTGTTTAAAATAGACTCTCTGCATTTTTCCAAGTACATTTAAAGCTTCTACAAAACACATATAAACACACCCACACTGCCATGTGACGAGGCCTGTACATTGAAGTTTAGAAGCCTGTGATAAAGAACAACTCGCTCTAACACCTGAAGCACAGCTGCCCCAAGTGCATGTGAAATTTCAGCAAATGCAGTGAAAACAGAACCGCAGAAATATCTTTCAAACCTGTTGAAAGTTTTCAAAATGAAATGCACACTGAGACTTGATATTGGAATAGATTAGCGCATGCACTTCAGTGGCCTGTTATCAATGTTACATCAGTAAAATGTGCCTGATGATCACCAATACAAGCAAGACAGCAACTTCCTTTGGAAAACATTGATGTTGAAGATTGTTGATTGGATTGCTTCATATGATGGACATTTGATGCATCTAGATCATATATTAGGAAAAAACAACCACAACCTTGATCAAAATGATAAGAACATCCACACTGAAGGAGGTTTGGAGGAAGTGTGGCGAGTTTAACTGCTATACAGTTTGTTACTGCTTTGTGAATAAAAATGTGTTAACACTGACGGGGCATCAGTAGAGGCAATAGAGAGAGAGTACATGCACATGGGAGCATGACTCAAGAGACAGAAGGGGATCACAACAGATGATAACTAAATATTGCAAAGGAAACAAAAGAAATATTATACTGAAAGAACTAGATATAAAGCTAGAACATACACTACATCTCGAAATCCAAAGAAGCAAATCAAGAACTTACAGAAAACTCAAAACATCCAAAAAACTCACAACCCCAGCTCAACAACCCATGTGGCATGACAAAAGATGACAACTCGAACTGACCAACAGTCACTTGCCTACTCCTTTTAAAGTTTGTGTCATAAAATAAATCATTTTAGCATCTTCAGTGTTCAGAATTACCAGCCCTGCCACTGTTTTTCAAACACACTCAATAGCCAGCATCTAGTTGCCAAAGATCAAGCCTGTGTGAGCTGGAAGTTTAAAGCAGAAATGATGCCAGTTGGAACCAAAATCAGGTTGTGCAGTGCCAACTATAAAATGCAGCTAATACATGTTTCCCTTGGAAAATAACAGTTTTGAAACATGTTTTGTGTTGGAGGGAAGTCTTGATGGAGCACAAGCTTGTCTGACATTTTAAGCATGAATAATCACCACAAGCCGACCATTAGAACAGAACTGGTGAAAGAAGACTATTATTGCTCTATGAGTGCATTGAGAACTACTGCTTTCATTATTAACAGAGTGAAGAACATCCGTTTTTTACAATATGGCTCACATACCACTGTTTTTGCATATTTTATCCCATTTACACTTCACAATAGTGCTAACCCTTCTACTGGGTAGATTTTTGCATTTTCTCTTACTGAAACGATAAGTGAAGGCAAATATTTCACACACTGAATTGCATTGTTTTTTCTATCTAGGCAATATGTCTAAAAATATTTGGGGGAGGATCAGATAAAAAATTGCACATCAGAAGACCGATGTCCTTTATTTCTGAAGCCCCTACAGCTAGGCTCAGCTAGGATATCAGAACATTTTTTCCCCTGTGCACGTTCAATCTCTTACAATAATAATTATTATAATTGTAATAATAGAACAAATACAGTCCTACTGCCTAATCTGGCCACAACCTTTCTGTGGCAGAGGGCTTAATTGGTTTTTCACATCACTGATCCTCAATTGTTATCCCTCGAACCGTGAAGATCTTGTCCAGACACAAACTAAACATACACCTCAATTAGCTGCTCCCTGTGGCTGACCAAAATACATCCGTTTCAAAGGTGCACCTGGCTTTTATTCAACCGGCTCTGAGTTTCTGTTAAAAAGTCTTTCTGACCTCTTTTTGGCAGGCTACAAAAGCTCTTCGTGGGATCTGAAAGAAAATCCTGGACCTCCTTTAGGAAGGCAGCAGTTTAAACTCCAGTGACTGAAAGCAGCCAATGTTCTGGCCCCATAAAGTGTTAAATATTTAGAAAAGAAGCGTTTTATTCATGACCCGAAGATGTAACCTTTGTCATTACTCCCAGTTTCTTTTTTTTCCCTGGATCAGTGGTTCTTAACTGGGACTCCTGAGATAAACATTGTTATTGCATCAGTGTAGGTAGTCTAAAGACATAGAAAGACATAGCCTGACTCTTTGCTGACACTTTTTTATCCAGATTTCATGACCTGAATGCAGGACTTCAGACCCTCTCTTTTAAAACTGATGGATGGATCAGAAAACGGTTGTTGTAGTTCACTAGGGCAATGATGCCTTCCCATTACTGGATGAGTTTCAGAGCAAAAACAATAATGTCGAAAGCTGGCGAGCAGCTTGTCGTCAGGGCTCACTTCAGCAGAATACACATTCAGTTTCATGAGTATTTTCAGTGAGAAGCAGGTAGTCAGGTTGGATTAGAAACCCTTTTGCAGCGACAACTCTAACACGAATGCCAATTGAATTAGAAAGTCAATGATTGATGTGGCAGCCGATAAGGCTCTGAAGTGGAGTTTGCAGAGAAGCCATTAACTGAAATTTTAGATGATGGTGCAGGGTGAATACAAAAAAGTGGGTTTTGCACTCATAAAAATGTGAATGAAAAAGGCAGAACAGCAAAAACTGGGAAACCCTGCAGTGCTATTCAGTCTTTGTGTGACAGAAAAACAATTTGCCCAAAACCTCTTTGGATCCAACTACGACTGCACATTGTATTGGGTTTTCTGAAAGTTTGCAGTGATATTTAAATCACAATATATGCCTCATATAAGTGAATAAGAAACTCCTAAACTTTGGTTTTTACCATTGTGTGAGTTATTGCAAAAATATGTAAGGGGTTTGGAAGCATGAACACCTAAAAGAAGAAAATCATTTTTTATGGATTCCTGCCTGAAAACCTGTATGAAGATGACACACGCTCACAAGTTTAAAACTCATCCCCCTATCATTCAAGGGCATACTGATGGTACACAAACTCACATTTGGCATCAGTATGAAAGGGAATACAGTACCTATCCCTAACTCCACACCAGGAAGATGGTGCACTTTACAGATATTTTATTATGCTGTCCATACAGGCAAAGCAAAGCAAAGAGGTCTGTTCTTTGTGCTCTAAAGAACCTTGCATAGAGGGTAACAAAAGATACCAGCAAGACAAGCCTTTCACTGTGAGTCTAAAACCATTATTTACCAAGAATACAAATAGAGAATATGTCTGGGAATATGGCCTTGCCTTGCTGTTGGCAGATGTTATCCTTCTGAGTTTTACATGTGGAAGGTGCCAATGCAGACAGAGAAAATAAGCAGCAAATACAAAAAATACAAAATCACTCTGTTGATTTTTTGATAACACTGCTGAATGCAACACACACAAAAAAATTGCTGGCAACACTTAGCTAAAAGCATCATTGTTTTTTAAAAAAAAAGATTGCTCCACTGTGTACCCCTGCAGGGAGCGCAGAGGTGCAACTCAGTACCATCATGTAATAGATACACTCTTTGTGAGCTGGCTGACTGTCAGATGTTCTCTGTTGATCATCTACATATCCTGCTGTGCAGCTTTGATAGTAAAGACTCTACCCTGAGACAAAGCTGAGATTACAGTAGCACACAGCTGCACAGGGAAACAAACCTGTGTCTAACCACTGCATGCACTGCAGCACTGAGTGATTTTTCTCAGCGCAAGAATCAAGAAATATTTACGATGGCTTTGTGTGACTTGGAATTTGGTAGTGCATCTGCCACACAGATGTGAGAAGATGCATTTCTTTGATTTCCCTTGTGACTACAGCATTCACGATGCCACCATAAATCCTGCCCGGCAAAGAAAATTAATAACGCCACCAACACGTAAAGGGTGTACCATGGCTGCTCAGCAGATATTTAACCTCTGAAAGATACCTTGCCCCAGGTCATTCAGGTTAGTGAATAAGGTTACACATCCGCCCCTTTACAGGAAATCGCAAATTACCTCAGTACTCCCCCTCACTGATGATTTATAGCCCCGGGCAGAGTAATGAAAAGAAAAATGGGGTGGAAATTAATGTGCCAGCACAGAGCGAATGACAGACATTAGCAGCAACGGTGGCTGGTTTAATTTTCTTGTTTTTTTTAAGAAAAGCACTACTGCTGAGTAACAACAACTAATAAGCGAATGAGAAACCAATTTTACTCAGTCCACCTGCTTTTATAATTCAGGACTCTGTGTCGTTTAGTGATCGAGGCACTATATGAGTTCATTAGCATCAGCAGTCGTCTAACAGCCATCTGAAATAGCCGGAGACTTGGAGGACCTGTGTGTGACAGCTTCCTCACAGACATAACTCAATACATCTGACTTCTTTGGCACTTAATAAAGGTTTATAGCACCAATTCTCCATCTCTTCCAAAGAGTTATGATTACAGTGACAAATGTAGTTGATCTTTCCTCTTTTCATAAGCATGCTTCATCCTGAGAAGTCTTTTATTTGGTTATCAATGTTTTATAATCAATCAAGGATATAAAATGAATGGATATGATTGTCGTTATGCAATAACGGCGCAGTAGGACAGATTATATATCATTCCCTCTTATGCTGCGAGTCAAGATAATCTACCGAGGTCATACTCTTGCAAACTAGAGCCAGCCCAGAGTAGATACATGCTGCATACTAAGAGGTCTGCCTATTGGGGAAAGACAAATGCTTTTGCTGCTTTCTGCTCAATTAATCTGAGAAAGAAACCCAGCATTGCAAGAAATCTGAAACATGAGGTTAGTCTGGTGACTCTCAGAGGATGTAGCTCAAAAAACCAACATGTTGACCAGCTACAATTCTAACTATGGAACCATATCTGTAGGTTTGTTTGATCACAAACAAAAACATCGGTCAAAGACACAAAAGAAGATTCATCCTAAAAATATTAAGCTCAGCAATTTAACCAAAATTGTTGAGATGTTTCACTGAAAACTGCGACATTCCCAATCTTGGAACTATTAATATCTGTACAAAACTTTGGTAACAGTTTATATGCATGACCTGCATCTAAGGGTCTCACTCCCCTCACTTAAAAGAATATCAGGGTATGTTAATTCTAGTTATCTACAAATACTTAAAGGTAGGTTCACTAGAATGAAGTTAAAGGAAGAATAAAACAAAAATAACGGAAACAACGAAACAATTATATTGTAAGTACATTTAAGTGCTGTAATTTTTATGTATTGCATAACCTCAGGTATTTTAGCAGACACAAATTATTCTGTAAGTAATTTTAAGTATATAACTAATTTTGAGCGGCGCATACCTTCTTGTTATTTTACATGAAAACTGACATATATTATAGTGCAAGTAAGTTTAAGTTTTACATTTTCATTATCCTGATGTGCATGGTGATGTTCTATTATTCAAATGTTCCCTTCTTTTACCAATATTAATTATATAAGGACTACTCTCCCTTTCCAGCTCAGAGAAAAAATAAATACCATAACAATTTGCAGGCCTATGTGACTTTATACTGATGGAGCCAAGTCTGGCTTTTGTCCTTACCGTGTAATTACATTGTAATTTCAAATTAAGTACATTGAAATTCCATTTAATTTAATTGAGAAAACACTCTTAGATGCAGACCATATTATAAAACGTTACCAAAATTTCATCCAACAGTTTTTCAGTCTGGATCAGTGTGTGTTGCAAGTGTTGCTCTCCACTGAATGATACTGACGTCACATGAGCCATGACGGAGCATGACTAAAAATAGAGAGGAAAGATCATGAAAAACAACATTTGCAGGTGACAAACAAGCACCAGGAGGTGGTTTATGGATCCAAACTGAGTTTTCCCTGACACAGTTCAATCAGACCTCAATTTCCAGCTCCGGATTGCAAAAACACAAGAAGGCAAGTAAATGAATAAATGATGGGCATTTTAAAAAAGGCAGCTGTTTGGATTTGTGTCTCAGTCTGGCCTCCCAAATGTCTCTAAAAATATGACATCACTGAGTCGTTAAAGCTGGCCATGACGGTTTTTGCCAAACAAATACCAGACAAATGTAAAGTGTAGATCAGTCATACAGAATGTTTTTATGTTGAAAAAATATACCAGTCACAATATACAAACAGACACACCTTGAGACGTATACGTATCGTATTGCAGTCCCTCAGTGGATTTAGCTTCAGCGTCTCTCCCAGGCTGTTGCAGCTCAAACTTTGCTTCTGTAGCTCGCAGCATACACACACTCCATCGCTGTCAAACTTGAGCTGGGGGGGTGAAGGAGAGAACACACATCCGCACTCATGCATGCATGCCACATACACGGAAACACACAGGCACACACACACACGTCACACACACACATACACGCACAAATCAGGCCTGAGCTTGGTTTTCTGATGTCACTTTTTTTTGAAGATGAGTGACGAGCGACATATTTACCCCTGACATAAAACATATTCTCAGTTACAGGGCGTGTAATCAAAAACTTTGATGACAAAGTTCACGCGTGAGGCACAAAACGTATTTCGCTGTGATTGAGAAAGGCACCTGCACATGCATAAAGAGACAAAGGACTGTGAGATATGATGAGCTTCCCAGTAAGGGACAGCGGTAGAGCATACCTCTGCTATGTGTCCCAGATTGAGAGAAAGCAGGACATGAACCCAACAAGTATGGGTTAATTACATTGGGGAAAGGAGATGAAGAACATTAATATTTCAGTCACGACTGTGGGAGGGTCTCTGGGGAGCCACATAAAGCGGTGAAGTTGGTGTAGTCGGCTGCTCCCACTTGCATAAGGACAAAAGCTGCTTATAATGTGGAAGCGCTCAGGTTAGTGGGTTGGGTGCCAGATGAATCACCAGGGGCTGCATCAGTCATAAAAAAGATAGAAACCCCTGGTACTATGAATTGAATTAAAAACAAATCAACTAGGAATCTCATTATGTAAATCTGCATGATGTTTTGATTGTGTTGTGAAATGGGAGCTCACTCAAATGCCTAAAGATACTTCAAGCTAAAAGCCGGTTGTGCTTGAAAAGTTCTAATTCATAGTTCCATTCAGATGTGTCCGAGGTAGAGATGTGACGAGATCAAATTTTCACTCGGCTGCTATCAAGGCCAAAAGAAATCACGACAAAAAATGAAATCAGGTGAATGCAGTGTAATTGTGGTTACAGATGACAGATCCATCACCCGAATGTCATAACACGAAAAACGTAAAAGACACCAAAGCATCCTAACATAAATAAAACAGCATGAACAAATGTCTCCGATATATTCGGATGCACTACAAATATATACACTACAGCGAGGCTAAAATAGAGCACCAATGTGCAGTGACTTAATCAGGCCACCAACTGTAGAAACACCTGTGAGTCAAGTGCTTGGCACCACAGGCTAACAGAGCAGTTAGCTCAAAGCGCTTAAGGTGCAGAGAGGAGCAAAGAAACTGCAGGAAGAGTGAAGACAACAAATCTGGAATTATATTAAATAATAAGTCCTTTATGGTCACATTAGGGAAAACAGTGGTGGAAAACAGCAGCACGAGCAGAACTATTGCGATAGTGTTCAATGAGCTCGCAATCTTGTTGCCGTAGAAATGAATGCTGGAACAGGGGGTACTTTGCATTAAGACAGCGATAAAATGGTGAAGTCAGTCTGTTATTCGTTTGCGACTGAATAGGGTCAAGTTGGCAGTGACATGCTATCGCTTTGTGTTGATATGACAATTAAATCAGTGAAAATTGCAAATCTGTTATATACACAGAAATTTACATTAACTGCTTAATTTCATCGTCCTGCCAGAAACCTGGAGGTTTGAAACTTAGATTAGATTTACAAATCCTTCTACAAATATTGACGTAGATGCTGGCAATTTAACTGCAAAATGATATAGAAGCTCACCTCAGCCTTAATTTTATTTTATAGGAATATAACCAGAATGAAACGAGCGCTGAGTCTCCTGTTGCAGACGAGTTGCATTGATCACTGCAGACTGACTCCAACTGATTGCAGTGTGTTAGCAATCTGTCTGTGTTTATAAATTAGATTGCAATAATTTTTAAACATTTACCAGTCTGTCTGAGAGTGACTGCTATTCGAGTCTGATGCAATGATTGTTGGGAGACAGGTTGCCTCCCACAAGGACACCAGTGATCAAAAGTGGCTGCCCAGAGTTTGAGGGTGTTGCATGCTCAGTAGCTTCTTGCAATTGATTGCCAAAAGTGAAAAGAGTTTACTGCAATCCCTGGGCAACCACCGATTTTTAGCAGACACAAAGAGGTTGCTGTCCTATTTTTACTCTCATGTGAGCGAGCCATTAGTTAGCCATAGCTGTGTGCACACTCAGGCTGCAGTCTAGTAGTTCATGAAAAGTAAGAGTTGGAAAGTGTGACCACAACTGTTCTGATGGTGGATTATTCCTCTAAATATCATGTGAATTTTTAAAGTTATATCTATTTTTAACTTTTAATTACATTTCAGAAACTTTCCTCAAGACATTCACTGAGTTGAGTTAGAAGTTCTCCCAGCTTTCACACCTCTGCCCAGCTGACCAATCAAAGCATGAAGTGGATGTAGACGTCAGGACAACAGTTTGAGAAAGTTACACATATTGCTGGTGACGGCCGCTCCACCAATTCTGACATTAAAACATTTGGGGAGTGGAAATTTCCAACAAGAAGTGACAAGCGCTTCTGGTGGCGTATTTTGGGCCCTTTAATGTATCTGTATGCTTGAACGCACCGTTACAGTCGGGGTTTCTCACCGTCTGCTGTGTTTGTTTTGACCACACTTTTTAAAAATGTCTCCCAACTTTATCGGAGTGAAACAGAAAGAAAGAAAAAACATTGGCTTTCTCTTTCAGAGTTGTTTATCTATTTTATTTCAGCTCTCTGTGATTCTGGCAGAGATGGATGTGTTTATTGGGAGCCATTAGTCATCAACAGACAAATAGTTCAGCTGACTTTTGGTGCTGACTCAGTCCTGCAGCCTGTTTGGAACAGAAGCGCTGCCCGTCAGCCCATCGTGTGCTCGCATTCGTAGATGTAGGCTCACATGCAGACAACACATTTCTATTAGTCACTCACTCTTCATGATCCCTTTCGACCATATATATTGTTTTCACTTTTATTCACAGCCTTAGAGCATACCCCTACAAATGTTAGTGATAACATATCAATATTAAGATCCATTACTTATTATTGACTGCTAGTGGGTCAACTCAGGTGTTCATTCTGGTGACAAGGGGTTATGTAGAGTTCTAGACATGAAAAATGTTGATTGGCTGCTTTGTTTGATAAATATGAACTATGGACAGACTGGCTAGATATACTATTCAGCAAAGTTTTGATTGGATTTGATGTCTGTGTGCTCTGATTTTACTAATTTATTTATGAAAACAAGAGCTTTTTTCTTTATTTTGTATGAGTCAAGTTCAGTACTAGGTTCAATACACTGTCTAATCAGTACAGATCAGAAACACTGCATCATTTCTTCCAATTATTAAGTTTAAGCCTCCAAAAAGCCACATTAAAAGATTAATGTCTTTTTTGGAGTGTACTACAAAGCTGGAGCATGCATGGGCTAAGGTCCAGTTGGTCTCACCAGCTGACAGTCTTCCAGAGAGTTGACAAGTTGAGCGTTCTGGCAAGAGAGGATGGAGCCCGCCAGGTTTAGCATCACACAAACTGCAGACAGCAGCATGAAGAATGTGATCTGTGAGAAAAAGAGAGAAAGAAGAGATAAAATATTTGAATCATAATGGTATTAATGGCAAATTCTCCCTTCTTGTTGCTACTAAAATTGATTCAGCACTTTCTGATACTGTTGGTGAAAGTAGCAGAGGCGCAGTGTACTTCTCTAATCAATCGTTACTCACAGTGACTCTAACAGATCACCAAAGAGGAAATTAGCTCTGATGTCAGGAGAAATCAATAACCTGTTCCCCCTCAGGCCTCCACAGTCTGAAGGCACACAATGACACAAGAAACAACTTACTGACGGATTGAAATTCAAAACTTATTTCTGTGTTTCTCAACATCATCACAGCTGTGAAGTAGCTCATCTCTCTCAGACACACATGTACAACCTCAACAGATGTAATATTATCTTACACTCTAAACCAGTGGTGGTGTCTCTCCCTCGACCCCATTTTCCTGGGGGTAAAGGTTTCTTTTTTATTTTCTTGGATATCAATCCTGTTAGTGGAAACATGGCTTCTATTCCTGCAACTTGACATTGCAGGTCAAGCGTAAAAGAAAAGAGTTTTAAAAATGACTCCTGTCCAGGAAACTGAAAACCAGTCCCCTGCATTGTGTACCAAAACTGACACCACAGCTGCATCTGATTGAAAACTGTAATGTGGAGCTATTCCCAAAGTTTGCTTTTGCAGAGTGTTGGGACACTGGAACAGCATTGGCCGAGGACACCGAGGTCACTAGAAGGAGGAGTTCGATGCGTAAAAAGGTTATTGGGAACACACATAAACAGATGGAGAGGAGGAGAGAGAGACAAGGAGGTGGAGAAGGGAAGGAGCTGGAGGTGGCATGTAATAAACAGATGGAGCGATAAGTTTAAGTGCTTTTTTTCCATGACAGAAAATTGAAAGATTGAGGGGCTGATGGGAAAGCTTGAGGAGCAACTCCTTAGATGGCAGAAAGCAAATAAATAAATAAATAAATAGAAGGAAAATAGTGAGGATGAATGCAAACAAAAGAAAAAAGAAACGAAGGAGACAACCGGTAATAAATGCGGACAGAAACATGCAGGGGAGGAGACAGACAGAGCATGACTCTGGAGTCCCATGGTGCATCGGTGGTAATGATGTGTATATCTTCTTAATTAGTATTTCATTTGAATGTGATATTAGCTGTCTGGTTCGGTGGCTTAATAGCTGCGCAAGAACAATACCAGACTGAGCAATCTGGTCTTCAAGAAATGTATTGTTAAAAAAATTTCCATACGTCTAAAACAAGGAGCCTGTCTCATATATTTAATACCGACGTGGCACTACGCATGTTTTTAAAGTTCTGCACTGCAAGGACACAACTGCGCTCAGTAACTTGCTGCCCGACCATTGGTGACATCTTGAGAGACATTAGTAAAAAAATAGACTTCCCATCTGTTAAAATAAAAAAAAAATGTTTCAAAGTGGATGACAAAACATGTTTTAAGGACATAATGTTTTTTCAACCAAACAGCACAGGATGGCCACGTGCCGTGAGCAAAATCCTTGCTGTTGTTGTTTAAATGCAGTTATAATCAGCATAATATTTGGATTCCTCCATCAGCAGATAAACATGACAGTGTCTCTGGTGAATGGATTTGGATACTGAATGAATCACAATCTGCACTACAAGCTGGACATGCAGCTGAACACTTTGTCTAACAACAATCACCACAAGGACAGACACAAAGACAACGACTCAAAACTCCTTATTGTAAATTATTTTTAATTTACTAAATCACTGTAACCTAGTCATTTCCCAGCTATGCTTATATCTTCTTCTTCTCCTCAATCTTTCCATTTATATTAACAGCAACCTATTGCACAAACTGAGAGCATAATCACTTATGCGTCTTTCACTTACACCCATACCGACCTGTTACCAGTTAATCTAATTAGCTGCAAAAGTTTCCTTTTAGTACCACTAACTTTCTCACTTACCAGCCTTTTGTTGGCTCATTCCACTTTTTTTTGCACTTTTTTTGCAATCAAATTCAAAAGAAAATAAGCTAAACAAGCTTTTTCTTAACATGGCAAATATTCTCACTTTGATATGTTTTCCACAATCTAGTTTTAATCAAATATGTGTTCATGAGAACTGCAAATTACTACATTCTGTTTATATTCACAACTTACACAGTGTCACAATTTTTGGGGGGTTGTACCTCTTCGCAAACAACTGCCAGTAATCTCCGCCAACAACTCACAACTGGTTCATTAATAGGCATTTTTCCCTCATGACCAGTGGATTAAGTCATGTGAGCGCAGTGATAATCTGTTTGATGAAAGTATAGTGCCAAACAAATAGCTGTGGCGTTACACTGTAAGGTTCATATTCTCTTTAGCTCTCTAGTGTTATAATTATTACAGTAAGAAACTGCTTTGTTTCTTATTTCACAATAAATACAATTTTTTGATACTGTCAAATCTAGCTGCCAGCACTTTTCCATAATGTAACAGAATAAATTTCTTACAGAGTGAGTTTTTCTTCCTTTTAAGATGCATGGAAAATGATATGCAGCGTGTGGCTATACATAAATCTAAACTGTACTGCTTGAGCTAAAACAATAGCTAAATCATGAAAGCAGGTATACACACACTGTATAGTGCTGTCAAACACACTGTCATGTAGGGAATTTGATCAATTGTCTCCTTGACAAAACATTAGCTCATTATCATCGATTAGATGCATCTGTAAATAGCAGCTATGACTGATTTTCTGACTGCTGGACAAAGTGTGGAAGTGTCTGTGTACACAGGGCTGACATTTGTCAGCCAAACCAACAGGATCTGCCTGTTACGGTTTAAAAAAAGATAAACACACGGATCTACTCTTTCTGCTCATTCTTTCTGACAAGTGTTTTGAAACTATCTAACTGAGGTTTGTAAAAAGCAACATCACTAATGCAAGGCTGTGCTGCGCAATTTTCTCTTGGCATCCTGGATTTATTATTCTCTATTCAGGTTGCACCCAGCAATGGTGAGGGCTCTTTTGGTGTGGAAATTAATACGGTATTGTAGATGAATATGGTAATAAGCAGAGAAACAGACTTTTTGTCACAATATCCCCAATTGGTTCATCCTGTATTGACAGTAATAGTTAACATTTGCAGACGGCTGTTCTGCGGAAGTGAACAGGAAGCAGAAGGCATTTTCATTAGTTCAACTGGGGCTGCAGGAGCATTTAACTTGAATGATGCCACGACAGAAAATACCATGATGAGGTTATTGTAACGTGCAAACCGATGACAGTAAAAGCTCCTTGGCTGACACACACGGCCATAAGTTGCACATTATTGAAACCACTCCGTGTTTGCCTTGTTGCCTGCTGAGCCAGTCAGATACAGTACTGTGCCTCAAACAATTACCAGCTGCAATTCAAACAGAGGAGAAAGCTGTTTTTCTTTATCAAAGCTCCAGTGACTGCTGGAGTGCGCCGCCGTAATATCATGTTTCTTTAAAAGGATATTTAATTTCTAGTCGGGCGCATTTGCATAACTGTTTCGTGAATCTGTGTCAGATCTTACAATTACCCTTTATCTCAATATATGGCTACAATAAAAAGCACACAGCCATGAAACAGAAGAGCAGGTGCAGCCAACTTCATCGGTTCAGATTTACTATGCCGCTCGTGCAGACACCCAAATGTGTGTGTGTGTGTGTTTCTATTTTAGAAAAGACCACAAATAAATCCCTTTGATTTGTCCTCCCCAGGCCTGTATGATCGAGGCTCTCACCTGTGCACCACAATGTTTTCTCATTGCTGAACTGATTGTCATGCCTGGCCTCATACAATACTTTCTCATTACCATGTAGGATCACACAGCACCATTAGCAGCTAGTCATTAATTACTGCTGTGCTGGCCTCTGCATGCCAAAGAGGAAAACACACACACACAAAAAAGCCACACACACGGCAGTCGGTCGTGGCAGATTTACGCTGCATGTCATCATCACATCGTTTAACACTCTCTACGGAGGACAATACACCATAATACAATCACCATTCATCTCCATCAGACACACATAGATTAGCATATAAGGCCCAAGGTGTGCCGCTGTAATTCTCCATAACTGTCACTGGGGCTCAAATCATTTGGTTGCAGCTTAGCCTCTTAGTGTTCTGCATCCAGTTTGATCTTCACATGCAAAGAAAAGTGATGATGCCAAAAACTGTAAAACTGCTACAGTTATATTGTCCGGGGCAACATTTTCCCAAGCGTTTTCTATGGATTTCTTAAAGGACTGGAAGCTGCCTGATTGCCTGATTTATTTCTATGAAAGCTGCTCACTTTTCATACTCTGAAAAACACATACTATAAAAAGAGCTCTTAACAATAGTGATAGAAAAGTCAGTTGACTTGCATGGCGATCAGAAGTCTTGCTGCTTCAGGTTTTCTGATTCGTATGATTAAAAAAGATGGGGCTTTCTATGTGATGAATATCCATCCATCTTCATTCATTTTCATCCTTCCATCCAGGTCGCGGGAGTGCTGGAGTCCGTCCCAGCTGCCACAGAGCAGGAGTTTGAGTACACCCTGGACAGTGCTGACTGGAACATCTGTTACTGTTACATCCATGTTATTCCAGAGCGTGGATGGTGAAATAACCTTCACAGCCCAACACCACTCTGGGTGGCGTGTTTTTTGTCATATTTTATTTTCATTTCAAGAAATAGCCCAACCAGCAAGTCAAGTAGTGTCATTCTATCAAAGCTGCAGGCGTTTCAAGGATGCTCACAATGACAGTAAGGCAGTGAGTCATTCCCAAATCATCAAAAATGCATGTTTGATACTCCTCGGCATTAGAAGTTAAGGTTTAATCTTATCAAGGGGTAGTCTGCAAAACACAAACGTCCACAATGAACTCCTGCTTGGCATATTTACAGTCTGTGCTACGCTAACCAGCTGTTGGCTGTAGCTGCATATTTAACAGAGAGTCGCGTTGATCTTCTGGCCATCACAAATCTCCAAAATGCCAAAGTAGTCCTTTAAGAATGTGGACCTTTAAAGGAATTCAGAAGTTGTCAATTCATATATATATATATATATATATATATATATAAACTATACATCCATCATTAAAAATTCTGTCTAAAGTAGCGGGGCAAAAAGAGATATCTGTGCTGCAATCTCCAATTCTCTGTGTTAAAGCCCTTTTTGCATGTATGTGCTTCCATGACCACCATCACAAATAAGCCTTGTGCTGAAGAGCTGAACTCACATTACTTTATTATAAGCTTACTAAAGGTATTTAATTGAAAAAGGATCAAAGGAAACTGGGGGCTCTTACTGCATATCACCAAATGACAATGTCAGCAGTATTTTCAGCAGGAATAATGGAATATTTTATGGCCTGAAGCTGCCACATTTGCACAGCTGTCATACAGAAAGTACAGTATGTTCTAACAAGACATTGTACAGTTGTGTGCAAATCTTTCTGGCAAATGAAATAAAAAGTAAAATAAAAAAAACCAAAAACAGAAATGAATATGAGCTTCTCCTAAATTTTTAATGGAGCGCAACTTGTTTTTCATGAAACATAGGTCACTACGCTAACCCCACCCATCACACGCTGTTAGCGGTGTGAGACACACAGCATTAAGCTCCATCTGCACATTTTCAGCGTTGTTCAGGTTAGGTCATATCAGAGTGTTTCTTGAAGCACAGTTTGAATTTTGCTTTCATAACAACCAGTCTCTTTTCAGTGTTTGCTTCTTGTCTGGGTGCACGACATTTGCATCAAGAATTTGCTGATGTTGAGCAAAGTCTGTCAGTTTGGCGAGTCTAGTTTTTCTGCCTCTGGCTGCTACAAGCCCAATGCTTGGTTAATATTTAAGGAAGACTGAGAAAGCAAATCCTCTACCAAGGCCAGTGCCCAATATGGAAATTTTCAGGAAGGGGAATCAGATGTGTACCCAAATTTAATGGCTTCTCCTTTTGCCCATGCTCCACCTCTCCAGTAAGAATTAAAAAAAATTGGCCATTTTTAAAAAATTAATCTTGCTGGCAAATTGTTGGTTAACTTAATTTTAACTTCATTTGTCCATAGCACTTATTTTTAAACTACTAGCTCATCCAGATGTTACTTAAGATGTTAAATTCTTCTTTTTTTTCCACATGCCACAACCTCACTGTCACGTCCGGTGTGGCAGACGTGTGGAATTGGAGATAGGACCCAAAATGCGGCAGCTCTGGTGCAGATGAGTGTTTATTTAACAAAAGAAAATACAAACAGCAATGGCGTGGGTGAAGGTGAAACAGGAAAACCTAAACTGGGTAAAACTAACAAAACAAACCAGAAATGAAGAGGCAGGGAGGTCCGAGGAAATACATACGGGGAGACCGAGGGGAAACAACACAGACGAACCAGCACGAGGACGAGGTAACACACCCTATAAATACACATGGCAGGAATCAGGGGATGGGAAACAGGAGGGGAACACACCTGGAATACATGACAACTGACGAAGCAGGGGAAACGTAAACAGAACACGCTGGCATAAGACACAGCCCTTCAAAGTAAAACAGGAAACACATACACGTAATGACACAGACTCAGAGACGCGGACTAAACACAGAGACCTACTACACTAAGGGAATGTACAAGCAGGGAAGACACCAACCAGAGGGAACACCATAAACCCTAGAAAATACAAAACCATCAAAAGTACATAACCAAAAACACTGGGTCACCGACCCAGGACCATGACACTCACTTGAAAAGTAGGGTGTGGTAGTAACTGCATTAACAACATAAGACAGACTAACTTAACATTCATGTTTGCTGACTGTGCTGTACTAAATTTTTTTTAACTTACAAATTGATAAGCATAATTGAAAACTGTATTTGCACAGCGACTCTGGTTTGTGGAGCGAGGCAGATGCAAAGGCAGAAATTCCAACAGCCATCGGCTCATCAAAGATGCACTGAAAGTGCAAACCACAGCATGTTATGGATTTCAGAGTATACCTTGTACTCACAAATCTCACAGCTTCGAGTGGATATACAGCATTTTTTTTAGTGTGTATGAGAACCATCAGAAGTCTGCCAGTTAGCTTTGTAATGATAATGCTGTAATACCCACTATATATCAGTACCAAGAGGTGTTTTTTAAACAAGATCTAGGGATAGAAGTTACTGGATTTTAAAGATCTTAGTTTTTAGTTGGGGCTATGTTGAATCCCTAATCCAAACTAATTCATACTCGACACTGAGTGCTTAGAGCTGTCAAAACCTTAATATTGAAGCTCAGAGCTCAGCTGATGTTTTAACCAGTATTTTATTCAATCATAATTCCAATCAATCCATTTCCTTAAAGTGGAGAGTCATTAATTTTACTTTATTTGGATAAAAATTCTCACTTATTTTAATACCTTAGTGAAGACTTTCAAAAAAAATTCTGCAGTGTTTTTCAACAAAGCATATGTTAATCAAGTGAATTGGGGTCTTATTTAGAAGGAAAGTCAAGTTAAAGCAGGGAATGATTTATGATGTGTCTTATCAGGCAAGCGACAAATTACTAACATATAAGCATGAAATACCCTCAGTTACTTAATCATCTGTAGCTCTCACATATCACATCAGTTAAAAAACCAAACTAACATGTTGATGGCCACAAACCAGTGAGTGATGTTGTGTCGACTTTTTTTTAAGAATCGAGTTTCTACATGGTGGCAATTTAGATTATTTGTTGCTGAGTCATTACTTTTAGTGCTGTGCAAAAGTCTTGAGGCATGCTTCTTTTCTTTATAGCTTGCTTCCAAGGAACCAGATTTCCTTATATTTTTTAGAAGTGGTCTTGAGCAGTAGCTCTCTTCTGCAGGCCTTTCAATGTTTTTCTTTGGCTGCTTTCACTAAGTTTCAGTCCTGTCCTTACGCCTAACAATCTTCAAAGGAATTTTGTTGTTGCTGTTTGTTGAGTCATTTAACAGCCATAAATCATTCAAGACAAAAACAACCCCCACCTAACTCAATGGATAAACCAATGATGTGTCTACACAAGGCAACAAAACATTTCTTCCCATTTCTTTAGGTGAATCTATGAAATAGGTGCATAAAATCGTATTTTTGTACCAACACGTTAATTCCCAAAGAGTTATTAGCTGAACGGATGAAAGCAGCTGGCATCTTTTACAAAGTTCCTCCTGTACTCCTGTATGGTGTGTGTCCAGTAAGAAACCGGACAAGTGGAGGACAAAAGAAGGAGTGGCAGGCCTTAAAAACTACAGCGGATTAACAGAATCTGAAAGTCATGAGTTTAAGAAACAGGACGAAAAATCCAGCAAAGACCTGACACACGACCTCAGAGATCCATTATAGACTGATTAATCCAAATCTGGAAATGTCTTGGTTCAAATCATCAACAATAAGCACAGAGTAGGGAAAGGAGTGAGGTACTGCAGTACATGTCTACAACACTATCTCCACTAAAGCAAAGTGGAGTCTCTGTCATGATTTGGGTTGGTCGGGTTTCTTGTCAGAATTTATGTAATTATGGATGCAGAACAGTATTATCAGAGCTTGATCCACCATACATACCATCTGGAAAGCATCTGGAAACAAAACAGAAGAAGACACAACCAGCATCCAAAGAAGAGCCTTGAAATTCCTGCAAGAAGAGGAAAACTGTTCCTGAAGACAACTTAAAGAAATTACAAGAAAGCAGGCCTCAGAGAGTTCAGGCTGTGTTGAAGAATAAAAATGACTTGAAATCTTCACCTTCAAGCTGATTAGAACTGTTTTCGCCTAATATACTGTATTTTATTTCTATTTTCCCTTTTTAATGACCATTTTCCTGACAGAATATAAAGAAAAAGTGTTCAGTACTATTGCTGTTGGATAAGCACTCCAAGATATTTTACTCTTAAGATAAGCCACCTCTACCACTGGCAGGATATTAATGTTGAGAATCTAACTTTCAGCTCTAATTAAAGTTTTCCTTTTGTGACCAATAGGTGTCAGGCAGGTGCAAACTGGAGTGGCTCAAATGGACGAGCCATCATGACATCAAACGAAGATTCACAGCAACAGATAAAGTTAAATAATGTGGTATGACAATGAGATGCGGGCTCATGTTGTAGTGCTTCCAGTGACTACACTGTAGGGTATAACAACATTTAAATAACCCTCTTTTAAAAGATATTATAATCAACAGCTGTGCTTTAACTGTTTGGAGGGTGAAATAATAATAAGATTTGTCAGTTTTGATCAGAAGGGGACAGAACAAAAGGAGAATTTGAATCAGTGTTAACGTCCTCTGACTGCAGCACAAATTAGTATTTAGTCTGCAGCAGCACTGCGACACAACACTATTTATTTTCAATTATCCCTGAGCCACAAGAGATGGAGGCAATGTTGTTTTGTTTTTGCTGCTGCTCAGCAGATCACAACCCCTCTGATTCAGTTTCCCTCTGACACTGTATATCAATCCTCATCCCCCTGCAGAAATCAGAAACATCTGCACGCAAAAAGCATTTTTACGGACAATAAGAGATCATGACTGAGTTTATAATGGGAAAAAGCAACAGTGTGCTGTGTTTTGGCATTACAGATTAGCTAAATTGCTTTGCCTCTTTAAGTAATGTTACATTACGGACATAAATTGCACAAAGCTTTAGGGTTAAAACATAATCAAGAAAGAAAACAGTGAGTTAACATCTGTCATATTGACTTAGAAAAACACAGGAGGAATCAAATAGAGGGCAGCAACAGCTGGATCTCATTGTCTCTCGCTGCTAACAGGTACATTTCTGCTTTCCCCTGTAGTGAGGGTGAAGGTGTATATTTATGTCTGTGTGTGTGTGTGTGTGTGTGTGTGTGTGTGTGTGTGTCTGTGTTTTCACATCATCGGGATTAGGTGTGATGGAAGTTGAGTGACCCCGAGTTCAGTGCTGGTCCAAATAAACAGTGGAGGTGTTGATACTAACTCTCAGCAGCTGAACCCAGGAGACACCACACTAAACCAGAGGTAATGACTTTATGCACTCCTCATCATGATGGGAAATGGCTTCATTGCAGGAGAGCACATCAATTTAAAGCCTAAGCCATGTACAGATATGTGTCTATGGATAACGGGAGACATATTAATTTGCAGAAGTCATAACTTTGACCTAATAAAAACACCAGTACACCCAACTATAAACAGAGTTAAATGCAGCATACAAATCTGCATATTCTCAGTACTGTTTCTTTTTTACCCTCCACATGGATTAGATTCCCATCTTTATGTATTTTGCAATGAATATGAAACTGGGGTTATGGAGGGATTGAGGAAGTGTTGACTGCTCTTTGTCATACCTAAGCTGTTCCTGCAGAGGTCACAGCACTAAAAATAGCTGTAATATTTTTTATTTTCCTACCAGCTGTATTTAATTGTTCTTACACCAGATGTTTATGTGTTGACTGTAATATTAAAAAAAGCACCTTGCTTCTTGTCTGTGAAGGTTCTCAGTCATCCAGGTCATCGTAGTCAAAGGAGCTTGCAAAGAAAAGCGTCTGGACTTCTTTAAGTTGCTTGAAGACGTTTCACCTCTCATCCGAGAAGCTTCTTCAGTTCTAAGGTCAAATGGTGGGGAGTCCCAGATTTAAACCTAGTGGGAGTGTCCCCACAAAGAGGGACAAAAGGACCCCCTCAAGAAGCAAGGACCCCTTTGCTTCTTGACTTTGTACGCTTTTGATGTGCAGTCGTGTTGACAGCATGTCAGACTACATCATCGCCAGGTGTGATGGACTAGTGTCTTTGGTTTGAGACGGGCTGCGGAAGTTACAGTCCGACAACTTTTTGTGGCAAATGAGACTTGAAGTCTGAACAGCGTGCACATTACACTACATCTTACAAGATCGTCTTGAACCTTTGACTTCTTAATAATGTCTTTTAACACCTAAAGTATAGCTCTCTACTTCAAAATGTTCACATGAGAAAAAGAATTTATATGACAGGTAATCAGGGAGGCAGTGTTTGGGAAGTAGAAGTATAGGCTCCGTATAGAGAGTGGAGAAGTTCGTCTCTGTGCCAGCACTCGCACTTATTGATTAAAACAGACCATGAAAGACAATATCACCCTGAGGGTCAGTATATGATTAACCTCTACTTCTCAACATTTTAATCAACTGCTGACCTCTAAAGGGCTAAAACAAGAAGGCTTTGCCTTCTCTGCTCCTCTCTGCAGGCTCTTAGTAGGGGGGCTGCTGTAATGAGACAGCCTATAATGAAGTTGGTCCCAGAAGACACTCACACCACACAGAAGTACAGGAGGAACTTTGTAAAAGATGCCGACTGCTTTTGTCAGTTCACTCATAACCAATGATGATGCTGTACCAATTAAACGAATCATACAATGGAAAGCACAAAACGTAGTACAGAATAAAATCTCTGTTTCTAAAAAAAAGAAAGTAAAGGATCAAACAACTGGAAATCTTACCATAATAGAAAAAAAATCTTTGTCTGTGTTTTACTTCTTTGGCCGCAAACTCCTGCTAGACCACTTGGAACAAAGCAACCAAACATGGCACACAAGTAAATATTCCACAATAATTTAATTTGTACCCACAAAAGTTCAATTTTGCACAACAAACAATGAATCCATGCATTTCCATTCATTTGTCCGAGGCTGGGTTGCAAGGGCAGCAGGTGAGCAGTGAAGCCTAGACCTCCTTTGCCCCAGGCACCTCCTCCAGCTCACCTGGGGGAAACTCAAACCAGCAGAGAGACATAACTGCTCCAGTGTGTCATGGGTCTACTCCTGGTAGGTAGGATGCCCAGCCATGCACTCAAAATGTCCTCAAGTGGATAAAGACCTGATCTAGCATTCTGTGAATGGGATGAATTGTTCATCCCATTCATCATTGTTCCTCCTGGATGAACTCCCCTTTCTAGTTCCCTGGCATAGAACTTCCCAGGAGGGAAGCACACTCTGCCAATCCAGATGCACAACTTTATTTCTCCACATGGCGCTGCAGAGACATGTCAACCAAGACAGCTCTACAACATTTAGGCCTTAAGGAACTCAGGGAAAAAGCTCATCCTCCCCAGGGGCCAGGCCACAATGGAGTTATTTAACTACGGTTATGGACAGGTTGTCTGAGTCCTGAGGGACCTGACAGTTTACCAGAATTGCTTCAAGGCAGACTGAAAGTCTTGTACCATGGCTACACCAAACTCTTCCAACACTGAAATTTTTGCTTCAGCTACCACCAGAGTCGTGCTCCGCTTGGCCTACCAGTACCCAGCAGCTGATAGGTCTCTCCACCTCTGATTTCCACCATGTGGTTGAAAAGTTACCGACAGGAACCAATAGGCATGTGGTGCATTGTCTATTTGGACTCAGTGTCCCCAGACACCTTTGGAATACGGGAGTTGTAGATCTCATGGACCAAGGCCTCTGCCAGACATTCCCAGTACACTTTCACTATACATTTAGGCACCTCAGGCCTGTCCAGCATTTTCCCCCAACATTTAATCCAACTCATCATTAGAGATTCAGAGAAAATGGCATTATTTTTGGATCATGTTCTTATTGCATGATACAGCTTTGATCTGCATTTGTGGATGTTATGATTGATTCACAGACACTGGTTTTTAAAAGTGTTTCTGAGCCCGTGCAGTGATTTCCATGGATAATCATGCCTATTTTTTAACAGTGTGATCAGTGAAATCCAATACTGATTTTTGGATTTGTCCCTTGTAAGCAGAGATTTCTCCAGATTCTTTCAATCTTTTGATGCTATTATTATCTACAGATGAGGAGGTATTCAAAATCCTGGCAATTCCATGTTGTTTTTTGAAAATTTGTGAAACTCTGCCCATCTTTAATTCTGAGAAACTCTGCTTCTCTAAGACGCTCTTTTTATACCAAGTCATGTTACTGACCTGTTGCCAGTTGCCATTCCTCTAGCTGTTTCCTTTTAGTACCACTTACTTTTCCAGACTTTTGTTGTCCTTGTCATTTGTCCCCAAATAAGTTAATATTTTTCAAGACATAGTAAGAGATAGTTTAGATATTTAATATCTTTTCTATTGCAAATAATTGCATTCTTTCAGACAGCAATGTAAGTTTTTGCCATCATATTTGGCAACCATCTAGCAACAAACTAACTGTCCTGATTATAGTCTTTATGCACCTATAACACCTTGTGAAAGCATCCTATCATTTTACTTTCACAGCAACATCTCTTTTATATCCACAAAAGTGGAATCATACGTGCCTAACAACCACCTAGCAACAGGCTGAAATTAACCATTTTTAGCAAATAAACAACATCTACCACACTCTCCCAACAGCACAAACAAGCCAAACAATACTGTAGAACGGGCGTGCACTAGTTCAGTTAATCTACTGTGGTTTATTTGACACAATCAAAGAACCGCTGAACTACTGCTAGACTTGTGTATACACCAACATTTTAATCCTTGATTCTCATATTAAAAACACTCTCAGTCAGACTGCTGTGAAACCCTAGTCAGACATTTAAGGCCCCCCGACGTGATGATGGAGTCTGCTGACATTGGTGCTCTCCCATATTTTCCTCAAATGTCACTTCAGGTTGACTTTTGTGCTGTTGAGTGAAATGCCTCCACAGCTATACTGTGGTTTAGTCTTTTGTTTAGCACCGCCATGTGAACATTTCTCCATATATATTTTTAAATTAAGGGAATCCGATCAAAAACTAATGGCTACACGTAATTATTTCTGCTGACATCAGCTAACATTCAATATCACCAAGATGCTAGCATGGCAGCCGATACTAGCCTCACACAGACTTGGTAAAAAGCATCATATAATAAGTAACTTTGGAAGCAGAAATGTAACAGGAACTGTGGCATCAGCATACTAACCCTATTCCCCCAACTTATTATTATAAATAAGGTTTACAATATTAAATGATGTTTGTATTTTGTATTGAATTTGTATTTGTATCTTTAAGAAAATGTTAAATTATGTAAATAAGAAATGGGAAAGTTATTTACTTTAACTCATGGCAAAGCAAAACACAGAATCATTTAGCCAAGTTTCCCAGAAGCCCCTCATTCAAAATACAATTCTGGGTACAAGAACACCTGGGGAAATAAAAGCTTGATTGAATAACCAAAACCGGAAGCGGAAAGCCCTTTTGTGTTCCCAGGTAATTTGTAGATGTCCCCAGGTAGCTGAAATGGTGAATGCTGGAAAAAGCAAAGGTAACTGTGGAAACTCAACCTGACAAAAGAAGAAAAAAAGAAGAAAACAAAAAGCTCAGTGGGGCAAAGAGGCAAAGGAAGCAAACAGGAAGGGTGATGCAAATAAAGAATGGGGAGACATGCCACTTTAAAGGATGAGATACACCCTAAACCCTAAATATTTGATATTTTGATAATTTTAGAATAAAGATGAAAAAAATTGGTCTTGTTATTTATTGGCATCACCATCACATACAATACAAGTGGTTACATGAATGCCTCGGTATAATCCACTAAAGGCCAAAATGTAATCATAATTCTCTTTATTTCTGTTTTAGGTGCTGGCAGTGATCATAATGGTAGAAGAAGAGGAAAGTGAGATGAGCTGTAACTATTTTGCTGAAATGCTGCTGCTGCCTGGATCATGCTGCTGCAGCTCCAATGAGCCATCAGATAAGAGGGTCTATCTAATTCATATTCTAATTAATATGGAGCCTCACTTCCTGCGTTTCAGGGCCTTAGGGGAGGACACCATTCATCAGGCATTATCTTGAGCCGAAAGGTTACTGCTCATCCAGCCAGCCGTGCTCTTTTACACTCTGCCCCAGTGCTCTCTCGCACTGTTCATACCTTTGTCCAATCCCTCACCCGTCATTTCCTGTCATTTTGCACATAAGACGAGCATGCAGAGGACAGAAATAAAATAAATCAACAATAGCTACTGCAGGTGTGTATGTGTTTGTGTGTGTAGGGGGGATGTTTTTAAACACTCAATGAAACAAGGCGATATAAATGCAAGGGAAAAACATCAAGTGAATAAAAGAAGGCAGCTGGATTCAAAAAGCATCTCAAATTGCCTACAGGGAAGCATCTTTTAGCTTCTGTGGGAAACAGCACGGAGTGGATCATCTGTCTTTCTCACAGTATGGAGCATTCATTTCTATTTATTGATACTAGACTCAGTTCTTTTATTGTGACTGTTTTGGAGGAATAAAATTAAGTTTTCAGCACCCGCAGTTAAATGAACAATAAATAAATGCAAAACAAAGAGAAGCCATAGGTGCAGAGTAGCCGTAGGGGAGGCATAGGCAGCGATGAGATGCATTTAATCATTAACATCCCCGCACCCACCCACCCACCCCCACCACACACACTCTCACACAAAATCTTCTGCTTACTAAAATAATGAAAACAATCAAATCCCTCTTCATGATATTATTAAAAAATAAGTGGGTTTGTAAAGCAGTTACACTTACTGTGCATGTACGTAAGTGCTTTCTGTATCAGTGGGTCAAAATAAAATACTACCAACTTTTTACATACACTTACCAACCACTTTTTGGCTTGCTAGTAATGAGCTGGACCCCTTTAGGGATCGGAACTGCATTATTCTTTTTTTAAAATGTGTTTTTGGGGCTTTTTAGCCTTTTGATAAGACTCTAAAGAGAAGGTAGGAAAGCTGGAAGAAGGACCAGGGGAAGAGACACACACAGTAAATGGCCTTGGGGTGGATTCGAACACAGACATCTGAATTAGCCTTATGGAATTTGGGTCGTCTGATCAACCCAGCGAACTAAACTGGCGTTTTTTCCTTAACCCTTTGTGGCCCAGATTGAAAAAGATTCTGGAAACATTGCTCAGCTTTTGATCCATGTGGAGATGATACCATCACACACTCGATGCAGATTTGTTGGTGCTCTAGTCGAGGCCAGTTAGGTATAGTGAAGTTATTGGCATGTTAAAGAAACCAGTTTCAGATGATCTGAGCTTTTGTGCAGGTGGGCACACTGTAGTCAGAAATGGCAGCAACTAGCAGCAGAGCACATATATATAATGAATTGCCCGGTGAGTGTTTACTCTGGTTTTTTGAAAAAAAAATTTACAGCACTGTTCCCTTTTGGAGTTGGAAAAATTTAATAAGGGAGGAGATTAAGTAAAGCCCACTGCCACTACTGTCCTGGGAGCCTTATTTCTATGGAATGTAAGGCTGAACAAGGAAGTGTTATAATAAAGAAAATGCTTTATATAGTAAATCCTAGTGCAAAATGGTCAATGTGCAAAACTGAAATAAAATGTATATTACAACAAGCCTACAACAAGTATCTTATGCACTCTTGTACTTTACACATTAGTAGACTATATGCTTGTTTGAGGTTTTCAAAATATAAAAGTAATGTATTATTAATTTAGTATGTAATGAGCTCTCTAACGTGGAGGTGTAATTCAAATACAGATGAAGTACATGTGAACTGTGCTTAAGACTTTCATTTGTATAAAGATGCTTTAGTTAGTTGGTATAGTTCTGCTTGTACGATAACAGTGACTCTGTTAAGTGTAACAATAGTATTGCCACATCCCGCTCCCTCAGTATACACATACACAATGAAGAGAAACACTGAAATGGTTAACCAGCCTGAAAACAGAGATGACTGTACAAACATGAAATTAAAGATGCATTGTAAAACATCCTTCAAAGTCTCTGAATCAGTAGAGCTTTGTTGCCTGAGGCTGAGCCACTATGCTCACACACAGTTTAGTACTGAGGGGGTGATGTGAGCATGGTCCCCTGGGTAGGAATCGTTACTCAAAAGACTTTTCTGTAATAACCCTCCTCGTTTTTCTTTCAACTGCTTAGACTGAAGTTGGTTTGCAGAGCAAAGATGCTCTGACTCACTAATTTGAATGCATTCTTGACAGATTGATTCACAGTATGTGAGAAGAAAGGAGGTGATCTGAGGAGCAGTGGGAGAGGGAGAGTGGCAGCGCTAATGCAAACTGACCAGAAGTGACAGGCAAACTGTGACCAGAGGGAGGACACTCCTGAAGCACACTCACACGCACATCTCTCAGCTCGCCTGGCGTACAAAGAACTAACACACGCTCTTTATTCAGGTTGGCAGAGAGGTGGCTTTAGAGAGGCCACTCGTCAGCAGGAGGACTTGGGGTGAAGTCTCCGTGTTGGCAGGCAGCCACCCTCCTCGAGCATCTCTAAACAAGACGCTTCAGTTCCACGCACCAGGTTAACAGAACTCACACCAACAGCTGCTGTTTATGATTAACTGTACAGCATTTACTGCATTGTGACTAGGTAGAAGACACTCTGGAGGGACTTGGAAACACACTCATATTTGGCAAGTTAGGTCTATTTGGTTTTGTCACATTTAATGATACAAATTTATAGCAATTCCACTTGCTAGACAGCTTTCATTACAACAAAGAAACAGACAAAAAAAAAGAAGTCTGTTTTCCAACCTGCAGATTGGATTGCATTTGAACTTCTGTTTCCTTCCAGAAACACAGTGAATCACAAATGGCACTGGATAAACACGTACAGACGAATATCCACACGAATCCAAAATGAACTTTAAGATTTGACAAAGGGTGCGGGAAAGATGCAAAAGGTGTTGCCTAGAAACAGAAAAAATATTCCTTTTCTGGCTCAGGACCAAAGAAAATTCATCAAAACAAATGCAAAGCATGTTTCTCTGCCTTTGTCCCTGTGCCTCAGACCACATCACCGCAGCACCACGAAACCGTCTTCTCGTACGTTACTGTTTAGTTCTTTTCCCCGAGAGACAGGAGTTCAGTTAAATAGGGGTCAATGTGCAAACATGTTATGAGTTAACTTGCTGAAACACTGATTGGCCACAACACTAAAACCACTGACAGGTGAAGTGAAAGATTAATCACCTTGCAACGATGCAAAGTTCTGCTGTGGAACCTTGTGTATTCATGAGGATATTACTTTGACACCTACCACCCATCCGAATAATGATGAAAACCAAGCATATTCCCTCACAACCATGGCTCTGCCTAGCAGCAACTTATGTGAAATCAAGTCCACTGAGGCCCCACCCTGCAACCACAGGACCTAAAGGATCTGGTTCCAAAGTCACACTTCCACAGTCCTGCATCCATCCATGCCCCAAACTGCAAGAGCTGTTTTGAGCTGTGGTGAGATGCAGATGTTTACTGCCTGATATCAGAGTCTATTTCCATCTTTAGTGAGCTCTGAGGAGTGAAAAAATTCAAAGGTATGGACCCAGGCATATTTACTACTATAGAAAATTCCACAGTAATATGAGATAAACTCGTTTGGTTATGATTAAGCTGTCTGTGTTATGAAATCTTTAATGTGGATACAGAAAATGAGCATTAGCAATTATTTCAAAGAAAATCATCTTGCTTTATATGAGGACTTTAGCATTTGTCATTTTCATAAAACTCTACCAATGCAGCATTTTGACTGCATGGCTAAAAAACATTTCATTGTGACTGCGAGTTGGATGTTTTGGAAAGCCAGTGATCAATAAAGTCACTAATAAAACATGACAGGTGGTTGTTGCGTCATTTTATTGTCTCAGAGTGGCAGATTGCAGGCGTGTTTGTGTAATAATTAGAAGGAGAGAATGCATGTTTAATTAATTCCTTCCATCAGAGAGAGAAGGCTTTGAGCCTCTTTTAGATCATTGTTTTGTTTTTATCCATCTCCATCTGCTGGATGTCACCACAAACTAATAACAGGGTTATACTGTGATATTAAACTTTTGTTTTTCATGTTTGTTTTTATGCAACAGTATAGACTAAAGGAAGTGTTTTAATATTTAAATCTCTTATAAGTTGGCATTATTGTTTCAAGCCTGTCCAATATGTGCAGCACTGTAGGATTACATGCACTCTGTCTGTGGTGTGATTTATAGTTAATCACAGTAAAGTTTAAAAGGTTGTGCTTTTACCTGTTTTCTGTCATATATACACCGTTGCAAAGATCGACGATCATATTAAGAGTGGTCAGTGTTTCAAATGTTGAGATCAGAGAAAGATGTAAGAAAACCTTTTAAGACACAAGCTCATGTTTTCTGACAGCTCAGCATGGATTTCCTTATATGGTCGTGTCAGTCAGGAAGGGCTCTGTCTGCAGAAGCCAGGTGAGGATTACATTTTTGTAGATTAAGTGCATAAACACACTTAACAAAAAGTGCAAGACGATAGTTTTATCCCCTAAAGTGTCACTTTAAGTCTTTAAGGGATAAAATCAGGCAAAATGAAGATTTCCCACATCATGTCAATTCAACTTGATAATTTAAGTGAAAGATGTTTCTATTTATATGTGTGTTGCTACCAAAAAGAGGTTATTAAAATTTACAGAAGTTAACCTTTCGCTTATTTGTGTAGAGTGAGTAAAAAGGACGGATTTTAATATTAAAACACATCAGGCTTGCTGTTTTTTTATTGCCTTCTCCTAGCACTGGTCTCCTGTCAGCTCTGCAATGCAACTGATATTAAAACAAAAGCAAGTCTAAGTGTAAAGTCATAATGAATGGGTGTAAGCAAACTCATATCTAAGTGCATTCCTTATGACACTGCACCGTCTCCACCCCAAACACCGCACTTCACTCAGTCGTTCACAGCTCACACATTTGCACACGTAAGCATTTTTGTTTTCGTCTCTCGCTGTCTGTCTGACACACACACACAGACACACAGACACACACTTCCTGTCTGTTTTCCTTTAGCAACTCCTGACAGGTGGTCCTGCGGGGCCAATCTCAGCTGGCAGTAGGCTACATCTACCACTAAAACCTCTCCATCTGGGTCAAGTCAGAGAATAAGAGGCCTCTGAGGAAGATGGAGACAAAAGATACATACACACACACACACACACACACACACACACACACACAAACACACACACACAAACACAGACACTGATTTGAAATCAGTATGCATGAATTATTTATGCATCAGCGTTGTGAATGCATGCGCGTATCATGACAGGTGTCTCTGAGTCTTAGTGTCACGTCGCTCGGCGTCCTTTATGTCAGCATGTGTTGTGCATTTGTGAGTCTACATGTGCGCATACAGTTGTGATAAAATCTGGAGCCTGGTGTCTCTTCACAGCAGCCTAATTACACAGGATGGCAGGCGGCGGTGGCAGCATTTAGACCATTTTCATACTCCGAATGAGTCCCCTGAAATCGTTGCACACTTTCTTTCCTTTCTTCTCGAAGACAGTTTGAATTAATAGAGCTATGGTGATGCAACACAGTAAAAACAGTTGAATAGCAGTCACAAAAGCATTGCCAAAAAAAAAAAAATGAAAGATGCATTTAAAGAAAACGGAAGAAGAAAATGTCCGTGAATTGAATGAAGTTACCCTCCAAGCTGGTAGCAACACTTTAAAGAAATGAAGTGGAAAGAAATAGAAGCTGCGTTTCCATTTTATGGCTTCTCTAATAAAAACAAAAATCAGTGGAAAATCCTGGCAGTACTTTTTAATGTGTTTGTCTTGACAAAGAGCATTTAGTGCAGTACAAGGCACAAAGATGGATGATGCTAGTCAACGTAAGAGCTTCTGCTGTAAAGTCGGTCATTCTAGTTTGTTCTTATCAGTTATCAGAGATATTACAGTATATGACTGATGGACATCAATCTGTTGCTACAAAATCTTAATTGAGGATGAAACAAAAGCAGGACTGTTGTGCATCTCTATGTGGATGTTTGAAAATTTCCTTTTATGTTAGTGCATGGGTATAATTTAGGAGTATCTCTACTATTAAGTTAATATTATTTGCATATATATTTAAAGGAAACACACTGCAACGGTCTTAAAGTACCTTACAGAAACAGAATTACTATTAGTGTTTATTCCCTTTGTTCTTGCCTCCCTTACATGCAGCAGTGTGATTGCTTGAGTGCATTTTGCATGAATTAGAAAAAGGGTCTTGCACTCAAAGAAGAAAGCTCACTACAGCGTAAGACACTTCAGGCTGTTGCAGGTGCTTTGCCTTCTATAACCATAGTATATTATGGCGCTTGCATCAAATGAAACATAATTATTTTTGGACATAAAGGAAACAGCTAACTCACCGCAGACTGGGAAATCTAATAGTCCTGCTAATGTTACGGAAATGTACAAAGTTTAATATATTGGTGTTAAACTATCAGCTACAGGGAAACAAAACAGCCAATATTTTAAGATGTGGTTTAAATTTGGATGTAATAATATGGAATAGTCTGTTGATTCACATCAGCATAAAAACTGTGCGCCAGGAGCTTCATGTGCTGAGTTTCCATGGCTGAGAAGTATGTTTATGTGGTCCACTGCTTTTGTCCATATGGTATATGTTTCCCTTTGAACCTGATTGCAGTTAAGGCTGAATGGGAATGTAATTTCAGAAGACTATACAGCAACTTTATGCTTACAGTATAATCCAGAAATGCCAGAGCTGTGAAGTAGCGGCTGTCGCCATGCCGCAATATCAACTCACTCAGCTGTGAAATATGGCTGACATTATTGTGTGCAAACCACAATTACGTCTCAAGTCTATGACAAGTGACCACAGAGCACTAGTTGTTCAGTCAACTGTGGAATTTGAACTGGTGGACCCTGCGTCTAATGCCTCTATTTGCCCAAAACACAATCGCTGCAATGTCACACACAGTTCTAACCGTTTGCAATAGAAAGAGATTGGCACCAGTGGAGGGAGAAGAGAGAGGAGCCTATTTGTGCCACTTAACAATAGCTGAAAGAAGAGCACAACCGTCATTTTGTATGTGTGGTCGTGCGTTGAATGGCAAGAGCGAAGTTCTCATCAGCTATGATTTTATTATTATTGTGTGATCTCAGCGAGCCATTTCAGTTTTATTTTGGTACTGAACAGGATTACAAGACACAGAAAAGAGGCTTTCTTCCTTTTTATTTTCAGTCCATTAAATGCGTGTGCACCTCTGTGAACCACGTTGTGTTCATACCTGAGTGTTTGTGAAAACAGAGGTGTGTTAGCAGACACAGTGCACGTTTCTATGTTATATCACAGGATTACATGTAAACAGCATGCCATTTCAGGAACATTTTACACCTCACGTCTGCACAGTTTAAGTTCTGCTATGCGAAATGACACGTGTAAAGGTTAGCGTGATGCAAAATGACTTGACGTGTTATTTGATATCAGGGCGTGTGTTTAGATATTACCCTGTGGTAATGGTAGTGGGCGTTTTTCAAATGGTGGTTCGTGGATTTAGACAGAATTGAAGCATTTTTAGTGCACCACTGCCTGTTTTCACTGACTGTAACAGTTTTCTAAGCTTGATGTGCCTGCTGTACCCGGTCAAGGTTGAGAATATAAGATTAAATAAGAGCTTCGTTGTGGGAGGAATTTCTGGAACATTTTACTTTTCTTTATTTGCTTTTTTCCCAAAAGTAATGGTACATTTCTTTAAAGTTTTTTACCTTCTATACAAACAAGCAGCTATTGTCAAACTATTCTCTTTAATGTTGTTTGAAGATTTTTATTTATTTATTGGCATATATGGCAGGGATGCTACCGAAGAAAAAATGGGACATCCTTATTGCGTTTCTTATCGTGTGTATCACAGAAGCATGTTGCAACACGCTTCAATAGACTTTATATTTATTTATTGCCGCTTTTAAACTACAGCTGTACCAGTAATGCAACATCAAACTCAGACAAATTAACCAGAGTTTTATACAGATAATAAATCGTCTCTTATTATTCTTGTTTTCTGCAGATGGCCAAAGTTCTCACCCACATCACAACAAAAGTCCTCTCTTGAAAACACGTCAACTTTAGGGTTTGGAACTGAGACTAAAGCAAGGCAGATGGAAAAGTAGCAGCAAAACAACCTGTGACTGAAAGACATTTGTTAACACATGCAACACATAAAACACACTGCAGGACCTCACCTGCCCTTACTCCTGACATGATTTTAGCTTACACTGAACTGACATCCAGCAACACTAACTAACTAAACTGAGGGAGGTTCAGCTTCTCTGTTTAGAGTGCTGTTCCCACAACCTGGACTGGATACGCAGTAAGGTTTGGATGGATGGATGGAAAAGGTTGAAATTAAATTGAATGAAGTCAATGAAAAGCGACAGCATGTCTGATATGATGTTTTTCTTTTAAAGGTGGGCTCACTGATATGTTACCAATGCCAAAACCTGCTATAGTGAGCATTTGGATGTAAGACAGACGAGCCCTTATCTTAAATTTTTAGATGTATCTCAACAGCTGTTCTTCCGGTCTGCTGTAAACCTGGCAGGTTTGCTGATGGGTAGCCGAGCAAGTGAATTTGAGATCACTGCAGTGTGAATTGTAATGACTTGGCTGAATTTATGAAATTCTCCAAAGGCTAAAAACTAAAGTTTATATGGACAAATAAAATCTGGAGTGGCAATAAATTCACCAAAGACGAGCTTTACTACTGTTTTCAATAAACTCTCCCTCTCTTTGCAAAACCCGGCTTATCAGCATGACATATAAAACTTGTGTGCAGATGATGATTAAACACAAAATGACATTAATAAACTCTAGATTATAAGCTTTGTATGAAAACAATAATGTGTTTGTTTGCCTGCTTGGCAAAGAAACTATCAGTTAAGCGTGTGTGTGTGTGAGTGTGTGTGCGTGTGTGTGTGTGTGTTCAGATGGTTATAGAAACACCAGATGGTGTTGATATCTGGATTTATTTATTTATTTTCATGGATGCGATGCCTAATCCTGTGTAGGTGAGCTGGTATTTGCTAATATCCAACAACATTTCTGAAGTTGTGGGTCATTCCATCTCAAATTAGCCATTTATTTCCTGCTCAACTGTTTCCGATTTGCAAAAAATGTCATGGTAGAAAATCTGAGCGTTTGTAATAATTGCTGTGAACTTGCCAACCATTTTTTGGGGGTTGGAAAACAAAGATATTGAAATCTGTAGCGATGATAAAAGCCAGGAAATTTCACTGGTCTTTCTTACCTTAAAAAAACAACCAAAAAACAGGATTTGTAATTTAGGACAGATATATTAAAAAATGTCTGAGCAATGTTGTGTTAAAATATGACAAAAAAGTCCAGCACTCCTTCAAGTTTGAGCACATGCTACTAAAAAACACTCACATAGCAAAAGACAATTTCTAAATGATATGTAGCTGAATCTCACAATACTGCAAAATACAGCATGTAGAATATTTTTTTAATATGAAATTGTTATTCGCAAAAGTCATTCAGCTTTCATGAACAACTTGAACAAATACGACAAATTGCACCATAAAGACCAAAACGAATAAATAGTCAAATCCAAATAGAACAAAATACTTTCCAGATGGTACTCTAGTTATAATTCAGAAAACAATTTTTTAAAATATATGTGCCTACTTTTCATTTTCAACACATGAATCGCTCATTTGAAATGGTTTTCCTAAAGTTTTTATGATCTAAAGTTTGTACACATGCAATAATTGCAATGAAACATTAAAATAAATATATCTTGAAAAGGTTTTGCTAAACGAAGCTAAAATTTCACAACAATCATTAAATAAATGCTCAAATTTTCTATTGTAATCTTTTATGCAAACCTGAGATGGTCGAGCAGAAGGCTTAGTAACATTAATGATAATTTTGCACATTTCTACATGTGGACAAAAATAGAAAAACTAATTTTCACACAATGGCAAAGCTGTGCAGTCACATTATCACCTCTCAGCCGAGATATAAATATCTGCCATGAAGTATTTATAATAAAGACAAACCATTAACTCATTATTGTGCTTTTGTTTCTCATCGCCACTTGACAAAGTAAAGATTTAATTAAAGCTGGCCTTACAGCAGGATGGGTTTTTAAATTACTGCCTGGCATCATGTACCTGTGAGTCGCGTTCATATATGTAAGCTTTAAGTTAGACTACTTATAGCTTATAAAGGCTCAGAAGGAAAAAACCCCACATCTAAACCAATCCCTGCTTACAACAGAGCCAGGAACAGAGGCTGCTAATGGGCTAATTTCACTCTTAATGAGAGGATTAATTTGTCCATTATGGTCTGTGTGAAAAAACCAAAAAAGCTCAACAACTGGAAGGCAAAACTGAGCGGACAAGCCCACCGTTTTAGCCTGTGCACAACATTTTAATTGTTTAATTAAATGGATGATAAGAAACTGCACTCACAATCTATGCAGTTTTGATTCTGTTATGTTGTTGTGGTTATTATAAATCTTCATTTCACTGATGTCTGTTTCCCCATTACAATCAGTCACTGTGTTGCTTCTTTCTCTCCCTCGCTCTCTCTTCCTCCCCCTTTCATCTGCTACAGGCAGTAATATTTACGGGCTGTCAGGGTCACAGCCTGTCACAGAGAGCACCTCATAAAACCTTTCACCGATGTCCTGCTGGCCCGGCTGTAGTTATGTGATCATAATGGAAAGTCTACAGCTATGATGTGTATGTTCTCTTAGTGATTTGTGTGCATCGTTAGCTAGATATTTGGAGCTGTGGAACGCATTGATATGTGTTCATATAAGGGAAGCGGCTGCCCCATGACCATATTTGAGGTCTGTGTGCATGTGTTGCAAGAAAACAACAGCTCAGAGTGCTGGATTTTCCCTTGGACTCCTAAATTCATCCACAGGAAGGCCATTAACATGCCACTGAAATGTTGCTGTAGATCACACACACATACAGCCTTTCTATATGCGGGCATACGCATGCATTTGTGAAATAAAGCTATACTAAAGTTTAGCATGCATGGACATCAAATCCTGAAACTGCTCACATGCATGTCTAACTTTTACAGTTTTATTCAAAGTCATTTTATTTGGTATATTTTTACTCTACCCTGACAAACTGTAGGAAAATCTTTATTCATGAAGGTTTTGCTCAAATGCCAGCTGATTCACTGTCTGCTCTGCCTGTTTATATGCAGTTTATATACACATTGCTGCTGATTGGTTGTTTGCTTCCCAAACAACAAAACATCCATGTAACCCGGCACATTTTCCACCGTTTTAAGGAAAAATAACATTCGTCCAGCAAGCTTTACCAAAGTCCTACTCTTCAGGCTGAACGTGTTACTGCATAATCTGATCTGCACTCACGTTTTGAATTTAAAACATGCAACTATGTGAGCGTTGTTATAAATAAGCTGTTATAAATGATTTTGTTGCTTTCCAAGGATCACTTAATCAGTTATTCGCCCAGTTATCTTGCTTCTTCTTTGTTTATATATTCACACACTATATTAAGATGTGTCAGACTTGAATCAAGACTGGGAGAATAATTGTTTGCCGTGGGGTTTATTTGGACAACAGCTACAGCGATGTTTGGGTCTAAACTTAATTCCAGAAAATAAGATGGTTTAGCAGTTGTTTGTAATTCAAACCTTCTCCCGTTTTCAGACTTTCTCCTAGCATCACCAGACTGCTTTGCATGCCAGATAACTTGGGTGTGTGGTTTTGGAAGAATTTGCTGTCATTTGTCTCTGTAGAGAAGTCCTCAACAAATCCAACTCACATTGTTTTAAATAAAGGTCTGTGGGGGAAATACAAAATAAGGTATTTACTTTTTTTTCTTTCCCTAAAGGCTGTAGAGCTTCTAAAGACAGTGCAGAATTCAAGTTGCAGAACATAAACTCCTTTTTAAGTTTCTAAAACTGAAAATCAATGAAACTGCCCGGTATAGTACAGTATGTGCGTGCTCATAATACAGCGCTAGCCTGTTAGGAGTTGCACAAACATTCCTAAATGGTGCAACAAATGTGGGGAAAGGACACAATGGCGGAGTCTAATCTTTAAAGATCAAATGTGAATGCTTGTTTTTTATTGTCAGAAGTCTGTAAAAGCAGGCAGCAGAGGGATTATTATCACTTCCCTTGGATGAGGCTGGGAAATAAAGCTATAGTTGCAGACTGTCAACGTAAAGGTTAATGGATGCATCGGAGAGTCTCACCACGCCCCAAACTGAGGTGACTATCTTTGTGCAGATGAAACGTTTGCCCTCGCGGACACCTCTGTTTAGCCACAATAGCAGTTCTCAGTTCCATAAGTGCTCGTCGAGGCTATTCTTTGTGATAATTGAAGTATTCTCAAGGAGTCCAACAGTGTTATGAGAGCTGAAAACCTGCTTAGCGTTAAGCACTCTCGGGAATGTACAACGGCTTCTCACTTCCATTAAAAACAATGAAAAAAATGAGGCCAGCAGAGAAAAAAAAAAGATTTTCTCAGCAGTAATGCAGCTTTGAAATTCTCTGGGCATACAGTATAGGTCAGGCACTTAGAGGTGTCAGGATAAACCTTTGACGAGGGTGATTTATGCATCACGATGGAAGGTAGCCATGAACGGATCTGACAGTAACTCAATTCAAATGAAAACCCACAAGAATCTATCCCTGTTTGTTTCACAAACGCTAACCAGGTGGTGCATTGCTCTAATGCAACCCACTAATGAATTTAAATAGAATGTAATATTGCAAAATTATAGTAAGCTGATTTAGGAAATACTGAGAATAAGAAATCGGTATTATTACTGTGCTGCTTTTATATCAAAACACGGTCAAAGTTTGACTAATCATCGGAAAGATGCAGAGAATTTTATTTTTAGCCACTTTATTAAAGAGGCATGTGACGCCTGGGTGAATGCAATCAAACTACAGAGTTATTTATTTAGCAAACATTTGCTTGTTAGCTCCAAAATACTGCATGAAAGAAGAAGGAAAAAAAAGCTTTGCGTGGCTGTCAAAGGAGAGCTTTAAGCGAAATGCAAGCGTCAGCATGCTAACGTGGTCACAATGACAGTGCACAAAGAGAAAAGTCATCAGAGTCAGTGCATTCCATCCTCCGGGCACAGCGGATGTCTGTGCCAAATTTTATGGCAAACCAAACAAAAGTTGCTGAGATATTACAGTTGGGGCCAAAGTGAAGGACAGCTAAACTGCTAGCTTGGCTAAAATTCAGCTAAAAACAAATTCATGCAAAAAATGTTCACAGTTGCAGTAAAGGCAGAGGGAATGGCATCTTTAATCATTCATTGCTCTGTGTTTCATGAGTAGGGATATATTTCTGTTGGAAACAGAGCAAAAACAGTATCCACAAAAAAGGTCAAGTCAGATAGTCGCGGTACACGCAGCCAAAGTCAGTGACACGGTGAAGCACTCAGACACACTACTACCACACTACATCCCTACTCCAACCCTGTGTGCTCTCACTGGAGGGCGACTTGCCCTTCAATTCTTATGGAAACATGAACATAAAGTAGCTGCACATGTAAGACCGTGTTACCCCCTGACACCTCACAAGTGCAGTGACCGTTTCACCACAAGACTGCTGGGCCTCTCTATTATTTAAACCCTTCCATGCTACAGTTCAGGCCAGAGGAGTCACTACAGTGTAAAATCTTCTTAGTTTTTATGAATGAACAGGACAAACTAAAGTCTGTCAGCAGGTGCTATACCAGACTAGATCTATACCTTTAGATCCACATTTTGGGGAATGTATTTAGTATTCAAACTAATGTTTAGCAATCAAACTGATAAAAAAAAAAAAAAAAAGCAACAGATTTACTTTCTGAGAATTTACTTTTATTTCATTTGTGTGCTTCAACATTGTTACTGGCAGTTTATTGCTGCATAATTACAGTCCCGGTGAGCTACGCGTGGCTTTTCATATATGCAAAAATGCATACACTCTCATTTTACAGTACTTCTTACTACCAAATAAACTCCTGAGTGTGTGTAAGGATTTCATTCTGGATGCTGCTCCATTTGAATGAACAAAGGTTTTGTGCATTAAAAAAAACAAGTAACCCCCTGGCTTTTTTTTTCTTAAAACAATATCTTTACATTTTCTTATGTTGTTATTTTAATTATAACACAACCAGTTTAGTGGCTCTATAGTGTAGCGTTTTTTTTTACACATTTGCGTGGTGAGCTATTTAATCTAGTGTAAAATTTCCAAATCAAACATGTGGAGCTGCCTGATGTGGTGATCCCTAGTGTCAAGCGAGCAGCTTAAAGTAGCTTCTTTGTAATGCACAATTTTTTTGCACTAGAGTTTATATAGCAGTCACATAGGTTTAGATAGTGGTCCCTACAGAGTGGACCCAAACAGTCTGCATGCCTAACTATCCTTGGGCAAGATACTGAAACCCAAACTGCTCTCCAGTGTATTCATGTGAGTATGAATGGGTAAATGAGGCATGTTGTATAAACTGCTTTTAGCGCTCATGCAGAATACAAAAGCTGTATATAAGAAAAGATCTATTTACCATTTAAAACATGTTGGTTGCTGCAGTAAGGCACAACATTTGATTTGAAGTCAAATGTTCTCTGCTTCCACAGATTTTCAAGAAAACTGCGGTCGACTTCAGATGCTCATGACCAAAGCAATCACAAGGAGGCTTTTTAATGCAGCACTCCCTGAGCGCTGTCAGCAACCTCCAGCAACCACTCACCAACCAGTTAGAGAATACACACTTTTCCCTAGCAACTGAAGGTTGCCAGGGAGTCACTGCCCAGTCTCTAGGTGTCTGTGAGAGAGTCTGAAAGTAAATCCCTCATAGCACTAACTTCAGAGGGACACTAACCTTCTTGCTTAGCCAAGATCAGATTGTTGCATAAAACAGCAGTGTGATTAAATATGATGAAGTGCTTATTGCGCAGGAAGCTCACTGATAAAAAAGTAACTATGTATTAAAAATGCATGTGCTGTGGGTACTGTTTGCATTTACACTAAAAACAAACCATCAACAAAGCGACAATAGCTATAAAAGTTGAGACATTTTGAGACAAACACTCTTTGGCGCAGACTATCACACTGTTGTTTTCTGACGGGGCAAACAAGGACTTACTGCCCTCTAATTCATTCTCTGTCTTTCTGCCACTCTCTCTAAACACATAATCCATCACAGTCACAAAAAGCAGAAGACTGCAGGTAGTCTTGTCTGTCTCCTTGCTCTGAGTGATGTGGAGTAAATCTGCCATGGTTTTAATGCAATAGGCTGGATTGAGCGAGAAAAGTCGATAGAAAATGTTTATTGCTTGTTTTAGATAAGATGGACGAGGAGGATTTCCCTCAAACGTGGACGCTGTATGTTTCTCATTTGGCTGTGCGCATTATTTGAATAAATCTTTTGCGTGGCATTTAGATGAGAGGCTAAGGCTAGGAAGAATTTTTCATTCAACACATCTCACGTCTCCACAATAGTGCACCTGTTTTTCCATTCTGACATACAAACGTCCCATCTCCAACCACCCAAGCATTGCACTCAGCGTCACACGCTGACTTTACTGCAACGTGTCAGAGCTGAAGAGAACACACAAGCTTTTCTTTCTCTGTCTCTTTCATGTTTTTGTCTCATACGTGGCTTTTTTTTTAGTACTTATTATATCTGTGATAAATACAAAGAGCTTTTTAACAGCCGCAACTAACACATGACAATTTTATCAAAAAAATAACATCACAGGAGATAAAAATCATTCTTGCTAATAGTAGAACTGTCTTATTTATTTGCAGTATAGAGTCAGCAAGGTGCTGGAAACACTGCTTTTGGTCTACATTGAGATGATAGCGTCGCACAGTTGCTGCAGGTTTTTCAGCTACACATCCATGATATGGATCTCGTGTTCCACGATACATCAAAGGTGCTCTATTAGACTGAGATCTGGTGACTGTGGAGGTCATTTGAGTACAGTGAACTCTTTTTCAGATGACTGAGCTTTGTGACAAGGTGCTGGAAGTTGCGATCAGAAGATGGGCACACGGTGCCACCGTGCTCATAACTTGATGGATATGGACAATTCTCAGGTAGGCTAAAGCATTTAAATGACACTCAGCTGGTATTAAAGGGCCCAAAGTGTAAAACTATCACCCACACCATTAAGCCACCATCACCAGCCTCAACCACTGATACCAGGCAGGATGGATCCTTTCCATCCTTTCATCACTTTCACTCTAAATTATGACCTGTGATCCAAATGTCCCACCAAAAATCAAGACTCATCTGACCTGGCGATGTTTTTCCAGTCTTCCATGGTTCAATTTTGGTGATTGTGAAGGAAAATACTCACTTCAGCAGGTCTTCTTGATCATGTCTGTATGCTTAAATTCATTGAGGTGATTCTGTGTAGCTGATTAGATATTTGTGTTAAGGGAGTGGTTGAACAGGTCTATGTAATAAAGTGATTGTACACTTGTAGCCTTTGGTCTGTTTGCACTTAAGCCCCTCAATAAAGTAATACCCAGCCCATGTTTGGTAATGCAATACCATCACATCACTGTACTCCTTAAATTTCTTGTAATCTTGTTTCAGCCTCTTCGTTCTCTCACTACACCTCACTATGTGGTGGATACTTAGTAGCAAGTTGGAGGAAACTGCCACCAACTATACTTCTACATTTTCTCCGTTGGAATCCAAACAGCTGTGATTTTAATGCCACTTCATTTCTCATTACTTTGCTTTAATTTTTAAAAGCTATTTCCATTATTGGCAGTGGTTGCCTTTGTGATGAGAAAGTACATACACTGTAATTGGAACTAGAAAACATTTGTTAATGTAGTTAAGATGGTCCCCAGTCCTGGACACAAATACAGAATTAAAAGGATTTTGTGTTTATGCTTGGCCCTGAGTGTTTGATTAATTTACATTAGCTTAAAGTAGAATCAACTAACACTGAAACATAAATAAGTTTTATCTAGTGTCTGTGTAGACAAACAGGAGTTGGGGTTAGCACTTGCAGGGTCAGTAGATGGTAGGAGAGACCACAAAACCAAATGATTTTGATGTATGTTTTATATACTATAGTCTCTACTGCATCTTATTTTGCCCAATCAATTGTTCAACTCTGAAAGATAATCATTTTTGCATATTTTCTCCAAATACTTTCTCCTTTGGTCCAGATTAATCTTCGATTTCTGAATTGTTTTGCAAAGCAAAATCCAAAACTTCCCAGGTCATTTAATTGTCCCCTGGACCTTGTGCTCAGACACCAATCTGGCAGAAGTCAGCTTAGAAACCCAAGTATTTAACAGATATGCCTTAATAGTCTGGAGAAACTCCAGTCATTACGAATCACGATGCAGAGCATGACCACCCACAGTTGGCAGATGGGATGGTGCATTGTTGCCAGGCCTGAGCTTGTCCAGCCGGTGTATTAGTCACCTGCCAGTCATCACTGGGTCCAGGCCAGAAACGGAAAAGCTCGCCTGTCAGAACTGAACATTGGATGCTACAGTAACAGTCTTAAAAACAAGAAATTACTGGACCACCTCCCTCAAGACAGAAAGCAGCAACCATGAACTGACACCCCTGTACACTAGCATGCACAGATTATTCCAGTAAATTGGCCATGCTTCTTAAGAAAACAGACATAAGAGGATTTAACTCCTTTACAGAGCGCAAAGTGTGACTGATTTCTATGAACACCTCAGTGATGGAAGATGGAGGGGAGGGAAATGTGAAGAGAGGATGCTGATATAAGCAGCGGGGAAGCAAGGTGAAAAAACCAAAGGGTGAGAGACAAGTATGCAGTGAGGAGGATGAGGGGTGCAGGTGATCTGGGTAAAGCTGAAAAAATGAGATGAGATTATTTATGGCATTGAGGGAGTATGAAATAGAATTGGACAGGAGCTTCTAGCATGAGCCATACCCGAAACCTGATCTCGACTTTAAAGGACAGAAAGTTATCAGTCATAAATAAACTAGAGATGGACCGATCCGATATTACTATCGGTATCGGTCAGATACTGACGTATATTACTGGATCGGGTATCGGAGAGAAATAAAAAATGTAATCGATCCATTATCAAAAAAGGATCTCACAAAACTTGCGACATGTCGTAACTCGGCTCATAACCGTAGCACGTGGAGCAGTGTGCATCACGTGATAGAGCGGCTGTGTGTATTTGTAGTCTAGCTACCAAACCGGCATTTCATCTCTGAGAAAGTTATCCCAGAGAAGAAGTAAAGCAAGTGTGTAAGTTCATCTCTGAATGTTTGTAAAGCATTCCCACGTTAAGCTTAACAACCGATATATGGAGTGACTGCCTCTTCTCTCTCCCTCCCTCTCCTGCTGCTACTTCAATCGTGAAACTGATCAATGATCAGCTGATCGGCTTTTCTGTCACGAGTCCGTCTCTCTTCTTTGTTTTTGGCCCACTTTGCACCAGAAAGAGGAAACCAGCGGCTGAACAACAGCAGCACGTTTAAGCTTGATAATCAGTTGTTAGAATTTATTTAATATTACTTTCTACACCAGGATCCTTTTCTATGTAGCTGACAGCTGGTAACTGTGCAGGGGCGGATCTAGCAAAGTTTAGCCAGGGGGGCCGATAGGGCATTAACAGGGAAAAGGGGGCACAAAGACATACTTTTCTTTCTTATTCTCATTTAAAATGTCGAGCTTTTAATAAATAATTATCTGAATCTTACACCCAAAGTTTTAATCTGATGTAACATGTATAGAAGTCCATTACCGTATATAGTAACTGTTAAGTCTAATATACCCTAGTAAGCTATAGTACTTTTTCCTTTGGGAAGGTACCATCTGTGCAGTCTGCAATTCTGTTGAAGAAAGATGTTGAATCTATTTAATTATTCTTGAAAAATAATTTATTTCTGTGCATTTGTTTTTCACACTGCATCAAATTAAAGTAAAATTACATCGATTAAGCATCATGAGATGGAGGGTGGGTGGTTCCCTATTTTTTTTGCTGGGAGTTTTAGAAACCTATTAGTTAGGTTGCTTAATATTTCTGCTAAGTACTCTTTAAAAATACCAGAATAGGGAGGATGGAGTAGGTTTAAGTTTATTAGATTGATCAGTGTTGCTGAACTATGAAATATTTTGGGTGCAATGTATTTTTTACATACAGGTATAACAGAATAGCTTTAGTATTGTTTATTTAAACTTGAGTATGAATTTATACAAAATGCAAGATATTAAAAAAACAGTTTTATTGATTAAAAAACACTATATCGGATTCATATCGGTATCGGCAGATATCCAAATTTATGATATCGGTATCGGACATAAAAAAGTGGTATCGTGCCATCTCTAAAATAAACCTGCATGTCTTAAAGGAGAGGAAAGAAGGATTTTTGGTATGCACTGTATCACGCTATCACGATAACGGGGTATGAGGCCTACAGCAAGAACACGACAGTCATCTAATAATTTCTAAAGTCTTTAAAGGAAACTTAAAATTTAGAGGTAAGGCAGTACTGCAGGATCTGTGTGCATCTTTAAAAATGCAGAGCGATTTAGCTACATTTAAAAATACCACTCACAATCCTAAGAATAACCACTTACAGTTTTAAAATGCGCCTCCATTTAGAACATTTCTCTTAACTTAGCTAAGAGGAGCGTTTGGGTGTCTGCATTGTGGAAACAGAAGAGACACCTTCTGAAAAGAGTTTGGAGTGATTGTTGGCGATGATGAATAATACATTGTCTGAATGATGAGTCAGAAAAGACTATTATTTGGATTTGATTTGAGCATTTGAAAGGATTTGACATCTAATTATTTCCCTCCTGTCTTTGTTAGGGATGCGACCAACAACAAAACAAGGTGGCATTTATTTTCATTGTAGAAATTTACAATTTCATCCCTTTTAAAAAACAATAGAATGAGTTTCACATTTATCTTCTTCTTAAGTGTGAAACTCCACTCGTGGCACTGAGATAAATTCATGCACCGGTCCTCTGATGCCACGGTCTGAGTTCAGAAAGACAAACATTTGGGCTGAGTCACACAGTAGAGCATTTATTTTTTATTTTATTTGATCTTTATTTTATTTTATTTTTTTATCTGCACAGGCTTTGACAGGAAAAGTGAAAAGAGCTAAGACTTCTGACTTTGGTTGTGATGTTTTCAGGTCAGCGGCTGTGAAAACACACAATGCACGGGGTTGTTCGACACAACCGTGCGCACATGCACTAAAGTTGAAACTGTGTTCTCCGACAGCTCCAGTTTCTACAGCTCTGGCAAAGCCACAAAGCGCTACCAGCAAGAAGGTGTGGAGTCACAGACTCTGTCACAATGTACTAACAGGTTGAAATGATAGCGTTAAGCATCTTTTTGGCGCCTTCAGCGATAACGCTAAATATGTGAGGACGTTTTATGAGCTGATAAACAGCGGTTTGCAAATTGTTTGTAATATAAACATGCATGAGATTTTTATTTAAAACAATTAAAGAATCCACCCTTTGCTGTTAACACAGCCTTGCAGACCTTCAGTTTTTCAGTATGTTGGGGTAATCTGGAGAAATTCATACACACAACATCTCAATAGCCACTGTGTTACAGACAGAATTCCAGCAGAGTGTTTCCTCTCATAGTTCTTGCATAGTTTCCAGTTTTGTTCTTCCTCCAATCTCAGCAGCGTGCAGAGGGTATGGCACGACTACCTAAATTTTTCTTTCTTTGCCACTACCAAAGCCTCCTAAAGACATTTCTCAATCATGCTTGATAGATGGAGTCAAGCACACCTGCTGCACCTTTAACTGGCTGTACTTCTCACAAAAGTTGTTATTAGTGACCCAAACATCAAACCTATACCCATCAGTCCTTCAGTATCTGTACATTTAACCATCTCAATCTTTTCCTTTCAGTGGCTTTTTTTATCCTGTTGCAACTCTGCCTAGAAGGCTGGCTATTTAGGACCTGTGATGTGTGCGTTTCTCAAAAAACACACGTCACAAACTCTGTGTGTACTTTGTCCTTTTTCTCAGCTGTGCACCACGGCCTCCTACCTATCCTTCTATTCTGGTTTAGGCCAGAGTGCTTTTCTGTAAAGGGTAACACAAACTCGTATGAATTCTTATTTCTTTGGTTTTCCAGCATGGAGCTGCCTTTTAGAAAAAAGGAAAAATAAAAACACCTTTTTTCCCCATTTTCAGATTATTATCTGACACAGAGGTTGGTGCTCCAGACATTGAACTTACAAATGTTTTGCTTTTTAAAAAAAATCAGGAACACAGTTTCTATCAGTGCAAATGTGATCAGTCACAGTTTTAACGAGACACACTTGCATTTGTGCCGCTGGAATACAAACCTGATTATTTTCGTATTCCTATGTACATGTTCTATGTTCTAAAGATAATTATGATTTATAATTTCATTAGTCATGAATCAAATATCAACTAATCTTTTTCTTTATAGAAAAACAAGGATCTTCAATACATAATGTCAATTTTTCTAATGTTGCAATAGCAGTAAACAGACAAAACACTTGGGATGCTAACATTCAGTTATATGCAGTCGTCACAGTAAAATAGATAAATAGTGAAACGGGGACAATTTACAACACTAACACGAATGTGTTAGTAGCTGGGAAAAGCAAGGAGGATAAAAAAAAAAAGCTGCGCTCCAAAATAACAGCAGAGGAGCCGTGCCTGCTGTTTGGAAGGTTTGGTTTTATAAGATGAGACTTGTTTTATAGTCATTTCTGGTTGCACTGCTTCTGTCCTGGACCAGAGATCCTCTACACACAGCCACAGGGAGCCAGGAGAGGGAAAGACAGTGTGTTACAAAGCTAGCAGGTATTTTTTCTGACCACAGAACAATTTTCACTACAACATTTGGAGGAATCATTTTGTTTCAAAGCTGCTCTTTACAGCACCAAAGTGATTATTTCATGGGTTTTGAGTTTTTTGAGAGTTTATGATTCTTTTTAGTTTTGAGGACTCATTTGTGTTTCAGCCACATTGTTTGTGTTGGGGTACTTTTGCCTTATTAGCTTATTATAAGTTTAGTAGCTTATTATGAAAGTCTTGTGTTTTGGCTTATCTTTGGTTTGGGGTTCTGTGTGGGGGTTTGGTTGAAATTTAACTTTCTGTTTGTCTTTGTTTGTGTCTGTCATCCACAGTTTTCTCATCTCTCTCTCTCCATGTCTCGTGTTCAGTCTGTCTTTTTGTCTGCCTGCTTTCTTTGGTTACTTCCTGATTTTACCTTGAAAGGCTCCATTTTCCTTCATGTGTCTACCTTTTCTTGCTGTCCCTGCCATCGCTGATTCCTTGGTTGTTTTCAGCTGTGTTTTGGTTCCCGTCTGTTTCCATCTCTCTCATTACTAGTATTTCCTGAATACTTGGATTCCTGTATTTCCTGCATGTAAGCGCCAAAAAGTATTGTTATATGAAACTAAAAAGCTTTTTATTTATATTATATTTCATTTTTATGATTGTATTGAACTGTTTATATATTATTTTATGCATATCGTACTTTTCAAAGTATACTCAACCATTGTAAACTGACTGAAAGGAGACTTAAGAATTATAACAAATACCATGATACAACTTTTTGAAACTCAACTACTTTTTATGAATTTAAAATGGGTCTGATTCACTTATAGAAAAGCTTAATTCTCTGACAAGGTTGTGATATGTTTACTTTTCTACATGTGTTGATCCTGACAGGAGAGGACATTCTGTAACCATTATGACAATAAAAGACTCCCCCTAGGGTACTGTTTCTTTGCTCAGAGTTGTCAGGTTAGCAGCTGAGTGTGGGCGTTCAGAGGACACTCACCACAAGAGAGAGCGGCCTCTTCCATGACACCACTCCAATGAGGCCAGAGAGCAGAACCTAGAGGAGAAAAATTACAGATACTATAAGAGTGGATACTCAGACGTATATGAAATCAAAGCACATATAAAAACCACTGATGGAGATGATGGGACAGTAACACCGATGAAATGTGGTCACACTGTTTAGATTATTTTAAATCAGCTTCCAACAAAGCTCAGGCACAATTACAGTGTTTTGAAACAAAATGAGCTTTCCTGTGCATAAATGTGATGCCACACTTTGAAAAATCTGAATTTCAAAAGCTATTCTAATTTGTTTCTGGCTTCAAGCGTGACTCACTCAGTTCTCCACACAGGAAACTGCGCTCATACTGTTCATTTGATTGAGCTGCTGTCAGTGGTTGAAATAAGCTGAAAAGGTTGTTTGCTTTCACTATAACTTCAATAGAACTTTGACAGATGTTTTGTTTTACAAAACAATTATTTGAGCCTATTTTTGGCCAGTGAACAACAACAACAAGAACAAGAAACAAAATTCAAAAAGTCATCATGCAAAAACCCACAAATAAAAGCAACATCAAGCTTTATTAAGTGAAATTTTTAAGTGACTTCAGGATGTTTTGCACCTCTGATCTGCAGATATAGTCTATGTCCAGTTTTTGTGGTACACCTGTGCAGTCTAAAGTCTAGACAGGCCTGGAGACAATTCCCTGTTGATAAGGAAAGCTGTTTATTGGAGGTGGTCCTGAATGTCATTATCCCCACTATTGATAATGTGAGCTGTAACATTAGCCGCAGCTTTTAGATTATTTTACGACATCAGACTGGCAGCACTTTCAACAAAGCTTAGTGAACCCGGCATCCTGACCAGCTGAGTCTTGTCCCGTTGAGCCGGCTCTTCTATGTTGAGCCATGCATATCTGGATTGGCTGTTTGGTTTCTCCTACGTTGAGGTCAGAGCACTCCTCGCTGCACTGCGCCGAACATTGTTGTTTTAAAACAAAAGAAGTCTCTGAAGTGGTGAAATGTCTTTAAAAAGCTACAAAACTTCAGTCACCTTTATTTCAAGCTCTCAAGACTACAATGACCTGGATGACTGAGACCCTGAGACGCAGATTGTTATTTATTTTTGCACATAAGGACAAGAATGTGATGGTAAAGTGCACACTGCATCTAGGACAGAAAACTCTATTTACTGTTGCTTGCACACTATCTGATCTGGGACAGCATGGGACACAAAACTAGTGGTGGTGAACCTAGAATAATGTTGAAGCTAAGTGAATGCCAACCCCAACCACATACGGGTGAAGCTTGATGCTTCAGAACAATCAGTGATGAGACATCAGGCTGGTAGCACTGAAGCTCTGTTCTACCTGTATCAGTTTCTACAGTGAACATTTGCAGCTGAAACACTTTTCTTTACTCGCTTTTCAGTTTCTAACTTTGTTTTGTGAAAAAAAAACTACAGAAGTTATATGTGTTCTTATTAAGAAATGCATTTCTGTCAGTGTGACTGCCATATAATGTCTGGTTCATAGTCACTGCATTTGTTCTGTTGCACAGCAACTGTGATGTCACCACACCCCCATCACCTTTAATCTGGTGCTCAGAAAACAAACCTCTGCACCAGCGCTGGTACAGGAGTAGAAGTAATGAGAACAGGAAACAAAGAAATCCTTGAAGTTTTATTATTTTTTTCTAAGGATTTCTCTATAAAGTCTCATCCTTTCAAACTGTTGCAGCATCTCGCTCTGTATAATCTGAGACTATCTGAGCTCCTGCGCTGATATTTCACTGAAAAAGGCCGAAACAACACTGAAGCAATGGCGACAACAGTTCAAACCAGTTTAAAATTTGCTGCTGACTGGTAATCATGCAAAAATGCGTCTCAGGCCATGCTGTGACATAAACATAATGTGACAATTAATGTAACAAACTCGTTTCTATAGACTAGAAATGTAACATAATGCTTTATATTTAAAAGAATTATTAGTAATGAGTGATGCATTGCTGTTTTTGGAGCAATTACTCCAACACAGAAGCACACAACCTTTAACGATGACCTTATTAATCTATATGTTACAGAAGCTACACTGTTCGAATCAGCACAGCTACAGTGGGGTCTCTTATAAGTTAAGCAGAGCCTCTGCTTCTGATGGATGATGATTAGATTCTTGGCTCCTACTCTCTTCATGTCAAAGTGCATTTGCATCCATCAGTGTGTGTGTGTGTGTGTGTGTGTGTGACAGAAAAAAGTGCTGTATGCATAAAATAAATGAGCAGTGAGACAACCACATGTAAACCTGCACACTGGTAGAGAGTATGCAGCATTTTGTAGATGGTGTCTACTGATTTAAGGGTAAATACAGCAGTATTCAGCACATCTCTATAATCCATAGCGATATGCGCTGTTTGATCCAGTTTAAATTTGGGGTTTGTTAAAAAAAAAAGGTTTTCAAGGTGAATTTCCATCTTACTGAACTCCAGAAAGGTGTGTTTAAAGTATTGTTTAGATTTATACTGCCAGACAGCATGAATCAAAGGAGGAACATCAAAGGAGTTGAGCTCTCGTGAAATGCACACATCAGGGTAGAGGCGATGAATAAAAATGCGCAAAAAAAACAGGCAGCCCTTCCGAGGGAAATGGACCACTAAATACGGGAGACAGCTGTAGAAAACATCGCTTTCTTTTACCCGTGACCATCGAACCATTGTGTTCCTAACCCTAGCACGGCTAAGTTCATCCTTGGATGGTTTCCTTTCTTTGCAGGCCATGCTAAAAATGCAGCATGTTGTGCTGCTGCCATGACTCCATCAAAGTGTCTCCCAGGAGCTTCAGGTTTCTCTATTAGCACTGATTTTCTTTCAGATTTCGAGCTCCATCTACCTGGAACCAGTTACCCCGAAGCCTCTGCTGAAATGAAACAATTGTGTTTGTGATGTCTGTTTTTTCCTCTGTTCCCATCTGCTATTGATGTGCCTTTTCGATTTAAATCCAAGTAATCCTGCCTTTTTAAATGAGCTGTCTGATTAAACTAAAAAGATTTAAAACACACACACACGCTGAATGTTTTTTTCACACTTCTCTCTAGGTGTGGGCTTAATATTTTTTTTACAGTGCGTGTAGCTGTAGGTGTGAATTTGCGCATCATCGAAATATTCGTGTGAACAAAGGGTACTGATAGCCTTCGGCTCTGTATTTGTCCACGGTCTCCCTCTCTGCCTCTCACCTATCTTCACCCTCCATTTAACACCACCACGGTCTTCCTTTTTCCCCCCCGTTCATGCCGCGCTCCTTCCCTCTGTCCACTCTCTCGATATCCACCGTCTCTCTCCAAGTTTTGCCACCTTCCCCTATCCAATTTCTCCCTGTATCACACTCCATCGCTGTATTTCTTGCTGCTGCTGCTCAGCGCCCACACAGTCGCACTATATTTCTGCACTTACACACTCGCTTTTACTAAGCTCCATCCAGACTTCTCATTTCTCTTCCCCTCTCCATCTTGTTCCACTTTCTAGTCAATCTTCTACTTCTGTGCTCACCTTGATACCCACAGGACCCGGCGAGCGGGATGTCAATATTTCATTTGGGCGCTCACTCGCACAGACGCACACGGACACAGGTGTCTTTTTTTAATTTGGATTTTTTCTTATTTATATCTTGTGGTTATAAAGAAATTCAGAAAAAAAGACAGACAGAAACAAAGAAATCTAAACCCATAATGAATGCATCAAACCCACAGCCAAAGAACTCAAGTATCTAGAACTTTTATGTAATAGTGCAGTCTTTGCATCTTTAGGAAAAGCCTTTGGACAACAATACACAGCATGACAGCTACATTAGACTCTCTATTACATTGGACTTTTGTTGCTCATTCAGTAAGTTCACAGTTTTGTAAAGATTAAATGCAAATAATGGTTTTAAATTCACAAATTTAGATGGTGAGGCTTTTATATTAGAAGCTAAGAAGGGAGCCACAATCTGCTTTTATACTCAGATTTATCTTTTTATGCTACTTCTAACTCGATTTAACACATCAGCATAATGAGCTCTTACTTCGTTTGTTTGATGGCTGTTTTCCAAAAGCCAAGACGGACCGACCGAAATCTCCAACTTGAGGTTTTAAAGTTTTTAGACCCCAATGGGAGACATCATACACATACATACACATACAGTGTTCAAGTGGATCAAGCTTGCAGTAAAGCTCGGACATCTCCAAGTCTGTGACCTGCCATGTCCACTGGGCACAATTATTTTCTTCAGAGTCCAACGCTGTGGCTGACAAGAGACAATCTGCAGCCACTCTAGCGATCGTGCCAGCGTCTCCTGACTCTTTTATCATCCCTCTGTCTTTACAAGCTATTATTATTCGGTTTTTATTACTCTCGATCTGACTGCATGCTCTCTGCTCTTTTTTGTCTCATCACTTTCCATCTGTTAAGTATCAACACTGCTAGTTTTTCTACTACACACCATTTGGAAAATACAGACCGAAAATGAAGTGTACGCAGTTAATTAAAGCAGGGAAGGAAGTGTTTTGGAAATGTATTTGAACAAAGACAGAAACTGTAAGAAATAAATAAATTTTAAAAAAGCTGCAGCCACAGTCAGTGGACATCAAACTGACTGTGTGTGCACTTTCTGGACTAATAATGCCTCTGCTCTGTCTCCTTTGCTCATTGCTGGTATAAACTGCACCAGGAGACAGGGGCTTGTGTTACTGCAGGTATATTCACCTTCTTTACACTGGTGCCAGGCACTGCGACAAGGAGTCCAGAGACGTTGTGTCACCGTTACAGACTCCCCTCTCTCCCTCTCTCTCTCTCTGCTTGGTGATGCTCCATTTGCAGAGAGCAAATGCACTGCACAATGCACAATCAAGCTTGAACTGAGCTCCTGTCACCCAGCGGTTTCTTCTTACTTATCCAGCTCTCCCAGATTTCCATAATAATGCAACACGATTTCACTCCGTTACCTTCAGGAATTTAGCACTGGGCTCCAAATGTTGTCTTTCTGTTTGTGACTCTTATCACACTGATGTGCTTGGCCTGCTTCACTTCTGCACTGGTATGACATCAGGAGTAAAGAAAAAGATTTGGAATTCAAGCACGCTTTTCACCGCAGATATCAAGTGTGCCATCAAGCATACAGCGCAAACACTCATGGCTGTATGGTCACCACCGCGGGAGCAGAGAATGTACCTGGAACGAAGCTCTTTTTTTCTCTCGTCTCTCCACGCGCTCCCGGGTTCCCCTGAGTAGACGTGTGTGGAGGACAACGTGTATACCTGTGCGCCTGTTTGAGAAGTGAAATGATGTGCGAGCAGGAACCATGTGATAGCTTTGCTGGCTGTCAGTCACTGGAGGCTTTTCCTCTTGGCTGCGTCCAGAACAAGATTAACATTTAATACTTAGCAGCATTAGTCACTGAAACCTGGGCACCACGCACCCACTAACATGCTGAAAAAATACTGACTCTTTCCCAGAAGGTATTCTATCTAAAATTCATGAAACGCTGGCCAAAACACTGACTCAGTAAAAACATTTTTATCTAAAAACAGAAGTCTCTAAAGTAGTTTTAAAGACGTGCCGACTCTTGATAAGGTAGAGTCATTTCAGTAAATTGGTTTGAGGTTGAACCGCAGAGCAGCTTTTAGTATAACAGCGGTGAGATGTGTTGGTGCAGTGGATTCTTTAAGGTTAAATGATGCTTGAAACTCTTAATAAGGGGTATTTAAATTAAATTAGTACACCGTAAACAACCGGGATCTGAGGTGAATGCTCTCTAGTACTATTGTTGGACTTGTATGATAGATTATTTTTAAGTTTTAAGTCAACAAATCACGAGAAACAGACTAGAAATAACTTAAGGAATATAAACGATAATTAATTTTACTCATAGAAATCAGAGCCAGAGCCTCCAGAAGAAAAAAAAAGGTAACACCGTATAATTTGTTCAGGAACAACAACCAGGGTCTTAATTGGGAGCTGGATCACATTTAAAGACATCTAATCTTTGAGCAGGATGTTCAGATCATTAAGCATATCAGCTTAAGTGACACACAGCCGGCAGGAAACAACGTTTTAAATGACAGGTGATACGATAAAGTGAGCATAAAAGCTTAATTAATTCTTAATAGTTCAACTTTTCAACACTCGTAAAACTATACTGGTTTCCTATGTGTGCATTTTGACATGTGCACACAACACACCCACATGCTCTTGTAACAAGGACACACAGACAGACGCACACACCGAGTACTGACAAATGGAACGGAGAGATAAAAGTAAGGCTTTGACTTGTCAAAAGGCTGCATGAGAAGAGCCAGTGTCACAGCCATGAAAGAATGTTTCACTCTGATATACTCCGACGGAGACGACTAATACCTTCGCACATGCGCTCACACACACACACGCACACCCGCAGTCACAAGAAACACAGAGTGACTTGCAGCGGGGGACGTGTCATTTGAGGCCAACAACAAAGAAAACATTGCAAAATATAACTTAAAATTCCCTTTCAGAGATTAGCACCTTCTTGCAAAGTCAGTGTGAAAAGGTTGAACTCAAACAGCTTTCTGACAGACAAAAGGCACGTTAGCCCAGCTGGATCCTCAGATGGGAGAAGCCCAGCGAGGAATCAGTGTGTAGCTGCCGCAGCAAATTCCAGCCATGCACACAACACAGCGCAGTGCACAAAGCCTGCATACAAACCTAAAAGAAAATCTCATACTCTGACATTGGTGACGGAGGCTAAAAATAGTGTTTCGGTCAAAAATAAAACACACCGTCTTTTGTTCTCAGTTATTTCGCCGTTATTTTTGTCCCAGATGTGAAGACTTTGTTAAGTTTTGAGAAACACTTTGTTTGGACGACTACAGAATACAGTTTAAAAACAGGTTCGGCTGCTTGGTTGTCACTTCTCGAACATGCTGGCCATAACTAACTGTGGGGAGACCTGCGGGGCAGTTTCAGAACACAGTGGAGGACTTGCATCTTCCAGCTGTTCTGGGAGCACCCCAGGACGAGTTACAGGAGTTTAAAAAAAAATAAGATAGCAGGCTTTCTCTGCTCTGCACAGTTTGTAACCTGACCTTGATGATAATTAGAGAAAACACAACAGACAACTCACTGATAAGAGAATAAATGAACCTAGGGATAAGCGACTAATTGGTCATTCTTCCATTTGGTTTGCAGAAACTGTTCTGGCAGTATACATTGCTCCTGCTAACTTCATGTTTCTATTATTCTGCACTTTTATTTTCAATTTAGTATGAAACACAGAGGATCGCAAACACATAAACCTTGTAAAAAGGATGTTTTTACATACAGATGCTTGACATTAAAACAGTATTTAACAATTACAATCCAATCCAATAGAGAAGTGCATGGACTTATAAACAGATTTTTTCAACGTGTTAAGCTTTACAATATATTGTGAAGAATGAATGTTTAGAAGACATTAGACTTTTAGTAATACCATGTTTTGAAAAGGTTTGGTTAGTATACAAAAATCTTTGTCAGCAGCTGAGCAACCCTGAAGGTTTTTATCTAAGATATCATATCATCATGTTGCCTGGTGACCACCTGGTAATGGCTTCAAATAATCTGGTTTTTAACCTACAACAGCAAAAGCATGCTATCATTTTACTTTTTATGACAATAGTAAGGACTTGCAGCTTGTCCAACATGTAACCAGTCTCTCATCCAGTGGTGGCTAGGATGGGCTCCAGCCACCAGTGTGACCCTGAATTGGATAAGCTGAAGAAGATGGATGGATAAATAACAAAATCTGATTTACAAAAGTTAAATTACAGCATAATTCTAGCAAGGGGTTAAAATGACCCATCTTTAGCCTATAAACACACGCATCCCGTTGTTCCGGGCATGTCCAACCAGGACATTAGATTAGATCTCTCAGCTGGCTCTGTTTAGGTTTCTGCCCCCATGACCTGACCCCGCATAAGTGGAGAAAAATAAATGGATTACTTTTCCCAATGTGATTTGGTATGTTTGTTTGCCAAGAGCACACAGGCTAAACAATACTGTAGCATGGGCATTACCTGTTTTGCTATTTTTTTAATATCAATTTATCGGCAGAAGCGGATCAACCTGTACTACAGCCCAGCACATTTACAAAATTACTTTAAACCTCTTGAACGTGGTAACTTGTAGAACCTTCTTTGGCAGCAGCATTATCCATCAGGGATTTCCTGCAGAAACAAAGTGAAATTTGTAATCACTCCTTCCTACAAAACTGCTTAGGCTCATCAGTATTTGTGGGATGCCCTCTTCACTTAAGGTTACCAACACTCTCCTAAAGAAGAAGCAACGAGAAGCAACCTCGCAACCAGAGGCCACAGAAAGTTGGTGATATATTTGGCAACTTCAAAGCAATGCTGGGTGAAAAACAGCTACCAAAACAAAGTGGTGGCTTTCAAGCCAAACCTTTCTCAACTTCAAGTTGTGCAGTAGCAATCAGAGGACAGGATACTGTTAAGTGAAATATGACAGGGTGGTCAATACTTCACAAGGCTACCTAGGCAATAGAGCTTGAAATGCACACTTGAGACCAATTCAAATCCCTCCAATCGTAGGTGACTATTCTCTTTTTGACCAGTGGACATCACCGTTATCAGAACTGCTTTCGTAGTCTTTCCCAGCTCTCTCTAAGCTCCTGTGAAGCGTAGACCAACCAATGATTTTTTTAACCACACTTTCAGTCTCATCTTGTCCTCTCTGAAACACCTGAATCCAAGTAGCTCTTGTGAAGTGCACTTAGCTCCAGCCTCCCCTGTGCACTGCCAGGAGCATGTTTGTGTTTTAGGAGTTTATCCACATGTTTCTGCGTCTTTCTTTAGTCTTTTTGTGAACAGTGACCAGACAAACCTTTAAACTAATATTCACAGTGGAGACTTCCCATCTTACCCAGGCAGCAGTGGAGGTGTTTATGGCCTCATATTACTGACTAGAAAAAAAAATATATGACTGGTGAAACCGCCATGGATTCTACCTAAATCACAGTCTTGACCTATTCCTATTCATTTATGCATGGCGCCAATCAAAGAAGCCATTACCGGGAGTGAGGGTTTAGAAAGCAGGCCGTTTCTCAAACATCATCACAGCCAAGATGGATGGAGCCAGCGCGGTTGCCGTGGTAACCACGAACTGGCCACTTGCCAGGATCCATAATGATTTCCCATCAGCTGCTGCACTGAGAAGAGCAGGGACCCTCGCTCAGAAATGTTAGATTGCACATGAATCCCCCAAAACCTATTCACACACACACACACATAGACACACACACACACACACACATAGACACACACTGTCAAAACCTTGTAATGCATGGTAACACTTAACACAGAAGCCAGAATAGAGACAGCACTGCTTGACACACACACATACACACAAACATATAATGCGCTCTCAATCAGTTCCTCCCCTGCTGTCTCAAGTGAAACAGGCCCTTTTATTTCCTTTCACTTTTGCTTTATGTTTGTCAAGAAAAGAAGGTCGTTCTATAGAGTCAACCATCTGAGCTCTTTGTGGAGCTTTGCATGATCTTAGCTCAGACTGATCTGACACACAGTACATACAAGCGTGAAACTGCGCATAGATTTATGTGGGTTTTACCCTGCGTGAGTGTGTCTCCGCCTATAAGTGAAGGCATGTGTGAATTTGCAGGCTAAGACTGAGTAGGAGGTGTCCAGGAAAACTGGCCTTTAATGAAGTGGAGAGCAGCTGATTAGACAGAGGTCTGTGAGGGAAATGTCTTTTTAAAAGAACTGCCTGCTCTTTGAGAGTGCAAAGATCTCATATTTTACTGCTTTTTTCCTTTCTAAAAATGTAGCCTTGAGCTCAATTTATACTGTCATATGCGTACAGAGCTTACAACACACACCAAGCAAGTGGCTGATTCTGTTCAGATTCTTTATAGTTGTCTGCTTTTGCTTCTGCATCCCTCTGCTGGTGAATTTCTATGCTACTGTGTTGAGTTTCTCCTCATACCTTAAAGCTCTCGAAACTGAGTTCCCCATGTTGGAGTGCAGCAACCACTTTTACTGAAATAATACTAAAAGACATGAAAGAGAGAAGATGATGGAATCGACTGAGTCAATCAATAAAGCAGAATACTGGCTATACGATTTGCATAAAGAGCAAGCTATGAACCTACATAATCTATGACATATCATTTCTGGTTTTACAGAGATGTTATTTTTGTAGAAAGTCCTGTTCAGATCTGCGATGCTGAACTTTGGAGCTATATGAGGTATACGTCATGAGGCAGTATAAATCAAGTTTTATAGCTTCATCTTATTAGCCTGCTGATGTTAGGGCTATCATACCCGAGCACAGCCTCAAAGAACCTCTAACACCTGGCTGCTACCTTTGATGGTTCTCAGTCCCCCACCCACGCTCTCTTAGTCCAGTATAATATATATTAATAAAAAATATATATTAGCATAGTTGGGGAGTCAATCTCCTACTAATTTTCTGCATCCCATACTAAATATCTTTTTGTGATCCTGCACAGTGGGATTTATAATGTTTACAGTAAAAAGTCTGCACTACTGCTAAGTCTCATTAGATTTCAGGGCAACTAAAAATGTTTGCAATTATTAATGTTAAAATTCTTCCAGTCGCCTAAAGACCATAGGAGTCTATGAAAGAAACCTGAAAGAGAAGCAAGCTATATTTTCACTTGAACTAGCGCTCTGCACGTTTTATATGAAAACACAAAGACTGAAGCTCTACATGTGGATAAAACAGAATCTGAGAGAAAAATGACCTTGTGTTTCACCTTGAAGAATATTTCTTTGTGCGTGCGTGCATGTGTGCACACATGTCCCCAAATGAAAGCCAAATGAAGGTGAGCTGCAGCATCAAGGGAGCGGATCTCCTAATTCTTTTGTGACAATTTCTGTTGTAACCTCCAAGTCACCTTTGCTGGCCATGAATGAGAGATCCAAAATGTGTCTGCTAAAAGTGTTTAAACCAAGCCTAGTGTGAGTGTGTGTGTGTGTGTGTGTGTGTGTGTGTGAGTGCTGTGTGTGTGTCCTTGCATGTTCATTTACAACCTCTAGGTTTGAGTTGAAAAAATCATGCAAGGAACTCAGAGGGGGTTCACGAGGTGTTTGATGCTGCTGTAGCTCCACAGACATCTCTACTGCAGCATGTCTAACTGAAGCTCATGCTGACAAAGCTAACAGACAGGCGCTCGGCTTCCGTGTGTTCCCGCTGTTTCACCGACAGGAGCAGCAGTCCTCCTCCGGATTCCCCTTTTTCTTCCCCCTGCATTTGCTTCCTATAGTATTCCCTTTACTCCCCACCCACCACCTGCTTCTATTTCCTAACCCCTCCCCCAACCTTCTATATCATCACTTCACTTTGGAGCTCAGCAGCACCCCACCACCGTTACTATGGAAACAGTGGAACAACAGCAGGTTGGCTGTTGCGGCTGCTTGGGGGTGTGGCATTTCAGCCACCCTATGCTCTTCTCCCACCTCTCACCGAGAGGTCTCCGGTACCTCCGCTAAATCCATGAACAAGGAATGTGAATCAATCAGCAGCACAGCTAAACAATAACATACCTCAGGAGAGAGCGTGATGCACAATGGCAACACGATGCTGGAGGTTGAAGATGCTCCCATGCAACACTTATAATTGCACATAATTAACCATATACATCTGACATTTTTGTTTGAGCCTTTGCCGATAAACAGTGAGATCTCCAGTGCTAAACAACACGTTTATTCCGCGCTTTCTCCTGCAGGTTGGAGCCTCAGTGTTTTAAGGTATAATCTCATATGCTGAGTTTGTAAGCATGGCCCTCAACACCTGGATGAATCAGTGCATGTTGCATTTCTCATCAGACCTGAAAATAGCCTCTGAAAGAGAAATCTACTGCAATTCACTACAACCTTCTGCATCATTGTAAACATGAGCATATTATCTTGCAGATAGACTTTGCTTTTTTGGAACTGCACATGTTCATTTATCCCAGATATAGGAAAGCTGGTTATACGTGACCTCAGAATGTAGGATAAGTCACCAAGCTACAATTAGCATTTTAACATGGGAAGCAGCACCAAGGTCAGTGTGTAAAGGTATTCGAAACAAAGGCTTCCACACATCAATTCAAACTGGGGACACTGCAGTTACACTACATTGGCATTTGTCTTTCAAGCCCTCAGCCGTTCAGGTGTTCCGAGGTGAACTAAAAGGTCACAGGATGATTACACATAACTTAATAAAAAGATTTTCTGCAAGGACAAAATATTATACCTTTATTTTTTTGCCTTTGTTCTTTTTCTTTTTAAATGCCATAAAGTTTAACCTCTGTCGTGCTCCAACAATTATTCAAATGAAGGAGTAAAACACTTCAGCTGAACTGTTAACATGCACAGATCTCTTAAGATGATCACAAGTTGGTAGTTTGGCAGTACAAACTCACTGTTGTACCGCTCTCCTGTCCTCCAGATCTTCATCTTCATCACTCCACAAGACCCGTTGCCACTGACGTTCAGCCCAGTTCTTGTATACTTTGGCACGTCTCAGCCTTTTCTCCTTGTTTCTCTTCCTTAAGAATGGCTTTTTGACAGCCACCCTTCCAATGAGACCATTTCCGATGAGTCTTCAGTGAACACAACTAAAGGATCACATGCATCTCTAAGGACATGACTTCATTTAAAAATGGTTAGGTACAAGGACTGGACTGAAAATGATTACAAATGAAAATGAAAAGCGTTGGAGGACTGAGATGAGCAGAAATCACTGCACAATTTGTATGAACTTTCATTCAAGTCAGTGCAAGTCTCATGCGTATTTAAACACCCATGCAGTAATGTGCACAATTTTAGCTACTGAGAGTGAAGTCACAAAGCTTCCATAAATTATACCATAACTATTTATTTTAGCAAATTCAGACATAGAAAGTACTCCACATATAAAGAACTCAAAATCAATATTTGGTTGATAAAAATATATTAACATCTAAATTCTAAAACGCTTGCACATTTCCACACATAACAAGCCTGAGGTGAATTTAATGCTTCGCTTTCTGATGTGCAATGCTCGTGCATCCCCGACTGCTCAGTCACAGCGTTCATTTCAAAGTAACTGAAGCAAAAGAAGAGAGCTCGGCTATAGCAAACAGCCCTTCACCCTTTTCTGTGCATCTCGAGCGTTGCGAGAACACGGAAAATCTGATTGTTTTCAGTGAGCTGAGAAAGAGAAAGGAGAGATTTAGATCACCATCTGACTCTCTCTCTCCACGCAGGCTCATCATGTATGCATGAGCAGCAACACACAAACATGAAGAGTTACACATGGGCTGCCACTTTTCATTTCCGAAACGCTTCTTTGATGCGGCAACAAATGAAGACAGAGTATGAAAGAAATCACACCAGTGTTTCAATTCAGTTATCCAGATGTTTGCTCAGTAACGCATGGCAGATTCTGTGTTACGTCCGCATGTTAGCCCCATAAGAGTGCGGAGAAAGTGAACTAGAGAGCATGGAAAGGTTAAACAGAATGCAGCAAAGAACCTTTAAAGTGCTGCTCTTTGTCAACCCGTAAAGTGTCTCTCAAGGATCAGCAGTTCTATTATGCAAGAACTTAGTTTTGCTTTCTTCACTTTAAATGTTAGTTTTCTCGAAGTAAAGCTGTGGCAAATGACCCAACACAAAGCCACAATCACAGGTTCACACAAGTAGAATTTGTGTGCAGATCGCTACAGTTTAAGTGAAAGCCAAAGAGAAACAGAAGAGGTACTAATTAACCTGGAAAGTAAACTCACAAACCCAACTTAAATCTCAAATTTATGCTCAGAGTTGTGACGGGCACTTTCAGGGGTGTTCGGATGTAATTCAGGGACTAAGGTCCAAAACTTTCAGTTGTGTGCAAGGGAAAGTGAGCCACACATCCATCCTGGACACAGTGACACTAACAGCTGAGTCAGGCTTGCAGTTCTGTGCTGACAGGATAATCGTGCACTGCAGGCAACCAGAGTTGACAGGAGTGAGAGGTGGTCACACAGCACAGAGAGAGGGAGGATGTTTGTCTCTGTATGCACGAGTGACAGGCAGGGTGGGTTGTGGTTTAGTGGCTGAGTAAACTTACAAGGCGACCAAAATACCACCTATATCTTTAAAAATATTGTATCTATACAATCACTGGCCACTTCTTTAGATATACCTGTTCAACTGCTTATAAACTTAAATATCTAATCAGCCAGTCACATAGCAGCAACTCTGTGCATGAGAATGGGAAAGAAAGGTGATTTAAGTGACTCTGAACATAGCATGGTTGTTGGTGACAGATGGGCTAGTCTGAGTATTTTAGAAACTGCTGATGTAGTGAGGTTTTCTCCACACAAGCATCTCGAGGGTTTACAGAGGATGGTCTGAAAAAGAGAGAATTTTTTTTAAAACTTTTAACAGGATGACCCTCTTCAGTTCAGGGAGGGGCGGCCATCTGCTTGGTCCGGTTGGAGCTTCACGTGTTCTTAAATTGATTGAGTAACTTACACAAAGGCAGAGGGAGGGTAGGCAGTCAAAACGAAGAATTTCACATTCATGTAACTGAACAAAAACTCACTTGGTAGAGAAGTGAAGCTACGCAGGAGAAATAAACTGACAAACCAGCATAGACTGACAGAAGGAACACAGACTAAATGGCACGAGGTAGACGGATAATAAGAGGGCCTGGTGGTGGTCAGAGGGCCCGGTGGCGCCTGTGTCCGGCAGCCTCGCCTCTGTCAGTGCGCCCCAGGGCAGCTGTGGCTACAATGTAGCTTGCCATCACCAGTGTGTGAATGTGAGTGTGAATGGGTGAATGACTGAATGTAGTGTAAAGCGCTTTGGGGTCCTTAAGGACTAGAAAAGCGCTATACAAATGCAGGCCATTTACCATAAGATGCAGGTGAACTCAATCAAGACAATAAAAAGGAACAGAGTGGGAAGCAAAAACACAGAAATGGTATTCACATAGATAAATCAGAGCAGAGAGAAAAGGAAAAAATACAGAATATGAGCAAAACCATAAATAAATGCAAAGACTATCACTCAAGATGAGTCATCAAAACCTTTTACAGTAAGATAAGAGAAAGAAATGTTAATTATTTTCTAATATATAAGGAATATAACCAGAGATATCTAAACAAATGTCACAACAAGAGAAACAGGAAAAGATTTAAAAACATTTTTTTTATTTTGCAGTTTCTTTAAGAAGGGATTTCCAATCCTCAGCAGACTGATTCAGGGTGTTAAAACTGTTTCCACTGCAGGAATCTCTGAATTTTTAAAAAGAACTGATTGGAAACATTTTTTTGCCGAGAATTTATCTCGACGGAAAGATGTTTCAGCTTGCAGGCACTTTTTACTGTAGTTTCAAAAAGGGAGACAAGATGAATGCAATGGCTATCATTATTTCTGGAAAAAAAAACACACTCAAATTTGGATTGTCTCCTTAATTTTGCATTACTGATTGCGATTTGTTTGATTTCCTGTTACTCCCTCCCTATAAACCCCCGCAGACTTTTAGGTTTGGGTTTAACAAATAAAAACTGCAAACGCCTTCTTCTAAACTCCATGCATTAAGATCTGAAGAAGTTTTCCATCTGCTGCAAACTTTCTATACCCTAATGAGATTGTCTCATCAGACTCTTCTGTTCTCAGCCCTGGTGGGGAAACTTGCTCGCTCCACAGCCAGGAAACTCTGCAAATCATTAGAACAAACTAAGAAAAACAGCAAACTGTCATTTACAACGAGGCGGCGGAACAACACTTTCAAGTCAAGAACCAATTAACACACAGAGAGTCTTCTGCAGATGATTACGACCACAAGCTTCATTCGGTGCCTTCTAATTTCTCGTCCGTGCGCACGCGAGATGACACAGCTCCCTGAAACGGAGAGATGAGCACTCCACCACTGGTCCCGAGCTCATTGAACCAGCTTGTCTGAGCATCAGCAGACACGATTTGAATGAGATTAATTTGGTTGACACTTAAAGGACGGCTTTGGGTCTCAGATGTTTCTGTTTCTGGGCACAATATTCCCTCTACTGAGTAAACACATCTAAATGATGATAACTATGCTGAAGTGGGGCAGCTGGCATCCGTTGGTTTGAACAACCACAATTAAAGCTGCAGGATTTAAAGCCACCGTGGCTGCGCTTTAATCAGTTAACCGGGCTTTTATGAGCACACATGTGTGGCACACTGGTTACACTACATTACAGCTATAAACTATAAAAATACAGTCTTCACCATCTGCCTGTGACCTCACTTTTCCATCAGTCTCACTAATTCTGAGAAGCTCTGTTAGTCTTTTTTTTTTTTGGCTTCTTTCTAAAAGATGGTTGATTAAACATTTCCTTGCTCAAACCCCCGTACCAGCCAGTTACTGGGTAATGTTCTCACTTACATATCAGCTGGGTGCTGTGGCCTGGGGTGAGAGCAGTTCATATGATATGACCTTCTACAAGGTTTGAAGAGAGCGAAAGAGACAGGCACAGACACAGACTCCTCTCCTTTCCTCACCTCGACTCTCCAAGAATAAAGTAAAGCCCAAGTGCTTTAAAGCCCTGATATCTTTTCGAGTATCAAACAGTTTCCTCCTAGGCTTTAAATCTTGGTATGGAGATGCAATATTTTCCTCCTTTATTGATACCAGCAGCTGCAGTCAGCACAAATCCATGTCAGATACCAAAACAGACATAAAAACCTCTCAAACGTCCTGCTGTTTTTTTTTCTTCTGTTTTTCTATTTATTTCAAACGAATTCCAGAGTAAAACGTTGACAAAATATTTGTCATTGCACATATATGAGGGGACTCTTTACATCTGCCATTTCTTTATATACAGCACAGTTCTGGTCCAAGGCACAGTTTCACTTCTGCACTTCTCCACCAGGGGTTAAAGTGGAAAAAAGATCCAGAATATTGTTGCCGTACCTTCCGTTAATAAACAGTAAAATCTGATGGGCTGGTTAATGCATATTCCTACACAATGAATTGCTTCCACTGATGAGATAGAGATCCTTGGGCAATGAAACCAAAATAATGTTGTCCCATGGCTCAGTGACATCTTCACCACATTTCTTCTAACCGTTATGATGTGTTCATAGTGCAGATGTAAATAAAGTTGTGGCCATGGTACTCAGCATCTGGCTGGATGGGAGAACAGAAGAGGATCAAATACAACTGAGTTATTTTTTTGTTGTTGTTTTAAAGTTTTTGTTATCGTTGGTGGTTTTTTAGTTGGCGTTTAATTTAAATCTTACATTTTGAATCCTTTAAAAAATGGTTTTGTGAAACAGTTTGCAAAACTACTTAAGGTGTGCTTTGTAAGTTTGCATGAAAATACAGCTTAGTGCAGGCTAAACTGGTTAGCTTGCAGTACTGTGGTGAAATACTGCGAACCACTGTTTGTACTGTAGAGCAGGCTGTGGTGTTCATGGTCAATGCTGTACAACACGGACAGAATAGATTAAATTTGCTCATTAAATTCTTCTTTTTGCAGTCGCTTTAAAGGGTCTAGGGAGTGGACATCAGATACAGCTCGTGAAACATCAGCTTATCCTGTTGTATTCAGTTGGCTAAATTCACCAGGAGCAGTGAAAATCAGAGTAGCAGCACAGGTCAGCTGATCAGAGTGTGTACACGCGAAAATTCCAATTGAGCTCATAAAACAATGCGTATTATGTGACTTCTTTTTAAGTAATTCTCCATGCTGCACCATTACACACAGTCTTAAGAATCCCAGATCTGCAAATCCTACTTTAACCCCTGTTCACCACCAAGAACTAAAAAATAAATAAAATAGCATGCTGGTGGACCAAATCCAAAGATATCTGAGAAAACAAACAACTTAATCATAAGAATCTACACTGCTGCTTTGCTCAGAGGACAGAAAATAAAATCTGGACTCTTCAGCATCCTTGTGCAATGCATAGCACCTTTCACGGCCTTGTGTCCAGCCCTCAAATTTAATCTTTTGTTCATTTTCCCACTGGCAGCTATTTACAGCTGTTTACCTTTTTAAAGCCTCTGTATGCTACCTGCACAGCACTGCAGTGCAGACGGGCACAGTTAGAGACCAGCTGGTGGTCATAATGGAGAATTCAAAAGCTAAACATGCTTTGCTCAACTCTGACTAAAAGAGAGTCAAAAGAAATGGTTTACTATAATTTTAGAACGTGCCCGAATCTGCAGTCCAAGGATTATGCAACCATGTTGTGCTCCTCTCACAGACAGGTCTTGTTTTTTGAATGCTGTTTTGAAGTTTTTTACGCGTACACAACAAGCAAATATTTATGCGCTGTCCTAAAAGAACACTTCATCTTCTCAAGGCCCAAAATGTAATAGTTGGGCACCGTGCACATCATCCTCCAACAGAGGAACTTGTAATTCGTCGAGGAACTTAGCATCCCCCAAAAGCTCTTTTTTATTCATGTTTAATGAGAAACGATATGTCATCCACTGACACAGCCACAGAGGCTCTTAGTGTGTGAAAACTAACATTACTTTTCAAGCAACTGTGTCAGACCAGCCATATTGAGAAGGATGACACTTTTAACTGTCAATACACTGAAGTGCAACTACTATGATGCAGAAAGGATGCTTGTATTTGTCTGGAGTGTCTTGGAGGTTGATGGTTTTGGTTTTATCCTCAAATGGGAAAGTCCAGACCATAAATCGTGTCAATGAGTAGGTCCCAGACATTAATATGAAACTACCGTCATCTAACCTAATCTAATTTAGCTCAAGAGGCAAAACCACACAGTGTACAGTCATACACAGTTCTCAGCTAACCCTACCCACATTTCCAGAAAAATCTAACTAAATTCAATTTGTTTTGTTAACACTGATTACAGGGAAATGTTTCAGTGTGAGAATCTCCTAATGAACAATGCTGAACGCACTAAGTGGAGAGAAGCATACGTAGAAAAGACAGATAATGTTGACTGAGGGCGTTGTGAGATGTTTCCTCAGCACTCTCATTACCAGAAATATTGTAGAGCAACACCCAAGAAAAGCATGTATAAGACTAATTATGCACATATATTTTGTGCGGTGTGGAGTGACTGCAGCAGTGCACAGAGCACATTCATCATCTCATCAACAAATGCAGAAATAAATGAGCGATGCTGGCTCCAGCACGGCCAAGGGCAATTTCCACAAAAATCACAGTTTATGTGTGATTATGTAATGTTCCCCACCTCTGAAGCTGGGTGAGAGGCTGCGTAACCTCGTCAGCACTGCTTTCTGTGACTTTAATGCATCACTGCCCCCTCATTAAATCTGCTTTGAAGGCAAATGTAAAAGGTGTGTATCTACAGAAACAACGGTTATTATTACAAATCTTCTCAGAGAATACAGTACTACAAAAAAAAAAACAAAAAAAAAAACTTACTTCTTTATATTTTTCTCCCAAGGAACCAGACGTTGAGGTAATCTTTTGAAAGCGGTCTTGAGAAATATTTAGACTTTTTCTGAAAGTCATTCAACATCGGTTGCTGTTTTACCCATTTTCAGTCCAGTTCTTCTGACCAGTTTTTTGTTTGTTTGCTTGTTTTTTAAGTCACACTGATCTATAAATATCATGGATTGGCCTCCCCAGAGCCTGCACCTCAACATTACTGAAGCTTTTTGGGATCAAATGGAGAAAGAATTGAACAAAAGGCAGTCAACATCCAAAGAAGAGCTTTAAATGTCCTTCAGGAAACTGCATTTCCATGTATGCATCCACGATTCACTAAATCACTGCACTCTTATCCATTTCCCAGCAAAATATAAAGAAATGAGGGTTGGTTCAAAACTTTTACCCAGTGCAGTTTCTATTTTACCCTTTTGCAAAGGTTTCAGTTTTACAAAGAAATAAATTCCTTAGAAAAATCTGCTAAATCATATTGCTTTGAGAATGCCCCAAAGGCATAATCCCTTCTCCAAGTAATGTGATTTATGGTTTCTCCTCTAGGGATGTTTTTTTTCCCCCAAAACCTGCAAGAAATACAAAAGCATTTGGAAACCTCTGTTTGTTGCTTTCCTCTTCATACTTCACACATAACAACTCTAATAATTATATCCATAAAAGTTACATACAGGAAACACATTCTGTACAAAGACAAATAAATGCAAAGGGTGTAACAGTAAAATTATAGCAAATTAATCACATCACCCCTAAAATATGAAGGTGAGATATAAGAGTGGTATCAAATTTCTCATCTAACTCTACAGAAAGTATTGTTTTAACAGCTTTGTTTATCGTCCACCGTGATAAAGATTGAAAAGGTTAAAGCTGCACTGACTTACGAAGGGAAAAAATCAAACCACTGACCCATTAGCTACTGTTTTTCCACCCTGATATTTCACAGCCTAAGAGAAAAAAGCACCATAGATCCGAGTCACGTTGCAACGCCTTCTCTTCTCTTGCCTTCTGTTTAACTCAATTAAAACCGAGGAGGTGTGGTTCTTCTGAAAACGCAGCGCAGCCTTGGATGAAAGACAAGTCAATGCCACATGGAGAGAATCGATGCACTGAGCAGTCATGTTCGAGATCTGCTGCCCCTCGCTTACACTCCTCAGACTGAGGCTGAGGATAAGAGGTATCGCCTTGTTGTTGTTCACCGAAGAGCAGATTTCAAAAGAAGAAATACCAGCAGATTAATTTATTTTTTTTTAACTTTTAACTCTTTTTTTTTTTAACTCTGCAACATAATTTAACAGCAAGATATGCACATACAAACATGTATATTTGGATAGAGATGCAGAAATGTTTCAAATATAGATTACGGGATGGAAGTGTCAGAAATATGTGCAAAAAGTCATGCAAAAAACTCGAAATATGCAAAAAAGAAGACATGCCAAGCGTATTGTTATTTTATTTCATTATTACATCTACTCCGTGTGAATACCGATGAGTGGTTTTTCCACTGCGTGTGTCACAGATCTTGGTTCGGTGGATTAGTGGTTTTGCCTGCGTTTGATGCGACGACGTGCTTTCTGTGGAGTCAGCATTTTTGTCCTTCCGCTGGCTCTGTGCACTTGTGCTTTGTTGGCCCCCTCATTTTTTAATTTCACGGCTGTGTGATTAACTTTCAAGGGCATTCCTGCGCCAATTAATTTCTGTCATTTCTCAATGTTGTCTACAAAACACCTGGATAAAGCATTACAGAGCGCATAAGGTAAACATCAACTGACTTGCACATATATTCTGCATTCAGGGGTGTTTTAATCTCTTTATCGCTACAAACACCTTCCTGCTCCTGAAAAAAAGCAGTGGGTCACAGCTGCACTGGCAAAAAAAAAGAAGAAGCATATCCCACCTACAGGAGCTCCGGCTGAATCACTCCACTAAAGCTAAATACAAAAAGACTTTCTTTTTTCTTCACTTTTCTGCTTTGGATTATGAGCTGCACATTGCCAAGTGTCATATCTGCAACAAATTGAATGCGCAAATGAACCCCCACACTTCCATAAATATTAATAAGGATTGTCACCCACAAACTAACCATTAGCATATGAAAATAACTGGCTGACACAATCAAGGGTCCCCCGTGTGAGAACTTTCTTTATTTAGGTGGTCAAAACAGTAGGGAAAAATTTTAAAAAAGAAACTTTTAATGATTTCTGCACTTTTTCACAGGGCCTTAAAGGTTTACACTATAACACCCACATGCACAGCAACACAGAGGGAAGTGAGCATTGTGCAATGGACCAACTCGAAACCTAAAACCCCCTCAATTTATCAAAGTGGCCCCACAAATCAATGTGGATTACTTTGGGAGAAAGCATTGCTCATGTGGCAGTGCATTTCCATTACCACACAACAATATTGGCCTTTTGGGAGGCCGTGGTAATTTTGTCTATTGATCAAATCACAGGCAAAGATCACATCACCGTGTCTTAGTTTAGGCAATAAGTCAAATACAGCGAAAAAGCAAAACTATCATCTCAGTATGGATAAATAGCAAATAGAAGACACTCACACAGCTACGAGCACAAACACACTCTGCACGGCACAAACTCTGATCGCACAGTCACGTCACTGCAGAGGTCGGACCAGACTCGGGTAACATATTGCCAAATAATAAAGGGATTATCCCTGTAATCCAAATGGTGAACACATCCTCCACAGCAGTAGGTGTCACCTTGTGTAATGTCAGCACAGCTCCACCATGCAATGATGAGAGGAGATTCCACCCCACCTGAGAAATTCAGATAAGCCAAGTAATCCGAATGTGTACAGTTAAGGCCTTAAAAGAAGAGTTAGAAAACATGTTTATTCAACTTTTTAGAAAGTTAAATGTGAAACGTGATTCAAGATTCAAGATTCTTTATTTGTCTTTATTTGTCACGTGCATGGTTATAGAGGTATAACACGCAGTGAAATGTGACCTGATACATGTGCATGTACACACCACAAAGAACTGAAACAGGACCATAGACTGTATATAAAAGATGCCACCATATAACTGTTTTTTTAAGCTTCTGTCTGAAGCCTCAGTTTTACAGTTTTGAAGACAAAAGTAATCATTTTTCCATGAGAGGGTGGAGGGCTAAGGATCCCATCACACAGGCTTAGAAACTGGTCACTAGAGACAAGGGAATATTCCCAAACTAGTTATAAGTGGTTGCTGGAAGTCACTGTAAAGTGGTCTAAAGCTTCAATCATGCATACCTAAAGATCAATCAGTGTCCCGCTGCTAACCAATTACAAGGAAAAATGTTGCAGGAAGTCCCATGCTGTTGCTAGGTGAAATTGCATTGGCTACTAGAAGACTGACTGCTGCAGTAGCTCACAGTTTGCATGGAAGACAGCGACTTTCCAGAAAGTTGATTCTGTTCTTCCGGATGTTCGGTTTTCCGAAGACATGGACTGAGACTTGGATGACTTGGATGAGGGACTGAAAATGCAACATCCAGAGCAAAAGTGTCGACTTTCTGGATTTCCTTACCTAGAAGATTGAGCATGCATCAAAGCAAGAAACTGACTTGTCTGCAAACCTCGCCAACTCCTCACTGCCTAGTAAATATTGTTCCTTTTTAGACATGTTGGTTATGACAATGAGGCACAGCTCCTACTAGTTATTTGAAGGTTGCTTCCATTACATATCTCAAATTTCACTACAGCCATGCATGGGCCACTGCAGCATTCTACCAACAACAAAAGTAATTGCAAAGAGGTTTTTGATCCAGCACCCGCTTTTTAACCAGTTTCCCCCAGTGACAGCCAGCAGTCTGCAGCAACCACTCAGCAGTTGAGGAATACACCTTTTGTTCCCAAGCAACTGCCAGGGGGTTGGCAACCACCCTATAGCCTTGTGTAACTGAGCCCCATGTTATCAGCTAATGCTAGCAAGCTTGGCCTGCAAGGTGCTTTGTCTGTACGGCTGCAATGCATGTAACTGATACCATCTAATGCTAAGTAGCACACAAAATCTCAGTCCAGAAAACTAATAATACTACTACTACTACTACTACTAATAATAATAATAATAATAATACATTTTATTTGAGGGCGCCTTTCAGAAGCACAAGGTCACCTCACAAAAGATAAAATAAATGCGTTCTTATCATCGGCCTACAACAACAATCTTCACCTGGTTTGCTGATTTTAATATGTAGTAAATTTTTGTGACTGATTCCCTTCTGGGACAGGATGACCAGTCCTGTTTTGAAATGTTATATACTGTAATTGTCGGGCTATAAGCCGCTACTTTTTGCACAACCTTTGAACCCTGCGGCTTTTAGTCAGGTGCGGCTTTTCTAAGGATTGTCCATGATTTTTGTGATATCGTAAGAGGATTTGTTTTGTTTGTTCCGCTGTTCTCCGGCACTACGTTGCCTGGCGGAAGGATCGGGGTTCAAGAGTGGTATGTTGGTCACATGTCCGTCCGCCAGGCAACGTAGTGCGAAAAACAAACTTCAAAGTAGCGCTACGGGTTCAGCGGGAGGCGTGGATGATGAGCGGCGATAAACTTGCGAAAAGCAAGTTATGCCCAACTCCACCAGTGGATTCTGACAGCGTGGAAAAGTGTGAAAACATCCATGATCACCAACGGATTTCGAAGGGCTGGACTGCTGCATGATGGAGAGGAGGACACCGCCACGGCCCTTCAGAGGGGGTTGACTCTGACACTGACAACGAGGATTTGTTTGGTTTTGAAAGTGACAACGAAGGAGAGAAGCGGAGAGTGGATGACGAAGCCATCCTGAGCCTGTTCGTTTCCGACACTGGAGAAGAGGACTTTGGTGGTTTTAGTGCTCAGGAAGAAGAGAAAGATGGTGGTGAATGACTGACTTTTCTTCTTGTTAAAGCCGTGTCACTGCACCTGAGCCTAAAAGGTAGTCCGAATCTATTTTTCTGGTATGCTGTAGGTTATTGTTATGTACTACATTTGTTACTCGTTTATGAAGCACAGTACATGTTTCGTACTTGTATTTACCGGTACTTATACATATACCTAAAAAGTTATGCAAATATGTAACTTGTTTTTCAAAATATTAATAAAAGGGCTGTGTCTCCAAACAGCCATCTCTTTCCTGACAATTCCCTTTGTGCATATTCTCTTACATATGATAAGTCAACATTGAAACACCTGCGGCTTTTAGTCAGGTGCGGCTAATGTATGGACAAAACAGGATTTTCCCCTGATTTTAGCTTGTGCGGCTAATATTCAGGTGCGCTTTGTAGTCCGGGAAATACGGTAGTCATTGTTGAGCCATGCAAAAGTTTCTTTGTGCATATACAGAGTCTTGGTCTGACAACCTCTCATGGTCTGATGGGTGTAAAAAGGCAAATCCACTAAACTATCTTGAGTCATTATGAGTATGCCCAAATTCTCACCTTGAAGCTTCACAGAATCGACCTAAATCACATGCAAGCACACAGCATTAAACCTGATATTAAAGTACAGTCTCTGCATGGATAAAAACATCAGCTGGCTCTTGAAAATGACACAGAAGGACACACTGTGCGGGGAGGGGGATGCTAATAATGGGATTCCTGTCAACACTTCACCTCACACATCCACACACACACACACACACACACACACACACACACACACACACACACTCCTCTGCCTCCACTTAAGATACATGTAGCCAAAAACTGACGCTTATCACTGAGCGTTTCTTTTTCACTCACCTTTTTTTCACTCAATATGTGTTTATACTCTGTTTATACACCACTCTGTATTTAATCATGAGTTATTATTACACTCTGGCCCTCTCCCACAGTGTGTCTTTGTCTTGTCTTCCTCCCTTCACCCCCAACTGGTCATGGCAGATGGCTGCCCCTCCCTGAGCCTGGTTCTACCTGAGGTTTCTTCCAGTTAAAAGGGAGTTTCCTTCCCACTGGTGCCAAAGCACTTGCTCATATGGGGTCATCTGATTTGGGGGGTTTCTCTGTTATCTCTGTATTATTGCGGGGTCTTTACCTTACAAAGTGGCTTGAGGCAACAGTTGTTGTGATTTGGATTGAGTCGAATCGTATTCCATTTGTCAGTGTTGGCATTTTACTTCTTATGTTTCTTGCAAAACGATTAAGTCAGAATTTGCATGTGTTGCTTTTACACAACTGCGACGTGTACGAGCTCTTTTTACACACTTAGTTCAGACTCAGAGGTAAAAAAATTACTTATTTTCCACACAGAAAATAATTCAGCTATCAATAGGGATTTGATTGAAGATTCTGATCTATAAGCAGAAACAGTGATGCCATTAGCATCAGTTAATTCATGTTATTATATATCGCTTGGCACGAGTTGTATCATCAGGAGCAGAACCAACATCACGAATCCGCTTTTGTCTCCCTATTTCTTTTTAAAAATCAGATTCTGTGTTTCTGTGGTAGGGGGGTAGAAAATAACACAAATTCTCATATTTGAAACTCTACAACGATCTATCTACAAATTGATTATTCATCAAATAGCCTTACATCTACAGCCCATCCTGCCGCAAACACTTGCAAATGCAGCACATCAGTATTCAAACTCCAACACAATCACCTCTGAGATAAACGCAATATGTGATGATAGCAGTGCTTCTCTGAACAGAGCTCTGGGCGCAGCCCCACATGAGGGACAATCAATCCCGCCATGAGTTTTGTTTTGTAATTTGTCCTCTTAGAAGATGTGAGAACATCGCAGCCAGACTGCGTGGACAACATCTAATTTAACATGCTTCAGCTTGTTCACTTTGTCCTCTCCCAACTCCTTGATCCCCCTACCATATTGTTACACTGATCGGGTAAGAGAAGGTGCAAAAGTTAACATGTCGTTCTGACTGTGGTTCGCCACTGAGAGACCGGGGAGGCTTAGAGTCTCAAAAAATGCAATTATTTGTTGCAACACTGGTGAATTGTGCTTGTTGGTCAGTCTGTCTGCTCAAGTCAAGAGTGGGAGTTTTAAGGCAAGCAAGAAATACATTTAACATTTTTTATTATATCATTTTAAGGCACAGTATGAAATTTGGCCATTTAAAAAGAAATACAAATTTCAGGAAGTGCACTGTGACGTGACGCCCAGGTAACATGCTTTCATGAGCAGAGGTTCAACTCTGCTCTGGCTCTGACTGACAGTGTGACATTCTCATCAGATCCTTACTTGTCATGTTTCAAAAGCACTGCCCTTCCATGTTTGAAGTTCACAGGTCCTCTGTTGTTTTTTGACTCCAGCTGTTCAAAGACAGCTGCTGCACCGTCCCCACATGCACAGCTTCAAATGTACCCTGAGGTCTCCTTTGATGTGTTATGAACAACCCACTCACCAACCAGATTACCGATGGACAGTGACTCTAATACAATGTATTATTATAGTGCCAAAGACGACAGCGGATGCAGTATAAAATTTTAATCTGTATTGAAATACCATCTTTGCTCGTGTAATTTAATCATCAGCGGATACAACTTCAACTTGTGCAGAAAGACTTGTTCTGATCATACTTGTCAACAGAAAGCTCATCTTGCCAAACTGCACACTGATAGCTTTGTCAGTATCTAAGACACGCTCTCAGAGTCACCGTATTAAGGTTATTCAGATTACTATGTGTGCAGGAATATGAAAATAAATGCTTTCACAGGTCAACACAGAGTCCTGTGAAAACTCTCTTGTTCATGTGCCACCAGTTTTCTTAAACCAGTCAATCGCGGTTGTATATATACTGACTTTGAGCAAAAAGCAGGGTAAACTGCCAGTCTATCACAAGGTTAACACAGAGAGGGAGACAACAAATTATGGTCAAAACTATTGCCAACTTAGAATCATCAATCTGAGGTAAGATGCGTGACTCTGGAGTGTGGGAGGTAACACTAACCGAAAACCCACACAGGCACAAGGAGAACACAAACTTCACTCAGAAAGGCCACAGCCAAACATCATATACATGAAGTACATTAAATAAAATCGCCAAGTTATTCCCCTTTGTTTTTGCTACCAAATTAACACCAATAACACCACCATGCCCTGAATTGGCAGCCAACCTTAACCGTAGATGTAAACGCACTGCAAAAGTGATCCAGTACGAGCATAATTCCTGGTAGGACCTATCTGATGCAGTGTCTTGCTACTAACAAAATGTCACTACTTTTGATCATGTTGCTGGGGGCAACCAACAATGGTGAATAAGCTGTAATGGAGGAACAGGAGCAGAAAAAAAAAACCACCACACAGAAGACTGTGAGCTGAGAAACAGAGTGACTCATAGAGAAAAAACGAGCTCCAGAGATGGTGCAGAATACAGACATGGCTTTACGCTTATTATCCTGTCCGGTCTAATGGCTTGAAGGATCCTGCAGAAAGTACAGGAGAAACCAGCGGTACACACAAACAGATGTACAAACCAGAGTTGTCAAAACACTTTTTTAGTCCTCCAGTGGCAGCTAATGAGAAGGATACAGAGGCAGCAGACTCATTAGTCCACTGAACCGCAGCTGTAATTGACTTCAACCAAAAAACATTTCACTCTCCTTCCTCGTCCCACTAATAGAAGTCACTCTTCTCTTAGCCCTTTGCTGTGCCATTGCTTTCATATTTCTTGTCTGCCTGTCACTTCACCGCAGACGAGCCTGACACTCTGATCCTCATTCGCTGGGAGAGCTTTCTCTTTCCTACGTCGCCCTCTTCTTCTTCTTAATGCCCATTTGAGCAGACAACAAGACGCATACCCCACCTCAATTCCCTCACCGCCTTCGAATAATGCCGAACAGCAACAAGCCATGGTAACTGTCTCCGGTTGCCATAGTAACCAACCTTGACAAGGTCACAATCAAAGCAGATGTTTAGCAACAATACTGCTTCGGTTTTCACAATTGTAGGTGGCTCGTCAGCACATCGAGATGCTTCCACACTGGATCATAAGCCTTATTTCTTGGAGGAATACCGAGTGTGACTGTAATGCAGCACGTGTGCCGAGGATTCATGAAAGTACTGCACCGAGCTGGTAGCTTAAACAGTCTCATAAGGCAACAAGTGATTTTCTAGGTGTTAGCCCTCCATCTGTCTTCACTCGGCTGCTGATTGTGGTGAATTTGTGTCAAAGAATTTTCCCTTTTTTCCTGCAGCACTAAAATGCTGCAAAATGGTGATGTGATTTAATTTTTTTTTCTGGAAAAGAGTTTTATTTTTTATTTCCCCGACACCATATCAAAATCCCAAAGTACTGCTAAGTGTCTCCTGCCCAGAAAATAGCAGAATATCAGAGAAGCTCTTACATTACTCAGACAGCCTGCAGCAGCCTCTAATACTGCAGCTTTGTACCCTGCATGCTGTCCACTTTCATGCCCACAGCTTTCTTCACAATTGAAATACAATGGTATAAGAAAGAGCGCCACATCAAACAAAAAGACCCGTGAAAAGCTCGTCAAACAGTTTTACAGCATCGATTTTTAAAGTGGGGAGAAAACTGAAAAGATTACTCTGAGATATTAAGTATTTAGATGAAACCTGCTCAGTTTCTTTCTATTCAGACAGGAGCAAACAAGTTGCGTGGTCACCTTAAATATTATAAGACTGTATATAAAAGATGGCTGCAGTCAATTTTGAAGTCTTAACCCTTTAAAGCCGGTTGGAGCGGGCACGCTCCATTTTGCCTAACTACTTTTAAATCCCGGTAGCTCTGCAACCACGTAAGCTAGCGCAATAATTTTTTTGCATATGAAACCGGAGGAGTTGTACTTACATCTTATGCCATCAGCTTGTCCTAGATCACAGTTTCCTTCCACATATAGCTTTGCAAAAACTGCATAAAAAGCGCTTGCAGCAACAAAAACATAATATTCCAGAAACACACTTTGCCGATCCGATCAGCTGTTTGTAACACTTCCTACGTCCATCAGCGCGAACTATCGCATGTCCACCATGACCTGCCCGAAACCGGAAGTGACGTCATTTTGCGGAAATGTAGTTTTTTACCATCAGGGCCTCATGAGCTTATACTGGTGTTTTTAAAAGTTATCTTTGACTTTATGACTTTCTGTGTGGTTTCTGGGATGCTTAGGACTCATATTGCACTGCTGGAAATAGTTTATTTTGATGCATATGCTGCTTTTTTGCAAATTTGCATTAGAATATTTATTTTCGTTTTTCCTGCAGTATATAAAAATTGGTGTATTTCAAAAATAAAACTATGAAGACACTCAAAATAAATTTCCTGTGGTGGGAAACTATTTTGTGCAACTTTTTTGTATTTACAGTTTTGAGGGATAAGCCTCTTAAATTTCTCTAACTAGAAATATATGTTAAAAAAACAAAAACAAAACACATTTCAGCTACAAAACTAAATTTTTTGTAGTTTATTGCACTTTTTTGCAATTTATGTAATTACTATGGACTTAATGCATACATATTATTAAAATTTGGGCTGTAATGGTTGTATTGATGTATAGCAACTTGAAATGCTCCCAAAAATGGCTCCACAACATGAAAAAATATAATATAAGCTCTGGCGGACTTGGTTCTATGGTAGGTCTTAAAGGGTTAATTATGCTCGTCTCCATCTCGGCTTTTGAACGGGACGCAGTGAGCTTTTAAGGTTGGATTTGAATGAGAAATCAAGGAGCACAAAGTAGGCACAAATTTATCAATTAATCAAGTTTGTTAACAGAACATTCAAGAGAAAACTGACCCGGTTAAAAAAAACCACGATCTCTAATTTTGCATTTTATCCACAGCTGATTCTTCTCATCAGCATGTGGTTAGATAGTATAAAACATGAGTAAGGCTGCCCCCAATCATTTGTACATGCAACCAAAGCTCATCATTTCTATCTGTTCTTTTTTTGTTTCTTTCTTTAATGTGAATGTCTTTCTCATCTTTTACCTATATGAAAAAATTGAATAATTAAAAAAAAAAAAATCACAACATAGTCACAGCTTAAATTATGAACCGCTTCGTAGACCATAAATTCATCTGGAAAATGTTTACTGGGGATGAATCTGGTGAGCAGGAAAGTCGTTTTTTCCCACAGACCTCTATTGAATCTGTGTATTTGATGGGGACTGGAAAGAATGCAGGTTTAAGACGGGCAAACACTGGTTTCACTGTTTTTGTCCATCTTTTATATATAGTCTATGCAAAAAATAGAGAACCACATTAAACCAGATGGACAGAGAAAAAAAGTAAAAACACAGACTGTGAGACATTTTTGCTTTTAAAAGGAAAATGCTATTTATCAAAAAAACTTCCTTGCTCTGTTTATCCAGTCCCACTCCTCCAGCTCTAAAATAAACACAAGCAGAGAGTTTCATGCAGAGAGATTCCTGGCTCTGGTCCTCCCTTACTAAGCACCGACTATAATGTTTAGTGACAAAAAAAAGCTTATAAACAGCATATTTTGGAGGTTTGCTCTGCAGTGCTGTAGTATCAATAAAGACCTGTGCTGAGTACAGAGTTATTGAAGTTATAAAGTGGAAAAGTTTTCTTTGTTTCTGTGGTTTCATTTTTTTTCAAAATAGAAAGGAAAGGCTTGCTTTTAGATGTATCTACTGTCTAATGTTTCAGATTGAAATAAATCCTTCATTGTCTACTAAGCTTGTCAGTGGGGACTAAACCCCCCACCACCACCGACCCTTCCCTTCGCTGAAATTTAAAAGTGCATTCCCAGAAGTGCTCGCACTCCTGCAGCCACAGCTGAAATGTGCATCCTGCAGAGACGTAACCTCCAGGGACAGAAACAGGCAGCGAGTCGGATCAAAAAGAGTGTAGCTCATGAGCGGGTAGGAGGGAGATGAGGCATGCTAACCAAGCTGAAGCAATGCCAAAGGAAACACTGGCAAGAAGGAGCTGCAAATATCAACCTGAGGCAGGAGCTGATGGCCTGGGGGCAGCTGGCCTCCTTCGTGCTGAGCAAACACCCACATTGCCAATCATCCTCTGCAGCAGTCCGCACCTCTTCTTTTACTTCACCATACATTTCTTCCTCTTCTCATTTTATCGCTTTTGTTTCTTTTAAAAAGGAAAGAAAAAAATCTACTCGTGAATTAAGAGGGAAAACACAAACTCTCACAATCCACTTCAGCCTCAGGACCGCGTGAAATAAATTAGCGTTTAGTACTGTTCCCTGTAGGAAGAAACACTGAGGAAAAACGCATCTCCTCTAAATCTTTGATGTCTTTCCAGTGCACCACAACAAAGTCAACAGATACTCAAAGATGCAAAACGGGACTAGCAGCTAATGCGGGGATGAAGATACGCTAATCTGAGAAGACAAAGCCGTCAGTGTTTACTACAAGACAATTAAAAAGAGAAACTAAAACCAAGGTGTGCAGTGAGAGGCTGCCAGCAAACACACAGAGCGGCAAAGCTGAAGTTACAAAGCAGGACGACAATGTGGAGTGAAAATAAGATGCCCAAATGTTTTATGTTTTTTTCCCCCCTTTTTAAGTTTTAATGTGTTCGACTGTTAAATCAATCAGTGCTGCACTTTGTTTCCTCCTTCTCCGGCTTCTTTGGTTCTGTTTTACACTCATATACACACTCGGGCAGATGCACAAATATGCACAAGTCCTTGGAAAATGTCCAGATATTAATTTATTGGCCTGCCTCGCTCTTGCCAGCTCCATCAGTATCGATCAAACAACAAGAAGAGCAGAAAACCACAAAGAAATGCATCATTTAAATGAAGAATGACTTAAAGATTATGTTGCTGGACTCTACTGGGAGACAATAGCCATTACGTTATGTATTAGGTGAAAAATCTGATCGCTGCTCTGCTACGTGTGTGTGCATGTGTGTGTTTTCCACTGAACGGTAAATGCTCCCTCTGATCGAGTGACCTTAACTGCTGTTAAAGGTTTGACCTCTGACCCGAAGAATTTATCTTCAAGGCTCACCTGTCCAGAGAGACTGATTTCATCCTTGGTACCCATAAGAAAGTCTTTCAGCCTCAAAAAAAGAAGATCCAAGATATTCTTGCAGGAGGGGACCTTGCAATTGTGGTGAATGTCTTTTATAACCTGCTCCAAATATATCCCTAATTAACTTACACACAAACTATAAATACATACATTTATGAGCTCGGCTTGTCTGATTTCCTTGCTGCAGTTTAAAATGAACATTTTCACTGTTTCCACTTAATCCCTCTGATGCACTAAGATAATTGTCCTCAACAGATTCTGTCAGTAACTGTTTTTCCTCATTTTGATCCTACCAGCATTTCTTTATTAATATTTATTTTGGGGATTTTGAACCTTTATTTTATACTTTATCATCATCATCACCTTTATTTACAGTATAGAATTTACAATATAGAATTTACAATATAGAATTGATGGGAAAACAGCGAGAGAGTGCAGGTGAGTGACACGCAGGAAATAGTGTGGGGCCAGACTTCAGACTCAGGCTTCTGAAGCGGCTTTCACATGGGTTGCCAGCTCAGACAGGTGAGCTATAGCGGTGCCTACTAGCATTAAAACTTAAAAGGTCAAATAGCTGATTAAAACATGTTTTTTGAAGCCTCGTCCCTCCTCGTTTGGCGCCTGTGGATGCTTTTTTTGACAGAGTTAAAAACTGCATGGTTCACAGTCCACAATGATCTTTATTTATTATTTATTGGCAATTTACTGGGAGGCTGGGACCAATATTAGCTACTTGCTACTCTAATGATATTGCTATTTATAACAGAAATTTTAAAAGGAGAGATGGGAGAAACATCCTTTAGTCACCAGTTTGTGAACCCGAGGGCACTCTGCAAACTCTGCGTGGTATTTGCAAGAAAATGGAGTGAAGGTGTCTTTAAGAACAAAAACTATCAGGCGAGATATCAGAATATCCGATCAGAATAAAATCAGTGTAAAAGTACTGGTCTTAGAAATCTAAACTAGCCCTTATTGCAGCTCCTGAGTTCACTCTGGCTCCTCTCTCTTTAAACTTCTCCACAAACTTGCTTCTGATTGGCAGCCATTTGCAAACAGAAGGTTTGAGCAGCAGGTGAGAGGAGCTGTGTGCCAGAGAAGAGCATAATAAGGATAGTAAGTATATTTACAGTCATCACCATACAGAAGAAGAATAGAAAACAAGCTCTTAGCTGCAAGGTTTCTTTGTAAATACAAACTGACCTCATTATTGGAAACTTCAGCCACGTTTAATGTGAGAATCCAACACCGTAACAGTACATATGACAGAAAATAAGGAAATATGGCCCAATTTTAACAGATATTTATTATCCAACTGCAGCTCCCCTAAAATTTGAAAAACACTGCACAATGGCTTTTCTGATATCTATGATATCCACCCACCACTGACTATAAAACCTTTTTTTAACTTTACACTTCAAGTATGGCACTAAGGCTTCGCAGTTTCTGCAGTCTGTGCTCTAATTCATCCCAAAGGTGTTCCATCAGATTGAGGTCAGGACTCAATTCTTCCACTCAGTTCAGTTCTTCCACACCAAACTCTCTCATCCATGTCCTTATGGACCTCGCTTTATTCACTGGTGCGCTGTCACGTCGGAAGAGGAAGGGGCCAACCCCAAACTGATCCCACAAAGTTGGGAGAATAAATTTGTCAGAAATGTCTTGGTGTGCTAAAGCATTAAGACTTGAAGTTTGAAGGTAATAGACTCTGGAGAAAGTTAGTGACCTCTGACTTCTATGTGCCTCAGTATCTCTGTGATTTTACATCCTCTACCACTTCATGGCTGAATTGTTGTTGTTCCCAATCACTTCCCTTCGTTATAATACCACGAACAACCAGCTGTGGAATATTTAGTAGCGAGATGTCTGTGTAGGTTCTCAGTCATGCAGGTCATAGTAATCTAAAGAGCTTGGGGAAAAAAACAACTGGACTTCTTTAAGTTTCTGGACAGGATAAGACTCAGCGGTACATCTGCAACTAAAGGACAAAGGTCACTCTTTCAAGGATGCCAGTGTTCACATTTTAGACATAGAAGACAGATGGTTTGAAAGACGAGTGAAAGAAGCCATCTGCGTTCACTGCGATTGACCATCCTTGAACAGAGGGGGAAGCTTACGACACCAACTGTCTGCCACCTACACTCCAGTTTGGAGATCCCATTCCAGGCGCCTTAACGACCACTCACATCCTCCTTTGGTTATTCTTAATAGGTCACATGATAGGATGAGGCAAGGTCTCACAATAGTTTTACCTGAAACCTCTGCTGATAATGACCGAAACCTTTTTTCACAGCTTGGCTCATGTGATGAGGCACATGATCAATAATGGCTCAAATTACCCTTTTAAGGGACAACTCCCACATCCCAGGGTTTAAATACCCGGGACTCTCGACCATTTAGTCTTAGAACAGAAGAAGTTTCACCTCTCATCTGAGAAGCAAAACGTCTTCAGAAAACTTAAACAAGTCCAGTCACTTTTCTTTCCAAGCTCCTTGGATTTAGTACCAAGGAATTTCACTTAGCTCCCGAGAGCAGTCTGCGTGGCTAGGTGCTTGATTTTATACACATGTAGACATGGAAGTGATTGGAGTTCTTGGGATTATTGTGCGAATCTGGATTTTTTATTTCCTTTTGCTTATAAATATATGCCTTCCAAAATATTACTGTGACTATGAAAGAAGTTTTCTGCTCTTGGAATGAGTTTCATTTTGACTCTCGCTTTGGAAGTTACACTGTTATGCTGCTGTGTTATAACGGAAATGCCTCTTAGGCTGTCCTGGTGCTCTCGAATGACCTTTCGTACAGTCTGATTAACCTCTTGAAACCACTTTCAGCAGAGAGGCCGGCTACTTTTTGTGGGAGTGGGAGACGAAAAGAGAATAAGATAAAAGAATAAATACTTCAGAGCAAAGAAATGTTTCGCGCTCGCTCTTCTTACCCTGCTTTCAGTTATAGAGGAGTATGCGCCGCCTGTAGCTATGATAAACCCACTTTGTTGCTTAGCCTGTGTGCACACACACTCTAGACAACATTCAAACCAGATAAAGGTGCACAAGCTAGATCTCTTAGTCCTACTCCAGCCTTCTATAGACAGATACAAAGAGGGGCATAGTCACACACCTGTAACCTCCCCTCCCACATGTGTACACACATAAAAGCACCATCCCAAACAACACTAGTTGCTAATCATAGAACAAAGAGAGACTGCAGTCAGCAGGCTTTTCCAGTGATCAGCTATAAAAAGCAGCAGGGAGGGTCGGCAGGCAGCTTTGTTACACCAGGAAGAAGATACAGTTCAATTGCAGGTAGGGGATAAAAGTCAAACACATCAACAAAGCTCCATATGTCTGGCTGTCTGTCTGTTATTAGACCCCCATACTATTCATGGCTTGTTGCAGCATGCTGACAAAAAAAGCTTTTTCAGCCACAAGAAAGTAGTAAACATCTCTCCACTGAAAACTAACCTTTCAGACGATATAAAGCACAGGTCTGCTTCATAAAGCCCCTCTTTTCTGTAACATTTGACATGAATACAGTTGCAAGATAAAACATAAGCACCGGTGTCGAATAGTTGAACCACCTGCGAGTGTTTCTCTTAGTGTGACACCTCCATCTTCTAAACCGACAACAGAATAAAAAAGTATCACGTTAGACATTTGCCTCTGGTCGTTTTCAGCCTCCCTCTCTCCTCTCAGCTCAGTTCAACCCTGCTGGCCTTTTCTATTCCACAGTCTGCAGGCAGACCTGCTGGCGGCCGGGTCAGAGCTGTTTCTAAAGAAGTGCAGCATCAAGCATTCTGTATGACACGTCCCAGGCTGTGGGTCAGACTAACGCCCAGCCACACCGCAAAACAAGAGCCAGAGGAGGAGAGAAAACGGAGGATTTATGAAGGGAATCTGTGATCTCTGCACACAGAAATACATCAAGCATTCCAAACATGAAACTATTTCCCTAAACACGTGAACCTGCTTTCTCTTGTCTCTGTCCTCCTAGACATATTTATAGGGGTCAGCTCGGGTCTGAAAACATCCAAAAGAAGGGAAAACCTACAGCTTTCATCGCACGTCAACAAGCTCCACTCTTCGGAGATCAAAGCCATGCATAATGTGGGCTTTTTGCTGGGTTTTTTGTATTTGGGTGTGCATAAAATTGTCTTTGAATATAAAAGACTGTATGCAGAGATAAAATGTGCGAGTAAAGATATGTGTTTAATCAATGTGAGGAATTTAGGGATCCCCTCCAGTTATGATAATATGCTTTTCACAGAAATACTTAACTTTTAATTGACTTGTTAAATATTCTTAAAAGAAATCTACATCCTCTCCCTCTCTGAAAATAATATTTCAAGACACTAAATGGGTAGAAGATCATTCCTTTTTTCCCTGTGAGGACTTTTCTCAGTGGACTTGGATTCATGTCTCCACACCATCCATCCATCCATATGCTGTAGGACGCGGGATCATAGAGCATATCCCAGTTTTCATTCACTAGTAGCCTTAGTATGACAGGTCAACAGTCTGTATAGGGCTAATGCATCATCACACTTCCTTCTAATTTTGAGGCAGTTTTCACCTGTATTTTGGAGTCTCCTTGAAGAATCACATTGGGACATGTCCAGAGTTGTCCTCTCCCACATGTAGCACAATGCAGGAGACAGTCAGTGTCAGAAGCAGTCTCACTGCTTGGTTTACCTGAGAGAGCTGCCTGAGCAGACAGTGCGAGGAGGCAGGATAGGCGCTACCTCTGTGTGAACTCTGTCATTGGTTATTTTGAAATCAGGAGCGTGGGTACACCATGGACAGATTACCAGTACATCGCTGGGCATTCCACTAAAACTTGTTTAAAAAAATATAAAAAAATTATTTCTAACCCCCAAATATTTTTCTGTGTAACTAAATCTGAAATGCTGCAAAGCTGCAGGAATATCCCAACAAATGTTCCTAATAGCCCTCAAGCTTCATTTTTGATTAGTGATAAAATTATGAAACACGTTTATATCACCATCTGATTCAACACCTCTGAAAACGTGACGCATACTGTACAGGACCGAAATAGCATGAAAAGCCCGCGCTGTGTTGGCGTGCACGTGTTGGTTCGGGAAGTGATGAGATCATGAGATACGGGACGTGTAGACAGAAAGAAAAGTACTCTTTGGCTCATTGATTAATGGTTTAAAAACATGTGGGGTTCCCAGGTTACAGGTTACAGTTACAGTTGATAACGTATTTTTTTTGGGATTGAGCCTCTTAATCAGAGCGAATTTCACAATTTTGGTCGTCTTTCTTAAGTTTTACAGCGTATCAGACCTACAATGTTCAAACTGGTGTGTATGGTTGCACCAATCTGACAAGCCAATACCATGATTTGCTTTTTAATTAATTTATTGAACCACATTTTATCTCCCAGCAGCAAAGGACTATGGTGGTGGGTGGGTTTTTTTGTTTTGTTTTTGTTTTGAGGGTTTTTTTTTGGATTAATCAATGCTGTCAATCATTTTGGCACAGGCTTTGTTGGAGACTATTTGTTCAAAATGTTGTAAAGAAAATTCCCTTTATCTAGTCTCCTCAAAGAACACAACAAGAGGCCGCAGTGGATACAATTAATACTGTCAGATCTCCCACTGAAATACAACCCCAACATTTATCTTTTTTTTCTTTCCACTTCACAGATGACTGCTTTGTCAGCCAGGCGTAGGACCATGCCAGTTTTTCCAGCTTGGTTAATTGTGTGCTTTTTTGGGACAACATGTAACAAAGAGACCTGAAGAAGCTCAGATCGTCCTGTTCGTGGTGCTGAAAACAGAGAAACCCAAAAATATCAGTGATGCGAGCTAATGGAGGAGCGAGGTGAGGCAGAAAGCACGGACGCGCCCGGGCGAGTAACCGCAAAGGAATTAGATGAAGCTGACAACTTGAAATATTACAGTGTGTGTGTGTGTGTGTGTGAAATGGTGGCAAGGACACACTGTTCTCTTCACCATTATGGTGCTCACTGGTAGCACTGGAGTAGGGGGGAGAAGGCACTGGAGGGTCCTCAGAGTAATAAGTAGCACGAGGCTGAGTGCCTACTTACTTAATATGGAAAAGTCTGGAAGGAAAGTGAATTACAGCGGTTCAGCAACACCTCGGGATGGACTGTAAAACTACATGACATCATCACACCACACGCATGCATTAAACACGCGAGTGAGATCACCGCAGAGATGTTAGAAAACCACCGACAACCAGAGTGAAAATGAAAGTAAGCACAAATCAGATGATTGATCGGGGCCCATCTTGTTAGCTGATCAATATGAGATTTAAGACGAGGCGGATCAGCCACGAGTGGTCTGGTCTGAGTCAGAGCATGTGTGCTGACCACAGCCTCCATTTAATCTGAGCTGACACGATGAGTGGAGTGGCTGAGGAGCTAGGAGCAACTCATACCCTGCAAATAATATAAAAAAAAAAAAAAAAATACTGAGATCACAGTATTTTTTTTTTTAAAAAAGCAATGAATAAAACATTGAGACATTTATTTTAAAATCTTAATGAATTTGATTTCCCAGTTGCTGGAAGATGAAATTGCGATTGAAAATACAATTCAATCAATCAAACGTGTGCATGAGTAGCCACGTTCTCTGTCGACAGGCTGGAACTAATGGCTGCATGAGAACAGCAAAACAGAGCTTTATGGTCAACTCAACGCACTATTATACAATGCATACATTGATTGTGTGATTGTCTGTATATATTTGAGCCGGTATGGATACTTTTGACTACGTATTGGAGAAAATCCAAAATGAAATCTAAAATAAAAATAAAAGGACTCAGTTCTTGTTTTTTAGTCATTTAAATCACTGTACAGCGTATGCTGTACAATGGGAGGGGGAAAGTGATCAAGCATAGTATTTCAGTATTTTGCATTACAATATTGTATCAATACAAGGACACTAGATATCAACATTTTATTAAAATCTCATGCACCACCATCCCGAGATAATGTTATCCGAGCAAACTTACATTAAATCGGCTAAACTGAAAAAACGTCCAACACTGGACAAATTTAGCTTGACAACGTGACCTCCTAAATCAGAGCAAGCTAATGTATCAGTCACATGAGAAGCTAGCAAAGGAATTTCCTTTCATCTAAAATCAAATAAATGTTGTTGTTTTTTTAAATCGGTTGCCTAGAGATTGCATCTAATTTTTATAAGTCTGCAACCAGCTGCAACTTTTGGTGACTAAAGGGCAGCTCTCAGAGATTTTTTATTTCTGTCTAATTTATACATGCAGACAGATTTCCAACATGTTGCCATCACTCTGAATGAGTCTTTGTCAATGAGCACAACTCGAGGGGTCTCAACCCAACTGGCTGTTTGTATTCTGGTTATATTTTTATAGAATAGGAAGGCTGCTGAGCACAAATGTAATAGTTAAATGTGACTTCTGTCTAGCAACTGATATGTGATTTTCAACAATTTGTCACAGTTAATTGCTGTATTATTAGAAACAGATTGCATGTAATTGCCAACTTGACCCCATTAAATTGCAGACTGATAGCAGACTGACTCTGTCTTATGACAACATTTATCGCAGGTTTTAGCAACAGTGCCGGCATGCTTGCTGAAGTGAGATACCTTTATCTTATTAGATAAAACAGATATTGACAGTTTAACTTTGAGGACATAATTTGCAGTTGAAAAGGGTGATAAATTAGCACAAATACTCGGCAATTTTAAAAACCACAATAATATCGTATCCTGGGGTGTCTGGTGATTCCCACCTCTCCTGTAAAATCATTCAAAATTACACAAAGAAATCTTAAAAGCCCCAAATTACGTAAACTTCTGATCACAGCCCTAAATATCAGAGAAAGAGAAAAAAAGACTTTGAGTGGGTTTAGGTAAATTATCTGTAAACCTGCTCTACAACCTGTGATCCTTTTAAGAGTCATTTCATCCAGAATATAATTCATTTTTTAAAGTTTGGAGGTTGTGTTTTACTAGTTCCAGTTTTACTTTGAAATCGCTCACCTCCTCACATTTCAGGTAGTTTTACTTCTGGTCTTTGTTCAGGGTCCCTCCAGTTTTATACACCAGCTGCTGCTAATTATCCAATCAGTCATTCTGCTACATATACCACCTGTTGTTTACTTTCATCTTATCAGACTGTCTTTGAACTCCCAGGAATAATGTTTTCCTGTAATTTCTTCTTATTTCCTACTTTCTGGTTTCTGATCATCATCCTAGTGTTGAGTTTTCATCCGTTTTATGCTGCTTACCTGCTATCCCTGGCTGCTCCTGTCCGACTGCCTGTTTATGACTGCAGTCTGAGATTTTGCTTGTGTTTGGTGCCCTGCGGTTGTGTCCTCCTTTTCTGTGACTATTGCATTTGCAGCACTGAAAATTGCAGGATCACAGTCCTCTTTTACTCCATTTATGCAATTTCTGGAGACGCTCCAAAAACATCTGAGTTCAAACCATCGCAAATAAAACTGCTAGAGATGAGTATTTCAAATATGTACATTTTATTTTTTATTTTTAAAGTGGGAAAATGTGTTTTACTACACTGAGTGAAGTGACGCATTAATATCTCCCTGTACGCTGATGAATCCAGGGAATGTGAATCAGGCATCATTGTGTATTGTGACACAAAACTTGATTGGGGAAGCAGTTGATGCACAAAAAAGCAACTAAATAACAGAAAAAAATCTTCTCTTTATAGTGCTGAACAAAAATATTCCATTTTATATTCATATTTAGTAGCACTCAAAGCACAGATTCAAACAAGAAGGAAGTTACTCTAATGAAAGGCAAAGTGCAGAGAGTAGCACCAATAGGATGTAAGTTACTTTGCTGAAAAACGCCTGACTGTAGTTACACGCCCATTCACAAATTCTAAAGACCAATCACTCATGTAAGTGTGAGCTATTCACGTGCCGATTTATATATTTTGGAGTTTTATTGGACCTGAAACTATGGCTCATGCGAACCCTTTTCTAAACACACGCACAAAGAAACCTTAGAAACGCACCAGACTCACTTGACACTGAGGTGAAAGTACTGATATTCACTTTAAAGGCAGAGAAAGGCTTACAGAGTGTATCATTTATACTTCTCTTCTCTGTCTGCTTTCATGATATGAGTCATGAGCCAAAAGCAAAGCATTATTAATAAATATGTCATCAGTATTCCTGACAACAGCCATGAGTTTGCATCAGACAGAAAGGCTTTTTGTCAAAATCATCACGATTTCCACAGCAACAATACTACAGACCTGTGTTTGTGTTTGTGCACATGTGTGTTTGTGTCATGAAACCTGTTGCCTGGATACTGCTTAAGCCTAATACGCCACTTAATTGATGTTGATTCACACTTGTGTGTAGTAAAAAAAAAAAGAAGAAAAGAAATAAGTGAATAAATCAAAACAATTTTTGCACATTTGCTTTCATTTACTACTAGAACCCACTGGTCTCCTTCATAAGAAACGAAGGTGTAATACAAACCATAGACAGCTACAGCCGATTATGATTAGATATGTCTCGATGAAAAACCATTCAAATAATATTATTTCCAAGTAAAGGTATAGAAGTACTCTATTATATATACACTAGTCTGTCTGTTTCATGTTAAGCATTTTCCCAGTTTTCCAAATTAAAGTATATTTGAATCATACTCTGCATTGAAGATGTCTTCTTTTGATGAAGTGAAAGCATTTTGGCCATGCAAGTGCTCAGACAGATGTGCTATATAGACCAAAGAAGCTACAAGAGGTCCTTGGCTAATGAAACTCATGCTCTGAAGCTCCTGTCACAGTTTTTGAGCATTTCACAGTAGAGTTTATGCATTACCCACGTCTTTTGTTTTTTGGAAGAACAAAGTACTACATCCAGATGAGAGGTTGAAGTGCCAGCTGAATTTATAAGCTAAGGCTAGCGAGCGTGGTTAGCAAGTTTGCTAGCTTAAGTAGCATATGTAACAGAAGTACTTCACTTCTTGGATGGTGTGTAGCGCAAACTGAGCCACACTATTAGTCAGATCATTCCATTAAAAATGCTCCAGACAGCACAAACAGGCTGAAGAGAGTTCAGCTCATTGACTCCAATTAGTCGAAGCGAACCTGGGCAAACAAGCTATCTGCAACAGCTCCCTGTGTCGGCACACCTGTCAATCATGGCAGGCCCTAAGCCTATCAATCCCACTATAGTTGCTATGAAAGGGTGAAACCATCTGTGGTTTTGTGTACTACGCTCCAAACATTTGCCATTTAATGAACATTGGTATCTATGATGACTGGTTTATCACATGTTGCCACACACATATTTCTCCAGAGTTTTCTGCCATATTTAACACGATGCAACCACTGGTTGCTAGGGAAAAATGTAGATTCCCCAGCTGGTTGACAGTGGTTTCCGGAGATGACCGGCTGCCTCTGGGTGAATCAGTTGCAAAGAAGGTGCTGGACCAAAAACCTCCTCTGCTCTGGTTGCTGGCACGGTTGTCTGTAGTTTTTCATGTTTTTTTGCAAATACTTGCTCTCTACTACACCAGCAGTAGAAAAACTTGAAACAAATGCCACACACACTGGAAATGCAGAAGTTTTGACTTATGAAACAAGTTGTCTACAACATTGCCTTGAAAATGTACCTTATCCATTTCCAGTTTGTGGCACACATCACAGCTTCTGATCAGTCTGTAGGCCGGCGTGTAGCTCTGAAGTTTCCCAGCGAATGCTATCAACTTCCAGAAACCTGTCATGAACTTATTTTTCCTTTGCAAATAATGGTTGTAAGATGGTTGCAGACCAGTCTCTAGGCATGTGTGATTGGGACCTCATTCATTTGATCCTACATTGTCATTGCGATTGTCACACATCCAAAATGGTGAATAAGTTAACCTCACATGGTTAGTGGTCATGTGTCTGCAAAACTTCAACTGACCCACTTTTAGAGCCAGCTTCAAGTAGCCACTGGAGGAATTCCAGTTCCAGGACATGGAACTATCCTCTATGCAATACAAGTTAGAGAACACACAAACCTGTGTTGGTGTTGTTCCTGGACCACCACAACTAAAGCTGGTCCAGATTCAAAATTTCAGCTGGCAAATCTCATTGTTGTGATGTAATAGTTTTACGATGCAGAAATACCATCACACTACACGCCAAACACTAACCCTAACCCCAAATCTATAGGTATAACTCTAACTTTAACAACAGCCCCATAACCCTAACCACAATTACATCCTAATCCCCAACCCCAACTCTAATCGCCCCCTTTTGTTGGATCGTTTCCTCAGGTTTTTATCCACGTCCCAAAACTATGGCATCATAAAAATGTGATTGGTCACTTGCAATGTTAGACCTGGACCAACATACTGATAATCTGGGAACAACACCAACACGGGGATATCAAACACACCTCAGAGAACCAAAGAGACAGAAAGACAGGACAACTTTTGTGTTGCCATATTTCATTCAACATGGGCTTTCGCCCTCTTTCCACACGTACAAAGAAAGAAAGTGCCTGCAACACAATAAGAACACCCAACAAACAGTCCCACACATTAACACACTTGAGCAGATTAGCGCAAAATTTGCTGACGGTCGGTGCTGAAAATGCAGCAGAAAGAGCTGCCGCACAACAAACACCAAGAATACCATCTAAAGCTGCCTTTGTTATGGCCCAGTCTGTAGATGTGGTATGTTGGACTGTTACTTTTAAAGAGGATCTAGCTGTACACAGAAGAAACATCCCTCTCCTTTAACACAACCAGGAAAGCGGGGGAGGGGAAAATAAAAGGAGTAAAATCCGTTTCCAGAGCTCAAGAGATGAGGAGAAGGAATATTCAGACCGAGCGAGTCTGAATTTGTAAACGATGCCTGCAATAACTCGCCGTGATGGATTTCAATATTCACGTAACTGCCTTTCTTCTTGAAAAAAAACAGAGAAGAAAAAAGACAAGCAGTTTGTGTTTGTGTATTATGTGTCCGGGCGCTTGGATAAGTTCCAGGTTTAACTCGAGGAGATGCGAGATGGACGGTAATTTGTTCTGCATCTCAGCTGCTGACAGCTGCGGCTCGCTCTCTGGCTCGCTCGGCCATGTCGTCTCATTCATTAACCAAACCTGGCAGGGTGGTGTGAGTCGCAGCCAACAGGTAAACGCGCTGGGATTTCTGGCCTCGCGCAGAGCCTGCGGTGCTCGACGCTGCGGCCGAGAGTCATCCTTTTGGTTGGGCTGTGGTTGGCTGTGAGAAAGTGCAAGATATTCGAAGGATTTATCTTTGTAGACCAGGCAATTGTGTGTGTGTGTGTGTGTGTGTGTGTGTGTGTGTGTGTGCAAACTCTGAACATCAAAGCTGCAAAAAGAATATTTTTTCCGGAGTGCAGAAAATCAGGAGGGTCTGAGGGAGGTATGCAAAACATTGAGGTGGGATAAGCGTGTTAATGTTTCTGTGTGTGTGCGTCTTCATCTTTAGACATTTTTGTGAGGACAGAAAATTGGCATGCTATTATACTTGTGGGGGCCAACAGTCACTTATGGGAACAAAATGCCTGTCTCCACGAGTTTGAAGGCACTTTTGAGGCTCAAAATGTGGTTTTAGTGTCAGAGTTACAATTAGGTTATGGTTAGATTTAGGCTAAGTGTTAGGGTTGGGCATTCATTTTTGATGGTTAGGGTAAGCAGCTAGGGAAAGCATTATCGAGATTATAATTGAGATCGCACAACACAAGTCATCACACAGAGATCTGTAATGATGTCCCACAGTTACTGCACGCAGACACTCCCAGAGTACAAACACACACACACACACACACACACACACACAAATAAGTACATAGGCTGACTATTTGTTGCCACCTTCATCATTAGCTCAGTGGCTTCAAGGTTCAATACTAACTAAATTACCTTGCTGTTAAGAAGCACAGCGTTATCATTTTACCCCCGGCGTCCAGGACGTGTGTCAGCAACAGGCGAGGCTCGTGTAGTCACTTTGACCGGGATACATATTTGTCTTCACACCATGAAGACTGCTAGCTGCTCAAAAACAACATTCACTCACATCGAGCGATGGAGACAGACACGTTCTGTATCAAAAATCAGATTTGCTTTACAAAGTCTTTAAAACTATACATGGTGGGCTTTTGTATACAAATACACTCATCTTATTATTGAGTCAATTGACAGAACAGAGCTGCAAAAAGCCTCTTGTTCTACCTGATCAAGATGCTGCAGATTCATCATCTTCTTGCAAAATGCAAATGTAGTTTCTTTAAATTGAACTCGCTCATTTTTCTTGCTGATATTATAATTTGACATTTCAAGTCCTATTATGCACAAAGTGATGCTTTGCTGCACCTGTTTTCACTCTGGAAGTGGCGAAGGCTCCATCAGAAGCCAAGAAACCACGTTGACTCACAAGGTAGAGGAATATAGGATATTGCACAGAAAAGACTGGTGTAAAATGTAATTTAACCAAACATCTGATATAAAAGCTATCATAAAAACAAATGAGAGAAAGCTTTAGTTTATCAAAAGTACTGCTAGCAAAAAGCCACACACAGGCTGCTCTGCACATGTACACAACAGAGAGTCTCATTTATGACAAACCAGCAAGAGAGAACAAAGAAACAATGAAAACTTATAGCCAGCTGAGGACTAATAGTTCATAGTGTGTGTGTCATTGTGGCTTAACGTGTTACACGCTTCTCGTGGGAGATCATACCCACTTGACCCAAGATACAGAGCACAGGAACAGGTGTTAAAGGCATCAGGTGACAAATTACACATCACTGAAACATCAAAATGATTTTGAAGCTGAAATAGCTGCAACATGTTCCTTTAAGACCAATTTGATGCGAGGCATCAGTGTGCTGAAAAACTGCTTTCTTTTTTGCAACATTTATCATGACCAAAAAAAAGAAACAAAAAAAGCCTTGTGGAAATGTTTTAGTCAATCGGAGCATTTTATAGCTCTCAATATTTCAAAGAGTGACTTTCAGTGTCTCGTTGCCTGTGGGCAAATCACTGCCATCATTTGTCTCCAGATAGGCAGCTCAACTCAACCGCATTATCTCGGGTTTTGGCGCCGCAGTGTCCGATGGTCTCTTTCTGCTGGTGAGCTATTTGTTTCCAGCACCTTTCTCAACCAAAGCATTTTCTCCAAACGTTACACACCATCCTTCCTCTGAAATGACCTGACAGAGGATTGATTTCAAGCCACAAGGTAGCTAACTGGGACATTTTACAAGGATATCTTAGGATTAGAGAGGCAAAATCTTTCTTCTGTGTGATTCGTTTATTTCATTCCCCCCCCTGAGATTATGTTACAGCATTCACTGATGTTAATTGCAAACCTACTTTCGTGTAAAAGACAAACAGTGAAGCACTCTTGAGAACATGCTCGAGTTTGGAGCCATCGGTTACTAGGCAGGTTTTGTGGTTTTCCTGAAGACGGAAATGCTTGTTTCTCATCTGCTTTTTCTTAGACTCATTTTCATGATTTATCTCATTATATTAAATTTTAAGGACTGTTTTTTTTCTGCAAACTTGAGGCACGTGGGCTGGAAAACTTGTGCACGGCTGAATCAAGGCACAAAAGATGCAGGTTTCAGATTTCCAATGTGCACCACAACAGGCTGGTAGACCTGTAACACGTTCTGCAGAAAAGTTGCCCAAGGCACTGATCAAGAACGTGCGCTGACCTTTGAACTCTGATCCCTGCGGTTGCTTACTATTCCCCATACACTCCCACACACAGGCTCTGACGCATGCTATTTCTCAGACACACACACAGGCAGATGGCCCTCATGCTGCACACCTCCCCTCACCCTTGTACTGTGTCCCACCGCCTCTATAATTAATGGAGCAAGCCCTGCTAGAGGTCTCTGGTAGGATAAAAAAAAAAAACGAACAAAAAAAAACAAGGAAGTGTGTGTTCATGAATATTTACAGAAAACAGCATGAAAATTTCACACAGAAAGAAAAAAAAAGATTATCCCAAAGTATCTTACTGTATCTTACTGTGCTGAAGGCTTTAAAATATCCTCATCTTTTTATGTGTGTGTGTGTGTGTGGTATCACTGGTTTCCACAGAGGCTCTGTATCCTCAAAGCTAATTGCATAAGATTGGCTCTGTCCTCCAAAAATTCATTTAGAAGCTAATTTCTTTCTGTCATGGCACTGCCACGCCAAGTGATTTAGCTCTCTCCTTGAGACAAACCAGCTAGAGCCCTCTAAAATCCTTATGTTACAAAAAAAATCAACTTAGTGTTCCCTAAATAGCCAATTTCCTCCACATGCTTTGGAAAATAAAATAAAGCCGATGATGTTAGTCTCCAATTAGACTGCAACACCTGAAGATAATTCAGATCCAGACTGATTCCTAATGCGTGTATTGTGCGAGTGTTTTACTCACTGAGAAGCCTGCCCAGAACGGACAGGAGTGCCGGACTCTGGGTGATGTGGTGAGAGCCAGAGCCGCGAAGCTCACAGCCAGGATGAGACTCCCGAGGACCATTTGAGAGACTCCCAGAGCCAGCATGATCCTCGTCCGGGTACGGTACTCCCTCAGCCGGGACAGACTGCGGGACAGCGACGCCGGGCTCAGAGACCCCGGGCCGCCTAAGCCACTGCTGCCGCCGCGGGGCAGCGCGTTCACCGGCATTGTGACGAAACGATGCGACCGAACCGGGTTACACAAATGCAGGTGTAGCAAATAAAGGTAACAACATCCGATCAGAAACAGAAGCCTCGCGTATTTGGCCCGCAGTGATCTGGCAAACGGCGTGAGTCGAAGTCAGAGTCCGATGTGGAAGATTTTCTCCATCACTTAAGATGCTCGGAGTCCCTCCAATTAGAGATGCTCTGCGGCTGATGGGAGGAGAAAGGTGAGCAAAGAGCGGGCTGGACGAGCCACCGGATGTTTACCAAAATACGCACAGATGTTCTGAACGTCTTCAAGTCGAAACACGGACAATAAACCTCCGGAGTTCCTCGCTGACTGCTCCAACAAGAGCCCATTCCTGAAAAGTCAAGACGCAAAGAGAGGAAAAAAGCCCCAAACGCTTCATCCTGCTGTCAGCCAGCCTTGCACCATTGTCAGGCTGTCATGCTCGCCTCTGCAGGCTCTCCAACAACTCAAAAGCGAGGGCTGAAGCCTGGATAAAGACGCGCGTGGACAAAAAACACACACACACAATGAACCCACACTCCTCCTAAACGCACTAAAACGCCTAAACGTTTGAGCCCACGCTGATGGGTTTCTTTTTTTCTGGGTCTTTAAGTGTTTGAACACCCCCCTCTCAGGTCTGAGCGAGCGGCTTTTCTCTTCTTCGGTGTGAGAGGCACCAGCCGTGCTTTTCACAGACGACAGCAAATCTAACAGCCAGGACAGGAGATGCACACTGCGTATTGGAGATGTGCCACTCTGTGCGTGTACATGGCGGCGGGCTACACGGAGTGTTTTACTCTTGATGGTGAAGGAGGGGAGGAGGACTCCTGCGCTATCAGGAAACAATAAAGACTAAAAATATTAGTAATAATAAAGAAAATCTGCCCGCCATTTGTTACTCCTCCTGATGTGTAATTGGTTCACTAAAATAAATGAAAGAAACTGACATTTTAAGTCCACGTGTGTCTGGATTTCATGGCTTAAAGTGAGTGCGGATTAACCTTAGCTCCAGCAGCTCCATCGGGGCATCTAACATTGACTTTGTCCTGTCCTTCATCACGCAAGTAAAGCTTCACTACAGGGGAGCTCCGAGGAGTTAGACCTTCCAATTATCATCAGTAAAATATGTCACAGGTCTGAGTTTGCCATGCAAAACAAAGTCCGATACGAATGGATATTAATTGTGATCATTAACATATCCAAACAAGATTTCTCAACTTGTGCTGGGACCTCACGGTTCATAGGGATTGATAGCAACCTGCATCCTGCAAGGCTCCTTCAGCTCTGCAGATGTTGTATTAAACCGGTTTTTCAGGTGCTGCGTGGTTTTCTTCACGCATTTTATGAAAAATATTTCAAAGAAACCAAGCAAAAACCATCAAAGTCGCGTCGATACATGGAAAAATAATAATAATAATAATAATAAACGTTACTTCCATGACGATTTGGTACGTTCACATCAAAATCACAGCTGAAAGATTAGCTCCGTCCTGCGGAAAAGACCCATTCACAGCTCACCAGCGCCACCAAGCGGTGAGCAGCGGTGATTCTTGTTTTTTACCCTAATCTGTTTTTTTTCCTTTTTAGTGTCATTTCTTTCTGTACTGTGTGTCATAGATGCTGCTTACTGCTTTCTGATTACTAAGTGCTACATTTATTTTTTATTAACCCTGAAACCTTTAAATAGTGTAAATATATTTTATAATCCATTCATGACTGTAAGTCCATGATAAAACGATGAAATCATATTTTATGTATCAGCCGCTGAAATAAAATATAGCCAAGCATTCATGTGGATAGTTCAAACAAAAATACAGTTTATTAAACTGGTTATTTGAAAGATGTCCTCAACACAGTCTGAACTCTGTCAGGCAGCTTTCTTTTCATTTCTTTAAGCAGTCTTCAGGAATAGTTCGTCAGGCTTCATGAAGGACACTCAAAGCTCTTCGTTGGATGTTGGCTGTTTTGTTCTGTTTCCTGTTAAAATGACCCCACACTGCTTCAATAATGCTGAGGTCCGGGCTCTGGGGAGGCCAATCCATGACTGACAGTGTCATGGTGTCGTTTTTCTGTCTTTTACTGCACTGGCAGAGTGTTTGGTATCGTTGTCATCCTGAAAAATGATGCCAATCAGACACTTTTCCGATGGAATGGTGGGCCAAAATCTGACCTCTGACAAATCCAATGTAGACAGTGAGTGTTGCACTTCTCTCCTGAACTCCTCTGTATATGTTGACCATAATTTTAACCACAAATTTCCAATTTGGATTCATTTTTCCATAAAACTTGTTGCAGTGAGTCTTATGGACCTTGTGTTTTTATATCCAGGTATGCTTTTACTGCATTAGCAGTGTGTTCGAGGTCATTGTTATGACCAATTATCTGAAAAGAATATAGAAATGGGAGGTTTCTTAAAACCTTTTGCACTATACTGCATATTATATATAAATACAATACCCATCCATCCATCTTCTTCTGCTTATCTGGGGGCAGCAGACCTAAGCAGAGAAGCCCAGACCTCCCTCTCCCAAACAACCTCCTCCAGCTTGTCTGGGGGAGCACCAAGGCATTCCCAGGCCAGCCAAGAGATATAATCTCAGCAGCATGTCCTGGGTCTGCCCCCGGTGGGACATGCCCAGAACCCCTCACCCAGGAGGTGTCCTTATCCTTTCGATGTGGAGGAGCAGCGGCTCTACTCTGAGCCCCTCCTGGATGGCTGAACTCCTTCCCCCATCTCTAAGGGAGAGCCCAGCCACCTTTCGGAGGGAGCCCATTTCCACTCAGAAAGCAGCGGCGGAAATACAAAACCCTGTAGGTTTAAAAAAAAAAAACTAAATCCTTACCCACTCTTTAATTTAAAAATGATTTTATTTATTAATACAGTGGTATACTTAAAATTGTGTTGCAGAGGAGAAAAAAAAGTCAGCCACAAGTGAAGAGCTAATATCCAATAAAGCCGTGTTATATCTAAAAGTAAAACAGTACTGGTGTGCCATACGTAATATATTGTCTATTAGTACAAAAATACATTTAAGGGCACACAATATAGCATCCAGTATCAGAAATCAGTGAGAGGGACACTTTGAGAGCACACCCTTCCAAATGAAGATGTTTTAAATGCATCTGAGCCGCAAAGACTTTCCTTAACCCTACGTGGACAAAGTAATAAAAATAGAAATAAAAAAAATAAAAATAAAAAAAAGAACTTTTTGAGACCGTAAAATAGCGGTGGCAACATATCGGTAGAAAAGGTGTGATGTATTATTGTTAGGTTACAATTCAAAGGCTTAAAGGTATGCCCATAATACAAAGATAACCACTTTCACTTCCTTCTGCTTTTTTAAAACATGTTTTCTCTAAGTTTTATACAAAAAAGAAAGACATACAAAAAGTTCATTTACAACAAAAAAGAAACAAGGCAATATGCTAGCTTTATTTACAGCCACTTCTTCTCAGATGGTTTTTTGTTTTTAAGCAATGCATAGCAGATAAAAGAAGAGCATACCTTTGTTATCTTTTATCAACCGTTTCTGCGTGTGCTAAACCCAAGTTTATTTATACAGAGGGTTCACAAAAAATGGCAAAACAAATGACATTATACCATAATTTATCATAACTTAGTTTTTTTTTTCCTTAATGAAAAGTGAATAATCTGCAGATAAGGCATCACTGCTTATTTGTGTGAGTGCAAAGAGTGCACAGAGAAAGGAAAGATATTAAGTAGATGTGAGGAAGGAACCGAGGAGGCTACTGGACCTGAGTAAAGAACATGCATAGATCTCCCTCAGGCTGGAAGGAGAGAGGTGGTGCTCAGTAAGAGAGGAAGTTACAAAAGGTAAGAAAAGGAAGAACAGAGTGAGAAGTGTAGGAAGAACGTCTCTAAAAATGTGCTGCTGCTGCTGCTTCTTGGGTTCATGTCTTGCCACCTCCTTAAACCAACTGTATCAAACCTTCAGTAAGATTCCTTCAATGTGGAAGGGAAAAAAACCAAACAAACAAACAATTCAGTCCCCTGCACTGAAAAACAACAAGATGTCAACTGGCAATCGAATTTAAGTCCAATTTGAAGTAAATATATATATATAAATATATATACTGTAGGCATATATAGCATAAATACACTGACACAGATTTTTCAAGCATGTATGCTGCCTCAAAAGCCATACATCCATCTATACTTTTGTGTAAAAAAGAAAAAAAAAAGAAAAGAAAAATTACATTAAACATTGCTTTATATATAAGTGTCAATCGTCAGTGACGTGGGGCATGCATCATTTTACATCAAAACTTTGAAATTGAGTTTAAAGAACAGCTCGTAACGATCATTGGTGTCTCTCCTTCGTCCAGCACTGTCTGGGTCTTATTCATGCTCCATTATTCCGTGTGTTTGTTTGCTTGGAGTGTGTCTGTCAGTGTGTGTGTAGTGGTATACGTGTGTGTTTGCGTGCGTGCCCATAGTCTTCATGTCATCCGCCATTCTTCCACATTCAGTAACATCACACCTGCTGCTTCTTCTTTAAAAGTGGTCAATGAGCACAGAGACGCAGTTGGCTCCCACCAGGTAGTTGGGGTCTCCGGTGAGAGACTTGTTCTGCCAGCTTTTTGGATCACCTGAGGACAGACAGATGGGGGGCAGGGGGGTTGATATTAGCTGCTTTTTTTTTTTTTTTTTAATGTAAAAATTCACACCCAAACCTCTCTTTAACAGTCATGAACTCGGGCTTTCATTTTAAAAGAGCCCTGCCTGCACGAGTTAATGATATTCATGGTTTGTGAGCCACGTTATGTGAATGTTTAAAGCCCGTATCCGAGGCGGAGGAGCGCGAGAGACTAGTAAAACCTCTTTGGTGTTTTTATTGAATGTCCCCAGCCTCTTGTTGACTGCAAATTAAACCTTGGTCACTGTGAGGTCTGAGTGTAATTGCAATTATAAACATGCGTATCTGTGCCAAGAGGAATCAATCAAAGGAGGCAGAGCGAGCTCAGCAGAGGTCCATCAATACAGGACTGACCACAGTGCATGTCACAGTGTGTGTGCAGCCTCTTCACTGATACAGCCATACTTTAAAAGCTTCCTCTTAAAAGAGAAACGCTCCACTTTAGATCTGTGTCAGACAGTCTGTGTCTGACATGAAAATACTAACTGATGGACATCGCTCTCCATCCCCTGGTGTATACGTGGACTTGCTGCTGGCTGAACTAAACTTAGCCCAAAAAAAGTAGGAACATTTGTTTGGTCGATAATTTCTTTGTTGTAACGATGCTTCTTGGCGTTAAACTCTTACACCATTGGAAAGCCGTTTTATTTCCCCTTAAATGTTGACTCGTTTATAAGGAAAATGCTTTTGTTGGTTGAGCAGCAGAGTTGAGTGGTGCAGTGTTGTCGTTTACTGTATTCTGAAGAAACAAGACATGTTGTCAATTAACAAACAGGGACCTCGGCAGCATGTGGAAGAACCTTAAATAGCCACGACAGCTTGGCTCCTCCTCCTCATGCTGGTCACCAAGTTGTGGTTGTGTTGGTCACAGAATAAGCTGTTTGGCATCAGCAGAGAAGATCTGGCAACGCAGACACTCAACTCTGCTGCTCAACCCACATTTTCCTTTCAAATGTGGCACTAATCAAGAGAAAATAAACAGGCTTTCCAACGGTATAAAATTCAATGCCAGGAAGCATCGTTACAACAAAGAAATAATCGATCAAACACAAATTTCCGAACTTTTTGTGCCAAGTTTAGCTGTCATGTCGCATAGTAGAAATGAGATGTCAGGTGAGCACCGTGGAGCTTTCCAGGATGATGTGAAAACAGCTTTCTAGTGTCAAACTGCACATTAATCTCCATAGGGATGTTCTTACATCCAAAAGAAGCAGAAATGAGTAAAAACACATATTTTGTATAGAAGAAGGGGAGGGCTTAATCTAAAGACTTGGCGCCAGGGAAGAGATTAAAGCGAAGATAACCACGTCTTCTGCTCAGGTAAATTAAAAGCACCACTTATAACTCAGACGAAAGCCTTAATTGAAAGTTTGTTTACTGTGGGCAGGCTGTGGCTCTGAAGGTATAGCACGATGCAACTAATTCCCAGTGGTCAGACCAGCACTTACATGGCCGCTCACTGTCACAGACGTGCGAGCTATAGTTCAAGCAGCTGTGTGTAAAGTGCTCTGAATAACAGCACCGACTGAGGCTCAGGTGTAGAGCTTATGTGTGCAGAGTCGACACCTGTTTGCCTTTTTTCTGAGAGCTGTTAACACGCCTCACCAACATTTTTCTTTCCTTTTTAGTCCAAACAGAACACAAAAACATTCATTTCGATGAACTCATTGGCCGCTTGTCGGCTCTGCACTCGAGCTGACTGCTTATTTGCTCGACATAAGCACAAAACAAGCTTTCAATTCTGTCCTTCAGTCATCGCCATGTTCTTTCACACGCGCTTCACAGAGCGCCTGTAGCTTAGACACTAATAAAGTCTGTCTGCAAGTAATTCTTGATGTTCATGATAATTGCAATACATTAAATTTTATCCTACGGAAGGCAGAGAGCCAAAATGCCGACCTTTAAAACTTCAAATAAAAAACTGCATTTGAGTTATGAGTTTCGGGCTTTCGCCTCCTTCCTTTTATGCCAGTATGTGACCTTACAAGAATAGCCGCCAACTTTGTTCCAATGTGGAAGTCACAAATCTCATATACAGTTGTCAGAAACTATTTTGTGGCGGCATATGTATGATAAAGCAGTTTAAAAAAAAATCAGCTTTAAATTGCATAGAATAGAAAATATCAACTGAAAACCCTGTCAAAACAGTCGATTAAGTTTCTGTTAATCAGTCATTCCACCCTCACTGTATCCTTAATAAACATATATTAACAAATACATTACAGTTGTATCCTAAAATGTGTGAAAGGAGGTCCCCGTTTTGTTTGTAATGAGCAAGAACTACAAACAAAACAGTCGCTTATTAAAGTACAGCATCGTAGCTTCATCTCACTCTCTGGTCACCGATGGGATCAACCCTTCAAATATACTATGATGCCAAACTTCTGCTTTTTATTAGAAACAACAAACAAATTCTTCTACAGAGCAAAACTGCATCATACTGGCTGTAATGTAAGTATTTAAACAGAGCAGAGATAAAGGACGCAACAAGAAGCAGAGACTTGCAAACGGGTGAAAAAAATGAAAAAGAAAAAAAAGAGAGAAGCACAAAGCAAAGTGCGAAGAAAACCACAGAAGGGTACAGGAGGAGGCCGGAGAGTGGCCTTGCTTTACAATAAGAGGATTACGACGCAGCCCGATAATCCGCCCACAATTCAGCAGGACAACAGAGTGAGCTGACATCTCATTCAGCCTTCCATGTCTCATCCTTAAAATGAGGCTAATTAACAGCTAATCCTGACCACTGCCAAAATGACCACTGTTTTTGAAGATGGGATATGGGAAGGACAGTATGAAGAAAAGACTAATTTAGCTGCTTCCCTCATATGTGTTCAGCTCTCATTTTTCTTTGTATACAGATGTTTAACCCGGGTTCGAACTCTGGGTCTTTCTTGGTTGCTTTGCTCAGTTACGTTATAGATTAAATGAAAACCAGTTTGAAGAGGTTTGTTTTTATTTGTCTACAGTACAGTATAAATATAGAATTTAGTATTCAGAAATAATCTCCTTTGTGGTTTTACTTGTACTTTGACACTGTAGTGTATATCCTGCTTTATATAACTCAAATATGAAAAGAAAAGGACCTGCAGCGACACATTTGAACTAAACTAAGTCCTGCGTCACACTGCAGGCCCTCTAATTCTGCAGTCTGCATATATTTAACTTGTAATTGTAGCTACATTTATTGGAGCTATGTAGCAGAGTGACACTAGCTATAAACTGATAAGAGTGCCGAACTCTTCCAGTAAGTCTGGAAGAATTCTTAGCATGAAAATTCAATTTCTCACCACCTGAAAGCTGCCTTCAAATAGGAACACTTTGAAAAATGAGAGCTAAATTTAGAAAGCTACAGCCTGACATCACAGCAACATGTCTCTGTGTTTTTTTAATTTTTATGCAGGATAATGACAGAAGTTATCGTTTATGACAGCGTCCCAGTTTCCAGAAGATCTGTGAAAGCTGTTTGTTCTTCAGGTCGGGATTGGGCGGCTATGTGAAAAATATGAATCTGAGCACAGAAGCATGCATTACAGAGTAATTACACCTGATGAAGTTCAATTATAGTGCGGCCAAGAATCCAGTGCATGCATGTTAAATGGAAAAGAAAAAATGACAGGAGCTTGTTAAGATGATTGAGAGGAAGCAAGAGGGAAATGCTGAAGTTTCAGCATGTGAAATGAATAAACCAGTGGTACAGTGTAAGAGACTGTGGGTTAGTCAGTAAAAATAAAGGAAATGAATCGACTTGAAGCCAGAATTATGAAATAAGGCAGATTTTCCCCCTACATTGATTCTCAAACATCGTGTCATACATCATCTGGCTGATTCTCTTTGAGAGTTGGATGTTTGATAAAGAGAAGAATCAAAACTAGGGGTAAAAGCTGATTAAAAACAGTGACCCCAAAACCCTCAGTTTGTCACACAGCCAGCCCAAACGACCCCAGAAGAACAGAGAGAGCACAGCATACCCGACGAGGAGTCGGAGGATTTTAGAGCAAAAGACCAACCATCAGGGGTCATTGACGCACAGTGAGGTAAGCGTAGCTCCACAGGCTTCAGGAACTTTAGGCCGTGAGGTCCACACATCACCAGAGGGCTGAGCAGAGTCTCTCCTGCAAATACAAACACACAGCAGGGTTAAACATTCTGTCACAAACCCACACGGCTATAAAATGTCCTTTTAGCCTAAAGCTTTTGTTAGCTTTTCGCTCCTAGGCATATAAGATTATTTGGATTGGGTTTCATGACAATCTATATAATAAAACAATTTATTGAATCATCATTTTGTTTTGAGATGAAACTGAACTAATAAATGCTCATTTACGTATTTCATCCACCCAACAGCCATTCAATCAATGCAACACCCAACAATAGCATCAAATACAGGATCAGAGTCTTTTAATGATCCTGGCCAATCAGCTGAATGCTGCGTTTGTGGCGATTCAAACAGGAAAGCTGCAGAGTGCCATCTGGTGGACAAACTGTGCACAATCAGCACACATAACATGGTTGAAGGGGGTTTCTCCCGTCTCTTCTTTACTTTAAGTAAATGCCAATACTGACAGATCGACAAAATAGTCACCAATAATATCAACCTGCCAATAAATTGGTCAGACTCCAACAACGTGGATGATAATGACTGCAACAAAGGGATAAAAATCTTTGTGACAGTAGGAGAACCAGCTGTAGACATTTTCAGCAGTCTTCCTTTTTCACACGTAGCATCGGCAGAAAATTGTGGCTTTTATGTTATACTAGTTCTAATAACATATTCTACTCCTACTTCTTCATTTGCTTCTGAAACAGCACCAGCATCACTGCTTTTTAAAACAAAACTGATTACAATATTTGGCTCTGATTATTCTCTACCAGCTCCTGAGGGAATTATCTGTCTGCTTAGCTGCTGAATTCTTCTCCATGTTCACCACTAAGTCACCGTCTGCCAGCAGTTTGAGGCTGAGCAGGTAGTGTGCAATGGGTTTTTAGAGATGGTTCACTAAAAACAGCTGCCTGCTGAGTGAAGTCTCACTGTAAACCTAAAAGCAGCTGCAGTTTCAGATTCTCTGAATGTGCATCACTAAAACGTGAACCATTCTACGCTGTCACATATTTCCACATAATCACTGGTCACACTGATCTAAGAATATAAAGTCTGCCTCTACCATCCAGTCTACCTGCAGAGCTTACATCCATTTCTGTCCAGATTCATATAATAATGGAATGAAGACCTTGAGGCAATTTAATAAAAACTAAGGTATCTATTGATTTGTGTGGTTACAGTGGATTACTGTGTTACAAGGACTGATCTAAAGCTTCATTACATGGTGGAATGGGATCTTCTTAAGCTCAAAAAGCAGTGACAGACTCCAGAGGAATTGAAGTTTCACCTCTTCATTTTTTTTCCATCAATGGGGAGGGCAATAAAGAAACTACCCTACCATTCAATTCAATAAAAAACTGGACTGGACTAATAACAGCCTCATCAGGGAGAGACAGAACAGACTGTTCTTTCAGAGGATATTCAGAATCATTCCTTTTGTTATGGCGTTGGTCAGTAAGATGGATATATGGCGGTACATATGGACAGCAGAAGAACAAAAAGCCTCCAAAACAAAAACAAAACAAAAAATAAATTTTGTTTTCTTTCTTCCTCCATTTTTTTAACATCTTACCTTTCTCCTTGTCGAGTGGCGGCAGAATGCTGTTGTCTCGACAGACCTTAAAGTAAATCTCTTGCTCCACGCCGTCGGGGATGGCACCCTGCGGGATAATGATGCTGACACCTGTCTCGATGGAGCTCAGAACGCCACCGTTAGAGTTGAAGATACCACGAGCCGTTGCCACCACAGTGTGACCTTCGTCTTCATCTTCATCATCCTCTAGGGCACTGGGGCTGGGAGACAAATGGCTTTAGTGTCACACTGTTATATTTAATAATAAACCTTTACCTTGAAATTTACTCAGACATAGCTTCCTACCTCACAGGGATGGCCTTGGGCATGGCGTTTACGTTGTTCTGCTGGTATTTGGATCGGGGGTCCGTTGTGCGTGTGAAAGTGTCCAGGCCACTGTCTTGGTCTGTGTTATGGGGCTGTGGGGGTACCTGAGGCTTTACCGGACTCGAGCTCTGTTACAGATGCAAGAGGTTTACATGAGACACTTTATTTATTTAAACATTTTAGAAATGTTAGCATATGCCACCAACATTTCAGAAAAACCTGTTGGTCATTAAATTTGAAAGAACACTGGAAACTTTTCTTTACGTTTTAAAAACTGTATTACCCTGTTCATGATTTTAATGTGACACGAAGGCTGACAGCCGAGGTTACATTAAGAGCGCCATCCGGTTATTTGACTTTGATTCAAACACACATTGATTTTAAAGCTTGCAACCTCCCCTGCACTATCATATATTTGACTCTGTGAGACCTCGGGCCAAAATCGGTTTACCTTGGGAGCACTCTCAGGCTTGTCATTGGACAGGAGGTTGTGGTTGAATTTAGGACTGTCGAACTTGCGCGAAAACGGCTTGGCAGAGGTGGTGTAGGGCTTGGGCGCAAAGCGGTTGTAGGTGGATGTGGGCAAACCCCCAGTGCTAGTGACCGTCTTTGGAGGCTGTTCACTGGTGCCATTGACTGGAGACTTCTCAGGGAAACTCTTGTGAGGAAGAAAGTTGGTCTGGACCGTGTCCTCTCGAGCAGGAGGCTTGGCTGTAGAAGAGCAACGCACATCAGCCAAAAAAAGCTCTACAGTACAGAACACAAGTGTATTTCCCCTTTGATCACGATCTTATATGAGATAAAAATCCTGACTACAGTCAATTTTACCATCAGGTGAGGGCTTGGGCAGCGTGGCCGGTGGCACAGCTGGTGTCACTTGGGGAACTGGTTCATATTTTTTCTCCAGTGGACTTGGTTTCTCCACTGAGTCCATCCTACATCACAAAATGAAAAGCATAAGTTAGATAGAAATATAAAAAACATTAAGGAAAAGAAAAAGACACAAATAGGGAAATAATAGGGAAAGTGAGAATCACCTGGGGAAGCTGTGGCTGGACTGTGCTTGTGGTTGGGGTTTATTGGAGCCAACCTGCAGTCTGTCAAAGTAAGACAACTGTTTCCTGTAGTAGTCCTCATCCTCATCAGGGTCATAATGGTTGGAGCGCACGATGTCATCGGATCCCTTTGACTGAGGCTTCTGAGGCTCTGGCCCTCTGCTGGTGTAACAACACAGTCCAGAAGGTAAAACACATGGCAGAAGTTAGAGCAAAGCAGATGAAAAGGAGTTTACAATACAGAGCCAAAATTAAACTGAGACATTTTGAACAGCAACTATAGGCTTACCTAAAGGTCTTCTCTTGATCCAGGTTGCTCAGAGAATTTGCTTTAGGGATTACTCCACCAGCTTTCAAGGGCAAATCTGCAGCCTGAAGCAGGAAAAGCAATGAAATTTATCAAAGGGATAAAACAAATGTTTTCTTCTTCTAAGCTGCTAATTTCCTAAAAGTTGAAAGTAACTTGAAGAATTGGAAACTCGTATCATGCCAGTTTACCTTATTCCCAAATGAATCCCCGGCATCTCTGGCTCGGTCCACGGACACAGAGCGTTTGTTCTCAAACATTTTGACCCTCGTCAGTACTGACTGAGGCCGCATGGCTGGATCTTCCTCCTGCTGCTCATCTCTTGCAGGTGCAGCTTTTGGAACATCAGCAGGTGAAGGTGAGGGAGTCTCGACTTTATTAAGGGTGGGGCTAGATTCAGAGTTTACGGGAGAAGGATCGTACTGCTGAGGTTTGTAGCCTTTCTGCTGCGACGCTGGTCCCTGGTTATAGGCCGGCCGCTGGGCAGCAGGTTCTGGTGAGCGGGCAGCTGAGGGGTATGTGCTCAGGTGAGAATTTGGGTCATAGTGCAATTCAGACGGCTGAGGGGGAGGCGGAAGATCATCGTAACGGACAGGTGCTGAAACTGTCGGTTTGCCGTAGCGAGGTCGTCCGTCAAATCCCTGCTGAGGTGGCGGCTCGTCGTAGCGCAGTGGAGGGGTGTAATGAGAGTCGGGGCCCTCGCCGTAAGGAGGACGGGGATCGTAGGCCTGGGTGTTGGCAGTAGAGAACGGCTGGTTGTAGGGGTTCCACGGTTGCTGGTCATAGTGAGGCACGCTGTTGTCATAGCTCTCATAGTTACGGTACTTTGGTTCCTGGTAGCCAGCGCCGACACCACTGCTGCTGATGTCATACCGACTGGGTGGGTGGTCGTAATCTCTGTACGGCTGCTCGTCAGGGTGATAACCCTGCTGAGGGTTGTACGTCACAGGCTTCATGCCGTGACCACCTCTGCCTATGTTGTCTGTGCTGTACGGATCCTTCTGAAACATCTACCGAAGAAATACACAACAAAAAAAGGAGGTTAACAACGTCACAGGTTCCAACATATAGTGCAAAGATGTGAATTATGTGAAATGGAAAACTGGACACACGCAGACTAAAGAAAAAACAAATCTGCAAAATGAATTGCAGAAGACGAAACGAGAAGGGAAAGACCTGAAATAGAAAGACTGAGAGGGAGGCGTTACTAGTCAGATAATATATTAGATTTAACAGAAATTGCAGCACAGCCAAATACTCCAGCTTAAAAAAAGATAATAAAAAAATTGCAATGTACCACAGAAACATAAACAGAGTTTAAATAAAGAAAGAATAGTTTTTGAAATACGCAACAAAACAATGGGATTCATTTTTCTCACCTTCACTAAAAAAATGAAAATAAAATTACAAAATGAAGCACTTATAACGCTTAATTAAAACTCCTTTCACTAATTTGAAAAATTATTTCTGGTTACTTCAGGCATGACGTGCCAATCTGTAGTAAACAAACGGGAACGAAAAAAATGTCACCCACTGTCTTGGTGCAGTCGCAAAACAACATAAACAGTATTTAAGGACCGAAGCACATACTCCTTTTACAGAAGCACATTTAAAAACCCTGACATTTAAGAAGTAACCATTAATTCTCCATCAACATCTAAACACTGTTTCTGTTAAAGGTTATCATGGCCAAATGTTTTGTCCTCATAGATACATGCGGGACAGGAGGAAGATAAAATTGCAGGAAAATGAATGGCTACTTTTACAAAGAAACAATCCATTCAGTCTGCACTGATAAACACAGCCCAAAGAGATCTGCTGCTATTGGTTAACAGAGGCAAATGCAATGTAGCCATGCAAAGAATATAAGCAACAGTCAGAGCTGCAGGATATCCACTGCTCTTCTACATGTAGGCCTATCAGCGCAGCCATCACCCTTCAAGCCCACTGTTGTATACCAGCATCTGCACACACACATTTGCACCCCCACACCACAATCACACACACACACACATCTGTCTCTTCTGGGCAGCACTGTGGTCAACAGACATGCAGGGCAGAAGAAAAGAGAGGGAAGCGTGGCAGCAAGAGGAAGATAGGAGGACAGGCAGCAGTAGCAGCAGCACAGAAGTTCAGCCAGGTCAGACCGAGCCGAGCCGAGCCGGGCCGGGCCGGGTCACGGAGCATCCAGTGACGATCAGATGGATACCTTTGGTTCTGAACTGCCCAGTCCAGACTGTAGAGGTTCTGGCGAGATGCTCTGAGGTGCTACCTCAGGTGTGGGCCTTCTAAGTGAGCCAGCCTCTGGGATGGGGCTTGACTGGCTGTAGGGAGGTGCAGGAGACTCAGAGCTCAGACCCCCTACAGTTTTTACAGTAACGTCGACAGCAGGGGGCATTGTCTCAGCCTTGGGCTCAGGCTGCTGGGAGATGCTAGGGACAGCAGCGGCCTCTGCTTTCTGTGAAGTGGTTCAAAAATGTTTAATAACATGCGCTGACACACTGTGGTGAAGTACAAGTGTTTCTACCTTCTCAGCCCCCCCCCCCCCCCCCCCCCCCCCCCACTGTGGTCTGCTCTTTGTTTACCCCTACAGTTTACATTGATACAAACAGCCTATCACTCGCCGCCGTATTTAACAGTAGCTACAGATCAACCAATAGCAAGTGAGGGTTAGGAATTAGCAGCAGGACAAGTTTTCAAGGTTAGGTGATACTAACTCGAGTTTAATTCTATGGTTACAATACAGTAAGTCGTTTTCTCCCTTTTCATGTTCATTAACACATCATGAGACGACAAATGCTTAGACTGTAATATCACAACTACCAATAGAGTAGTGATAAATACATTTCACAGGTACACTGGATTAACACTGGCATTTCCAACATGCACATAATACTTTCTGGTGTCATATTGTCACAGTCCCAATCATAGGTAGAACAAAGGCAGGAAGTGCACATAGGTGAATACTGATACAGACACTTAGACAGACAGAAGTGGGGTTTTTTGGTTCTTTTTTTCCCTCACTCAGTGACATTAGTAATAGTCACACTAATAAGACAGCTTGTGGTAATACAGAGTGCAAGAGTAATAGTAAAGGTATGAAGTCTTCTCCTCTTCAAAATTAAAACAAAAAAAAAAACAAAAAAAAAAAAACACGCCCACAAATATCAGTCAAACACACACATAGAGGCAAATAGGTAAATAAATACTATAATAAATAAAGATATATATTTCTTTATAGTTGCATATATATTATATGTATATATATATATGTATGATAAATACCTGACCACAAAAGTTTTCACTTTCCCGTTGATATTGTTTTATAACAGTTAATAGATTAACTGCAAATACAAAAAAGTGACTTCAATAGCGCCTCCAGAAAACCCTTCTAACGCACACCGCGTCCTCCAGACAACAGGGGAGACGTACAGGTCTCAGAAACGCTACCTGCTGCGGCGCTGGTGCCTTGAAACCGGCTGGGTCGATGCGGTTCAGGGGGTCCGGCTGCACTGTGTGCGGGTAGCTGACATAGCCAGGGGGCTCTTGGATGACAGGCGGGTCCTCACGGACAGGCTCGGAGGACCGCGTGATGGCAGGCTCCGTGGGTGGACCCACGTCATCGTTCAGCGTTTCATCCAGCTCCTGGTCGGTGTAGGCTCCTCCCTCTGTGTCCGTGTCCTCATAATCGGAGGTGTGGCGGCTGTCGGTGCTGTACATGGAATACTCACTGCCTGGCGCTGACAGGTAGGAAAGGCGGTCGTCATGGATGTCCAGGTCATCGTCGCCAATTCCATCAGCCTGTGAAATAAAGAATACAATGAGAAGGGGACTGAGATAAGAGAAATATCATCAATATCCTGTATGTGTGCGCATGGCTTACCTTGCCCTCTGAAACCCACACCAGCTGGTTCTGCTGCTGCTGGATTATTTCTTTCAGTGCTCCAAACCAACCGTCGTTCATGCTGTTTAAGTTAATGGTTGCTGAAGGCAGAAAGAGGGAGGGCCAAAAATGAAACTCTCTCCACTCACACAATTATTTTAAAAAACAAATATACAAATATTGTATCACTTATTCCTAGAAATTAAGTTTTGCACGCTGGAGCAATATGACTCTGGACTAGAAACTAAACAACAGTCATTTTCTCCACTGGTGACCCAGTATGTATGCTGTTACAACAGATCAATAACCAGATAAACATCCTGATTTTAAAAAGAGGCACAGTTGCACGATAATGTTAAGAAAGATGATTTATGAGAAGAATGTGTGTTTAAGCCTGAATGGAAGCTGATGGCAATGCTCTCTCGGCCCGCTCGGTTTATCTTCAACAGATGCTCCTCAAACATGGTTAGAGCACATCCTTTGACAGGGAGACTGCACGCTGAGAAAGAGGCCTGGGGGCACACTTGTGAGGACTTTAACAGAACAGGGTCAGGCACAACAAGTGTGCTGTTGCGACAGCAGCCGGCACTGCAGCTCTCACTTGTCAACTGTGTGAAATTCGTCTTTGCTCCCTGTGAAATCTCCCACTTAAACCCTCCACCCCTCCCGCCCTGTGGATGAACCCTTTTATTCCTTCCACTGGACTCACTGGTGAAGAGGTGGTGGTTGTTCTTTCTTAACTTGAGGGCTCGATCATAAAGCTTTCTTGCGCTCTTCCTAGACTCGGGGCAGAGCCGTGTCCTCATGTTCTTGATGCCCTGCTTGGTGTCCGGGTTGAGAAACACCACAATTGGATACCACTGAGCGTAGTTCAGTCGGTCCACTGCATTCGGGGTTATATCCAGCACCGCATGCTTGTCCTTCAGGTACAGACAAAAAATAAAAACAAAAAACACGTTTTATAAATGTGATTATTTGCCATTTAAGGACTGAGTCTCCATAAAGTAGAATTTTGTGAACCATCTTTTCCACTGTTCACATACAGGCAATCTTGAGTTTAGCACATTACTTTGGGTAATGTATAATTTCCTTGAGTGAACACCAGGTGGCAGCAGTGAGCTGCACCTGTTATTGGCTTTCCTTTCAATGTTTTTAAAAATCACCAAATGGGCCACAAAGACATTTTCTATCCACAATCCTCCATAATTTCAAATCAGTACAAGTGTATATTTCATTTCAACTCACTCGATCAATGATCTGCTTAATTGTGTGCAGGCGGATGATGCCAGAGCTCTTCTGGTCTGTTCCTGCATCCCTGGGTTCACTCTCTTTGGAAGACAAACGGACAGAGTCACTGCATCACATCAACAAAAGAGAACGACAACAAGAAACACAGGCTGTGCCCCAATTAGACATCTTTGTAGCGTGCAGTTGTCGACTCCCATAAATAGAGCAGTTAAATAGGGAATGACGATCTTCGTACAGGAGAGGACAAGTGTACGTTTATACAAACAGCTACGTAATAAAACACAAAATGAGGACAGCAGCCAACTCATGCAACGGTCATTACGGATTTTTGGGGAGGTTCGGGGAATGAAATCCAGCGTTAAAATGTGTGTGTGCAAGTGCATGTAGCAGTTTAAAACATGGTGCAGGAAATGTGTTACGTGAGGAACACTGACATTAAATAAGCACATACAATAGCAGGAGGGTCATTTGGGATTAATGAGACTGAGGTGCCATTGTAAGCCTAGAGGATTTAAGCAAGGATGTGAAGAGAGGTTTATAATTTAAACAAAGACAAGCAATTGCTTCCTGCCTAGAAATGCATAGAAAGGCTCAGAAGAGGGCAGTCAGCTCACCACAGGAGGCTTAATAGATAGCAAGGCCTCAAATACATCATAGAGCCCCATCTAGTAGCATCTAAGCTCTGCCATCATTGGCTGTAACTATCAAAAGGGTTTTATTAAAGGGCAAATAAACATAGCCATTCATGCACAGGTTCAAGCATATGCAGCGATGTTAAAAGTAAATGCTAAAATCAATAGTTCTTTTTCTGCCATTCTAAAAAGGCCAGTAAGTGAGACATCTATCCATTTTCAGTCACAAAATAAATCTGTTATTAAATCTGCAATGGGCGCATGCAGAGAAACAAGACACTGACACTAGCTGTCAAAAGAACCACAAATGTATTGAAAACCTTCTTTGCACCACCAGTAAATTATGACAGTATTTTACATTTTCCTGCTTTCGATCGTCCACTTACTTGAATCCAATAATAAAGCAAACGGCCTAAAAATAAACCTTAAAACTTGAGCAGTTTTCCTAATTGGCACTTCCATTTAAAAGCTTTTTGCCCATATTCAACAAGAGTGTTTGTACCTGAAAAAAAAGCTCAGACTTTAGACTGCTCTAAATACTCCAGTTCTTTTTTTAATACTCTTGTTTCTGTATGTCAGTGAGAGAGGATATCCTCTCACTGACATGGCCATTTCAGGCACACAGCTCTGGCTGATGATGAACTGAGGGGCTCCACCAAGACACGCCGTGTAATAAAGAAGGAACTGTGAATCATGCAGAGCTACTTTGTTGGAGTCCAAGAAAAAGAAATATGTAGCTGGGAACAAGCATAGTAGGTCCACTTTGATTCTGTGTTTATGAGCCTCACTTTAAACAGTCACTGTGGTGTAATTAATGGGCAAAAAGTGGGTGATGAAAGTACAAATATGCTTAGTCAAGTAAATCTTGATCTTCATTCATACCTTTTACGATCATCAATACTGTTATGGTTATCGTTACTATGATTATTATCAGTATTTGCACATGAGGTTGTCAATGTGTTTTCAATGTGTCTCCACTGCATGTTAAACTGCACGGCTCGTCATGCAGCCTTGCTGTTGTCATTCAACATGAAACCTGCATTTAGACGGAGAATAGCACTCAATTTAATTCGAACAAAAAAATGTTGTTGTGTGCAGGAAGCACGCTTTTTGTCATTCATTTGCACATGCTAATTTCTTCTGCAACTTAGGACAAGAGAAGCTATCACGATGACACACAGGATCAGAGACGTCAATTGTGCAGACTCTATAACAGCAAAAAGTTTATTCTCCACGTTTTAATTAAACAGAGACATGCACTACAAAGCTGCGAGTCAGTACAACATAATATTTCTTTTGTCTCGAGTCTCATGTGTCAAGTTTTGCAAGACTGTGCGTCACAGGCCGAAATGTAATAATAGGAGAGTTACTCCCAAATGTGATGACAAAAGAAAATTAAATAAAGTGCTATTCCCTAATATGCATAAACCAGGCAATAGCTCTTTAAACATCTACAGAATAGGGAACTAGCCACCAAACACTAGTTTATAGATTATCTGCCATTCACTCAATTAAATAAAAGAAACAAAACTTGATGCACCAAGTCACATACTTTCCCCTCCTTGTTGCTGATGTGTTTCTGAAAAGAAAATACAGTTACACAAACATCACTGAGTTGTGCAAATGAACATCAACGACTGGAAACAGTTGTGTGGATGTGTCTACTGAACGTGTGTTTGGGTACACTGGCGCATGTGCGGCTCTGCACTTCAGGTAATTGAATTTCAACACCGAGTATTAAAATGAAAACCGCACATTAAAAGATGCTCGAAATTTCTACAAGTGAGAGGAGGTGGATGACGAGTGTTTAGCTCTGCTTGGAGTATCAAAGAGTGAAAGATAAACAGAGGAAATGGAAGACTGAAAGAGTGACAGGGGAAATAAACACAGCTTGACAAACCTGACTAACAAGCTTATTAAAAGAACAGGAAGTAGGTAGTAATAGGAGGAGGTCATCAAGTAAAAAACAAATTCACTGGGCAAATGTTTTGTAAAGAAATCCAAACTGCGCCCTGTGAATAACGACTATTTTAATCCCCAACTTCTGATAATTATGTAAAATTAATTAAATTAAAACACAAAAGGGCTAAAAACATTATCATAAACAACATTTTTATATATCCTTAATAAGGACCTTATTTATCTAAATAAGCAGTGTGGATTTTTAAAGATGTCACATACATAATAAGAACACAACAGTGACTTTAACATCTACTCGCTACTAATCATTCCTGTGAGAACTGCATGCTGAGATTTAAGCAGCTTTCAGCTTTGGCGTGTGTGATGGGTGATTACGGTCTCGATAAAACGGACAGAGAAACATGAGATATTAGACATGAGGGTACTTTGTTACTTACTGGCTAGCTCAAACACTTCGGGCGCCTCCCTGGCCAGTTTCTCTCGGGCCACGTCTGCGATCGGCCCAAAGATAACCACAGGTCTCAGGAACCCAGCTGTATCACAACAACATCACGTGTGTGTTACACATATCACATCACAGTCAGTTCTTGTAGACGTGTTCAATACATTTGGTGTAAAACCACACAGATTCAAGACCTTACATGGCCAGAGGAGAAAAGTGAAGCTACACCGTTAGTGCACTGACATAACTGGTACACGCCAAACTATCCAAGCTTTGCTTATACACAAAAGCCTACCTTTGTTTTGTGTACATGTATTTTTCAGTGTTTACAAAGCAAATCCTAGTTAGCGCTACCTCACAAACCTAAAAGTTTCTCAGTCCTACAGTAAAGTATAGAAGAAAGCATAATAAGGATGAAAGCCTCCCATTTTATTGCTGTAACTGCCTTTGGCTTCTGTACTCTTACCTTCCCTCAGCACCACCCTCTCGTAGGCAGGGAACTTGGTCTGAACAGGCTGGGCTGACAGGTCCTCCCTGCTTTTCCGCAAATTCCTCTTGGAACTCCGCAGCCCTCTGAACCTCCAGAAGTCAGCTCTGTCGCCCCCAGGCGTTTTAGGAAGGGTGTACTGCACACTGGATAGCTGCTCGGCTCTGGAAAGGGAAGAAAAAGTGTAAAAGTGTAAAACTTTACACTGACCGGAGAGACAAGTCACGGTAACGTACTCCTACTGTAACTGCAACAATAATGTAGAGCACTGAATGCTAACTGGTTATCCAGTTATGATGGTCTTTATGGATTTGCCATCACATTAGAAGTTAAGCTGACCGTTGTCTGCGTCATTAAAAGCCCTGTTTGTACAGCTGACCAACCATCTGAGTTAAGCTGAACAAGTCAGCAGGCCCAGGTCATCATTGGTGGGGCTGATATGATAATTTAATCATAAATTGTGAAAAATGTGTGAAATACAGTAGATCATAAAATTTATTCTTCAGATTTATATTGCTTTAATTCCTCTACCTGCATTGTTAGCCCACTCATCAAATGCCAGAACCAACTGTACAGGTAGTAATATGTGTGCCATGAAACATCTTTTACCTATTCTTGTTGGGGATTATGCCTCTTTCCACTTCCTGGTGGTTCTTGCCGATACGGATAGCGAGCCAGGAGCCTAATTTGCCGTTATAGAGTGTGTCTACCACACGGAAAACCTCTCCCTTGTTAAAGCTCAGCCCATATGGTGACTCTTTTTCATATTCAAAATGCGTTCGAATGTAGAAGGAGTCACCCACATCAGATTCCACTATCCTTCGATACACTGAAGCCAAAGCAGATAATAACAGAGAGGATTAGTTTTGACGTACAATCTTTCATGTTTACACTACAAAACGTTACTCGACGCCGTCATCCCTCACCATCCTTTTTCTTCTGAGCCAGAATAGTAACGTCATCTCCTTTTGGAAGATCGAGCAGAAAAAGCACAGCCTCTTCCCGGATGATGTTAGCAAAGTCCACGTTGTTCACCTGCAGAGGCAGAAGAAATTAACTTACTGAAGGACAAACAGCACAAGCCAACTCAAGGCTAATATTATTTTTAATAATGGCTGTTAAACGCTTACAAGAGCTGCTGAAAGCTACTGGATTTAAGTTTACTTGGCTACACAGTTGCCTCAGCAACTTTATTTGTTGACCAGAACTCATCTGATTTCTTAGGGGATAAAAAGAAACAGAAGAAAATAAAGCATTCCCCTTTTAACCGAGCAGCCACCCCCTCTTCTCCTGCTGCTGCCCTTAAAACAATAACTACTGTTTATTGACTCTGCTTGAGGGGCAGCAGGGGAACCAGAAACACATGGACTGAGTCACTGAACCACAGAAAGACACCTTTATTCTTCTCAGAAACAGAAGGGCTTGACGTCTTTATCTCCAGCTAGCACACCATGACCGAGGGGAAACCACCAAAGATTGGAAACAATGTCCTGGAAGTCTCTAAGATCTGTTTGTACAGCAGGGAGAACACAGGCACAAAGGAGGTCTACAGTGTAGAGTGGGAGGAATAGAAGACACTGTTTGTTCATTAAGAGAAGAAGATAGCATAATGATTTAATAGATAAACAGTTTCTAAATGTTAGTCTCAATTCCCCCCAGCTTGTGCTAAATTGACAAGTTAAACTGTGTGGCTTCACAGCAGATGTCTTGCTGCTGTATAAACATGTCAGAATAAATCCAACTCTGACATCAAGAGGGTTTCCATCATCTCATCCACAATGTTACTCTAGTGTTCAGTGAAACAGGCAGTCGACTGTCCCGAGGTCAGAATGCGAGAACGACCCCTATTGTGTCTTCACATTGGAAACAAGGGGAGTTTTGATATGAAGCAGGGCCTAAGAATGACTCACTGGCTGATGGGTACATTGTACTGTATTCCCAAGGTCTCTCTGTGCAAAAGCAAATCTATTGTGGCCACGGATTACATCGTTTTGCTACATATTATCTAAGTTAGTGTTAGCTGCTATGGCTTGCCTATTTTAACAACACCAGATGTTCTTTTCACTCTCGAACATGTGACGTGACAAAAATAGCGACAGTTAGGACAAAAACGTGAATGAAAAGAATATTTTATAATCATCTTACAAGCTACATAATACCAAGACCGTACAGGGCAGTTACATGTCATGAAATGAAGAGATCTGTCTAATCTTTATCTTTTTTTCCTTTTGAACCAGTCAACTGCAGCAACACATTCTTGCATCAGAAATCTGGTACAGTGCATAGACAAAATGTCAGGTTTCTTAAGCAAAAAAAAAAATAATAGGGTTCTCCTAATTTATCAACACATCTTACCCTGAGAATCTGGTCTCCCTCTTCCAGCCCCTCCTTGGCTGCGGGGCTGTCTTCCAAAACTCCTGCCACAAAAATTCCCACATCGTTTCCGCCTGCTAACCTTAGACCGACACTCTCTCCCTTCTTGAACTTGACCAGCTTCATACTTGGTCTGCGGGAAAACACAGGTGGACACACAGAGTTAAGTAAAAAGATCAGCAATCATTCTAAGAGACACACAAAAAAAACACGGCCAGTTATTCAAGCAAATATGACAGGTTATAACAACAGAGCCAAAGCAGAGTTTCTGCCTGAATCAGAACTACAATTTGAACAAGTGGCACAAAGCTTTATTCAGGTTTTGTTTTTTTTAATACTTTTTTTTTTTTTTTTAAAAGGACTCTCATACACTCGTAATATTTTATCTACAGAGTATATACTGCACTCAATTTGGAAGACACCACATCAAGAATATTTACCTGAGAATGCTGTCATCGTGTGCAGCACTGGGCACAGGGGCATCAGAAGGGCTGACAGGCAGGTCCACGTCAGGCTGACCAGGCTGTGCATAAACTGGCTTTGGTTCTGGCATAAACACAAACACACTGTATGAATGAGACGGCCAAGTGGGAGATAAAGTGAAACCACCCTTAAAAATTAAAGCATCTGATGTTTTATATATTACATGTTACTTTTTGCCCAACCTGTCACGGTTACTTTAATACGTTGAGCAGTAGTTGTGTTCAATTTGATGACCCCCTATGAGCAACCACATGGTGATGACAGAAGGAGGGAAAACCTCCCTTTTAACAGGAAGGAAGAAATCTCAGACAGATGCCCGAACCTGGTTCTATCTGCTGTGATGGGAAAGAGAGGAACAAAGTAGACATATAATGCTGTGCGTGCCCTTCGTGTTGACGTTCTGCAGAACAACCCCTCCCATTTATGCTAAGGGCGGCACTTGACATGTTTCATATGATGTGCCATGGCAGCAGTCTGTTTTCAGCTTCAGTTAATATCTGTCTGCCTTAAGACTTAAACTGTACTTCACTGCGTTAAAGGTTCCAACAGAGAGAACTATATAAGGTGGTGAAAGACACAAACATGAGAGAAAACACTACTAACGCTAACGATAATGATGGTGGTGATAATGATGAAGATGTCAGGCTTTTTTACCAGGCAGTGGGGGTAACTGTTTGTCATCTCTGGAGCTGGCTTGGTCACTGGCCTGTGACAGGACATCATCAGAGTTTTTGACTGGTGTGGACATGGACCCCGGTTTGGATATGCGATCCTCATCTCGACTTCGATGGCTGAAATGAAAAAATAAATAAATAAGTAATTATAATAGAAATGTGAATTTAGTACTCATGGACAATTAAAACTATAAGCAGGAGAATTTAAAGGCAGCAGTTTTGACATGTTAACGAATTTCTTAAATTACAGTCACATTGAGTTTTTTTCCCCAAGTGTGTTTAAGAATGACTTCATGTTTTGACTGGTGGTAGTTTCATCCTGTGCTGACATTACCAGGAAGACACACACACACACGCATACGCACACACACACACACACACACACACACACACACACACACACACACACACACACACACACACACACACACACACACACACACACACACACACACACACACACACACACACACACACACACACTAAATGAACCTAGAAGGAAATAGCATGAACAGTAGATTACGTCATAAGGGCACGTGGACAAAAGTATTTAATGAATAGACAATAAGCAATTAAAACAAGGATGTGTGGCTCTGTCAAAAAGATCCTGCACATCTGCTAGTGATTTAAAGTTGTGCGTTCTTTGCAGTAGAGCATTTTCTTTCTTCCTTTTTCACATTGTGTGGTCTATGCAGTACGTAGGTGGCGAACCAGATTCCAAGAATATAAATTCACACTTTATAGACAACACAGGCAGGCACGAAGAAAAAACCGACTGAAGCTCCCAGTGTAAACTCTTTAGTTGGGATACGTTTCAGTCCCAGTTCCTGTTTAACCTGGGTAAAATAAATAAGGGAAAACTGTGTGTGTGTGCAAGTGTAGCAAGTCATGTCCAAGAGGGTAGAAAGGCCTCTGCTGCTAAAAAACAATGGTTGAATTCCAATCTGATCACATGACTGACTGCTGGCTCAGTACTTGAGCTGTATTCAGAAGCTTTTGTACAAGAACATGAAGGTGCAGGCTGCACCGGCAGCTCAGACTACACAGCTCTGCTGATTCCTGCCCTTTCAGTTTAGCACTCATAGTACAAACCCCCCACAAAACAATAAAAGAAAATGCACACTGCAGTCATTAATGCGCATACAACAATGAGGCATGCACATCCATACACACACAAATGACTGATGCATAAAGTAAGTGCAGCATGCGGCACTTATTTGCAATAGTTTCCACCACAGTTTGGCCTTTTCTAGTCCCACAAATTTGTCCAGCAGTTGTCACGACAATTCAGTATCACAAATGTACTCCTTCAGTGCAATTAAATCTCCCCGAGGATAAATAACATAACTGTAATTTGAGAAAGAGAAACACGGAGTGCATTTAATGAATGGATGAATGAAGAGTGTGAGAAGAAGGAGGAAAAGAAAAGAGACAAACTGAACAAGAGCAAAGGACAGAGAGGGAGAGAGAGAGTGGAGTGGCCTAAATCTCTGCTGCTCCTTGCCGCAGAATGGTGCTAAAAAAGGCGTCACACTGACAAACACCATTTGACAGAACCCTCTGTTCAACCCCCTCACTTACACATTTTATAGTATGGGTACAGGCAAAATAACAGCAAGGAAGGCAGATGCAGAAAAAGTGAAGAAACAGGAGAGAAGTGGCTGCACAGGCAGACTGAACAACAATCCCTTTATCTATAACTAACAAGCCTCAGAATATTTGCAGAAAGAAAAAGAAATTCACTCAGAAACACTGACTGGATGCATTTCAGAAAAGCAAAGTATGCCCAAAAACTAGAAATCAAATAATCATGCACAACAATAAAAAAGACCTGCAAAATATTTTAAGAAGAAAACAATAATTACTCACACATGTGGATCTGCAAGTTCAACCATTATCAATTAAAGGATTTGATCTTAATTCCTTGACAGTCAACACTGGGAGCCCTTTGCCTGTGCACAACCTTTACTCGAGCTCACAGAGGGACGCTTAATGAAGGGCAGTTTTTTGATGATCTGTTGGACACACAAAGCCTGGACCAGCGTTGTGTCCTAGAGAAAACAATGCCTGCGCTGCACGCCAATCAGGTTCAACAAACCATCTCGTCTGGGCCAAAGCACTGTGGGAAGTATGTCAAATTCCTTTCACCGCTCCTAAAAACAGTCCCTTACATCACCATGTGGTGACAGTCAGACTCACTTGATAAATCACAGCCACATGAGAAGCAGGTGAAACTCCTCCTTATCTCCATGCTTATCAGATTCACCCGTTACGCAAACAGATGCATGAAAAATATAATGTGTGTCTTTGACTTTGACATACAACATTTTGTGCGTATATACTCTGATAACAGAGGGATAAGAGTTCAAAACACAACATGTGGAAGAGTGTGGTCAAAGCAAAGGCGAACCTGCACTCATCCTGATGCAGGGTCACTCAGTCTGGCACAGCACGATACACCAGACAGTTACACAAGCAAGAGCATCAGGAACATCTTGCGAACCTCTCAACAACCATCTCAATAAGGCACGTTTTTATTGGCCTGGGTTTTTTTGTTTTGTTTTTTTACCCCATTGAGATTTGAGGAATTCACCCTTTTTTATTTGCCCTCATATGGCACAAAGATCATCTCAAAAGATGAAGTTAATTAGCATCGAATGTAACAATGACAAGAACCCCTAGTCTATCTAGCTACAAATACGGTCTCTGTAGCATTTTTAGTTTGTATCTCAGCCCACTGTATCTGCAACCAAAGGCCATGCAAGAATAACAAAAAGGAGTTTTGATATGAAACAGTAGTTCAGTCTGGAACAAGCGCTGGAGGGCCCTGATTCAACACCCCTACTTCACAGTTAGACTTTGACTGCGGACCACATTAACAAACCAGTAACATGTTCTCATTGCAAAATGGATCTCCTTCTTAACATTACCATTCCTGTTTCACCACCCATTCCTGTTTAATTAACTGGATTAAAGTCTTGAAAAGCTAATTACCTCATCCCACTCAATGCCCAAGTTCCACACCCACTGAGAGTGTCATGTGTTAGCCATCTTTATCCACCCATATTGAAAGATGCAACAGGCAGTAAGAGAAGACAAACAGTAAGACAAACAGACAGTAAAGTGATAAAAAGAACACATAATGTGTGCAAATCGTTTTTATTAATTGGACTATAATCATTAAAAGTGTGTGTTATTATTCATATATACTCCACTTTAAAGGTTCAATGGTGAGGCTACTTAAAAGAGTTATTTCAGCAAGGTTCAAAATCAGGGTTGTGTTTAATATTAAACAGTCTAGTATACTTTAAAAGCAAGGCATTAATCTGCCAGCAGATCAATCCCTACTTCCTTCCTCAGCTCTTTCCCAGAGAAATCCATTACTGGAAATTATTGATGGTTTCAGAGGGACTGTGATGGTTTATGTATGTTATGTCTTGAGCAAGATATATGAGGTCGAAGAGGGTGGGTGACAGTGTGCCTTGTAACCAGAATAGTTGTCAGAGGTGTGTGTGTGTCCATGTGTGTGTGTGTGTGTGTGTCCTACCTGCCATTGCTGATCTGCCGTGGTGAGTGGCGGAGATGCTCGGATGTTTCAACCCTGTCAGGCGAACGGGATCTCCCATGGGATCGATTGGAATGATCGGATGTCAGTGAATGTATCTCTGAAATGTCTGTGAAAGATGAGTTGAAGTATGTATTACCGTTTTATCAACAAACAAAAAAAATGAAATGAATTGACATTTGAGATTTGGAACAACAATAAAAACATGTTATTTTAGTTAAGAGTGGAATGATCTGCGAGGATCAGTTCTCTGTTTCTCATTGTAGTTTTAGAGATGTTTTGAAATGCGCTCTATAAATAAACCCGTCTTCTTGACATCGCAGTCATTAAAATAAGTCACATCTCTTGGAAAAAACACCGTCACACAAGTTGTGTAATCAAATGTTAGCTGCAATCCACCAGTACGCGTTTGTTGTCTCACCATCTCTGTCTGAGTTATTGGCTGATGGGATGCTGTCGTCAAGGTCGGGAATATTGAGCAGCGTGGCCCGCTCGTCTCTCTGCACTACCATCTTCAGCTTGCCCTTTGACCTCTCAATCAGCTTCTTGGCATCTATCAGTGATAGGTTCTCTGTAACTGTGCCGTTAATCTGCCAGAGGAAGAGGAACAAGTCAGCACAAGAGGTAAACATACATAATATCCTCTTTGCAGTTTTTCTGTGGAGCCTACAGTGTGCTGTGATAACAAACTAATGAGAGTAAAAGTTAGGAGCACAGCCTATAAGAAGAAGAAGAGGAAGCTATAAATATATTTAATGTGTTTATAATACACAGAGGGTGCAGTCATAAGCACAGAGAGTGAAAATAAGCCAAGACTACGCATATTAAAGCAAAACTATTCTATATATACACACATTATTTTATGTAATACTTTGTCCTGTGATCAGGTTTCAACTAGAAAATGATTCAACTTCTCTTCAGTAAAACTGAAACATTAAACTGGATTTCAACAGGCATTTGTTTGGGAAGAAGGGGGATTTATCTATTCAAAGTCTGAATGAATAGGGAAAAAAATTAAAGGAATAATGCAATGTGTTGTATTTCTGCTGGTGAGTCTGAATAGTAATGAACTGTGACCTCATTCTGAAAGCCACTTTCAGCAGATCGCCAACTACAAGGGCACAATTGTAAGAACTTCAAGTAAAAAGGGCGTCTGATAAACGCTCGACTCTACTACTGTTAAATGAGATTAAATTTTTTGACCAGTTGATTTCCCAGTTATTGTGCTTTAACCACTTTGAAAACAAATACGCTCGTCTTTCCTCTCACCTTCAGTACAACATCTCCCTCCTGAATGTTTCCATCTCTGGCTGCAAGGCTCTCCGGAGAGATGTCCTTCACAAAGATATGGCTGGCCAGCCGCAGTCCATATTCTGTTTTCAAGGGTGATTAAGCATAACAAAGTTACACTACAAGGCAGTTACCGATCACTTGGTTCAAATAAAGTTAGCAGGTAATTAAAAATGTGATCGACCTTACTGTGAATATCAGTAAATGAGAAACTTGCGCATTCAGTAATTGGACTTTTATGTAAATTGGATGGATTCACAAAACAAGCAGTCATTCTTTTTGATTGGTGACACATTACCCACCTTCGTTTTTGCGGGACTTGACAAGAGTGACCTTGGAGGGCCTGGGTGGAGCAGAAGAGGCTTGTGATCGGCGATCGGAGCGTGGTGAGATGCTTCTCTCCCGTGAGGCACTGTGATCCCGCCTCCCGCTGCTGCTACGCTCCCGATCGTGACGCCTGCCAGTGCCCGTGCCTCCGCTTGCACCTGCATAGGCACTTTGTCCACCGCGTCCACTGCGGTGATCGTAAGCATCGGCCTCATCGCTGTCCTCCTCCTCGTGCTCAGACATCGTCTCCCTGTCCCCGTGCCGTGACGCTGGGATTTGTACTTTCCTTTTTCTGCGAATAGTCTTGAAAGAGAGAACATTTACGATGTTAAAAGCCTGTTAGTCCCTAGCTCTCTGACCATGAAGTACTTAGCCCCGACTCATGCTATATATTTATAGCGTTGTACTTACTATCTTTGCATTTTTGCCACTCTTTCGAAGTTGTTGAACAGCATAGGCATGCTCTACATTGTCCATAGAGACTGCATTGACCATTACTACTCGATCATTTTCTCTGAAAAAATTCATAAACAGAAAATAATTAACAGTGCAGAAAAATGAGTCGGCATTACGTATATTAGGGCAGCTTACGTGTAATGCTGCTTAAAATATTATTGGCAATGAAATAAAGGAAATACAGTCAACACTTACTGTAGCAGACCCTCTGCAGGACCTCCTTTCAGCACATCCGATATTACAATAGATGTTTCACCACTCTGGAAATGAGGGTTGTCTCGCCCACCCGAGATGGCAATGCCAAACCCAAATCCTGGGGCCTATACAAAGACAAATATACACCACAGCTGACTAATAAGACAAATGGTAAATGCATTGTAACTGTAATGCTGTAAACATCTGACAACTTAGGTAAGGTTGTGCGATGTTGATCAAACTGGCAAAGGAGAAAAGCTGGGTTAGTATTGTTCTGATCTGCTAAGAGCCGATCTTCAGACAATTATCTGTAAAAACTGTAGCATAGAGCTCTGTTCCTGTCTTCACATCAACAGATCTTGATATGTGATGCAAACAGCTAATCTTACAGCCACAACAATACAGGAGAGCTGCAAAGCTGAGAACCACAGATTGCACTGGGCCACTCCTTTGGTCTCAATAAAGCCACCACTAATTAGATTACAGCAAGCAGGGCAGTCTAGACAGGTGCTCAAGACAATCTCACGACACAACAGTATCAACTAACAAGAGTTTCAGGTCTCAAAGCAAAGTACATTCAGACATTAAGCCTACAGAGAGTACACTCTTCTATCTCTTTGATAGCTTGACAGTTAGCCTGACGATGTGAATTGCACCAGAGTGGCGAGTCAGTGATTCATCAATCTGACAATAGCTGCAGAGGTTAGGTGGTGCAATTGAGCATAATTACAGGACAAAAAGCACATACAAAAAGGCTCTCTAGTGCTGTGTTAAAGAGAAGAGCATATCGCCAGCAGGAAGGAAGTGAAATGAAGTAGCGAGGAAGTGGATGCTGATTTTTGTCTTCCTTTGCTTTGTTTCCTGCCATCTGGATTCCTTGACTATTGTTTCACTACCGCACATCCTGCAGCTACAGCTGGGCGACTCAGCAGAGAGAAACAGACATGGACATGCAGAGGACAGAAAGCAGCAGGGAGGGAAAAGTGAAAAACACAGAAGACATACTACAGGATTTGGGTGTCAGAGACAGGCAGAGAGGGAGAATGACAAAAGAGGAGAAAGGGAAGAGTGGATTAAAGAACTGTAAACACTTACCCTGTGAAGGGTAACTGTGTGCTGTTCCCATATGACGGTTTCCTCCATCGCCGCACTCTGCAAAGCAAGAGATGAGAGAGAAAGGATCAGTCCTGCAGTTTTATAGTGAGTTACATGTGTACACTCAAATGCAATTTGATAAATTAAAAAACAAACATATTTCTATAAATCCCTGGCTACTGTGAAAGCATCTTTGGGGGGGGGGGGGGGGGGGGGGGGGGGACAGCAAACCTCAAACTTAGTGAGTTACATGTGTACACTCAAATGCAATTTGATAAATTAAAAGACAAACATATTTCTATAAATCCCTGGCTACTATGAAAGCATCTTTGGGGGGGGGAAAAAAACAGCAAACCTCAAACTGACCCTGACGCATCCATCAATGCACGAGTTTGTGTAAAACAGATAAAAACTGCATGAAAATGTGTGCAAATGGGTGAATGTGGCCTATAGTGTAAAAGCCCTTTGACTGATCAGCAAACACGCACAATACCAAACAAAAAGACCTTTTATTACTTCAGTTCAACACACAAAAAAGTGATCAGTCTTAAGTATGCACATCATCATCTATGTGGCTTCATTTAGATTTCTGACATTATCTCACTCAGCTAAACTAATGACAACATCTAATGGGTTTTAAATATGTAACTTTACAGGGCTAAACTGCAGCTACAAATAACATTTCCATATTCTGTTCCCTTTCAGTAGACGGCGTGGTTGTTTGGTTACCAGCAAGGTAACCTCTCTTGCTTATTTGCATGACTACGTCCTGGAGTACCAAAAGTCTGCATGTGAAAAGATTATGAATGACAGCAGCATGAGTAAAGCGCTGGCAGAGACTAACTGAGGCCTCAAAGATTGAGTGAGCATTCCTATATTATTCCTGGCTGGGTTAACTCAGAGAGCCAAAACAACCAAGATATTTAGCTGCTCATTTCTGCTGCTGTGTTGGATTAAACTGATTCCAGGCAGGCACATTCTGCCTTTACTTAGAAAGCTATATCATCATTTTTTCCCCCTCTTTTTCCCCTTTAAATACAGGCTTTGCTTTTACTTTTACAATGTTTCATATGAAATATCCACACGAATAATGGGATTAATAATGCCTTTGAACTAATAAAATATTAGCTTGCAACATTCCTGCTATTATTGGGTCAAACAGATAGTCTTCAGTTTGTTTATCAAACATCACTGTTTATTTAAACTCCCACAGTGCTATGGATCTAGTTTTAAATTACAGCCTTCCTCCAGCTGATGAAGCAACACTGCTGTCATGTCTGCCTGCCTGCAGGGAGTGATGGTACAGCTGTCTGTGGCAGAGTGCTCAGTATAGTCCACTCGAAAGGAAACAGCAAAAAACCCCACTCAATCCACACCACTGCATGTTGAAAGGTGCTTATTTACTACACCTTCTTTAATCTTCCTAAAAAAACAAAAAAAACAAAAAACAAAACAACACACCATGTCATCTGTCCACCCTGTCATCGTGATAATCCCACTGCAGCACCCCTTCATCATCACCTAATCCCCAAACCATCTCACCCATCATCTTCGACATCATCATGGTCATTACTGTCATCACCGTCCCTTATCCTAAATATACAGCTTACAAGAGGTGCCAACTGCATGTGACCAACAGTCAGTGTCTGGTGTTGTGACATGCCTCACGTAATAGTGTAGCTAAACACGAAGAAACCAGAAGATGGATGCGAGGAGGAGACCAGAAGAGCCTTTCAAATAACCAAAAGTTATATTTGGGCTCAGGTTTCTAGCAAGCCTGAACATTTTTACGTGTGCAGAATATTTGCTGATTAATCTTACTGATAAACAACTCCAACTAAATGTGTAAAAATTGCATGTTTAAGTACTTAAAATAATAGCAGGGTGTTTCTGTAATCACTAGCCTCTGCTGCTATTACTGGGTTTGTGGTCAGTCATTCCCATTTACTCCTCTGAACTCGATGCCAATGAATTACTTGGCTTGAATCTTTAGAATACAGTTAACCCCTTGATCCCAATTTCCATTGAAGCTCTGTGTGTATGTTATTTATGTCCATAATTGGAGCAGAGGGCTTGGGCATCCCCCTATTACCACCCCCCCCAAAATCCCTCCTTCCCCTCCTGTCAGCCAGTATGATTCCCACAGAAACACTTCTATAGTGTGTGGGGACCTGACCCATTTAACCAAAGCACCCCCAACGACATTCCTAAACACATCCATTCCTGTAAAGTTTTTTGTGACATATCCGTGCATCTGTTCATCCATTCATTCAGCCAACAGTCCAGGCAGACAGGCAGAGTGGGGCTACGCTATAAAAAACAACAATGTGCTGGGGTCATGTGACCAGGCGGTAAGGCGGCCTTGTTCTTTAACTGTGGGTTGCACTGATAGGCAGGGAGAGAGAGGAGCAGCAGGAGGGTGTGACTGCTGGCTGCATATAGATTCAATATATGGCATTGACAGTCATAATATTGTACATTAAACCGTAGGCATGTGATTGCTGAGAGAAGAGTCCCTGTTTGTTCCTCACGCGCACACACGCACACACACGCACACACACGCACGCACACGCACACGCACACACACGCACGCACACGCACGCACACGCACGCACACGCACGCACACACACGCACGCACGCACACACAACACTGAGCTGAATGTGTTCAGAAAACAAAAAGAAATGGGATGAAACTCATTTTGCTCCATCAAAACTAAGTGCTTTGAACATTGAAGCATCCCACAAGTCCAAACCTACAGCGCTCACACGATGATGTCAAACCATGCTAGGGAGGGCGTACAGTTAGTACTGAGTGTATAAGCCATGAGGGGCAATAGGTTAATTACAAGACTCATAAGAAAAATGGAAAACTTACAGATAATGGCCTGGATTTAATTAACTTATTGAGTGGAGGCGGTATGAGAGAAAGCGTGCTTTTCGATTGAACTGCACATGTGTAAGATGTCAGCTGAACCTCCAATCACATCATAAGGCCTGAAAAAAAAAATTAATTGACCGTACTACTTAATTTGGATTTAAGCGTAACAACACTGTCTTTACTGATGTTTCTAAGACTAAAAGGAGGTTCCCTAGTGACATATGCCACATAAGAAATACTGTGTTTATTATAAACACAAAGTTTACATTAAAGATGGTCAAGAAGAGAGACTGTGTCATCCTCTTAGTCTACTTCTAACATTTACCCTATTGGAACTACAGCTAGGCCTCTCAGATGAGATTACTGCGGTAATTAAACACTGTAATATGAAGTCCCGATTAACAGCCTTGCTGATTGAGTCTGAGATATATGAGAAGTAGGATGGAAAGCAGGCAGCAATGAAGCTTAAGGAAAACTGGGATAAGGGTAAATGAAAGCACTCCATGAGGAAAATAACTAGCATATTTAAAACAAAGGATCTATTAAGAGACATCAAAAGAATAACAAACACAGGCTCAAAAGTGCTAATTAATTGGTCTTTGGATACGGGAGGCAAGTGTGCTCTCATTTTGTGTAAAACAAATAAACACAGATGGGAATTTTCTGTGTGGAAAACATTTTATCAAACCCAAGCTCAGTGTCAAAAGGTAATTCGGTGAGCTCATGTTTTATTACAGTAATGTTTTCGATCATGCAAAAAAGATCAGTGAACACGTGGGGCCAAAACAAATATGAACACAAGTGTGTCTCGTTTTCTGGAGCAAAACAATATTAAAAATACACACGGGAACAAACGATGAGGATTATCTCTGAAGTCGCAGAGCTGCGTGAAACAATGGCGTGCTTGATGTTGCACAAACTGACGGTAGCCTAGTGTATTTATACAGCCATATTAGTCAGGCTTGAGCCCTGGCCAGTGAGGCCTAGGGCTGAGAAACAAAGAGCAGCCATCAAACTACACACATGTGTACTTGTCCGTACACATGGACAAACACACACCCACCAGCCATGATCTAACACTACAGGGCCTCTTTGTTCAAGCTACAGCCAGACTTACTTGGCCCTGCCTGGCTCACCACAACACGCAGTCCAGTACAGATGATAACAGCTCACTCAGGCTCTTCAAAGACACAGACTAATCCAGTTCTTTGGGTCATACTGATGAACCGACTGGAATGAAATGAATGATGAAAAGGACATTAATAACCTGCTGCAGAGAGAAATGATAAATAGTGTCCAGAGCATGCGTGGAAGTTTTCATCATGTGCATTTCAGTTCCTATAGTCTTCAAATGTGTGCATGTTTACAGATAATCTACACAAACTGTGTGCACAATGTCAGTGCATTAAATATGTGTACTACACACCCATCTATTCTGTGTAAACAAATTCAAGCATTCATCTGGAAACATCCACTAATGCAAAAACTTGGTCTCATACCCCCAGGTGGTGGCACTGACTACAAAATAGTAAGAAAAAAAACAACATATACAACACAGGCTTAATTATCTATCACCTTTACTCACTTAATCCAGTTATTAGCATGAAAGGATCCTGACAAAGCAGAAGGTGACCATGAGGTCATCTTATGAGTAATGCCATGGGCTAAGGGGAGGTTTTCAAGGAGAACAACACAAGCTCTTTATCAGTTTTTACCAACGAAACTGTTCTCCAGTAACCCATTACTCACCACCTCCCTTCATTTGAAGCACAGGAATGCTTTATAAAGAAGGCGTATCAAAGTCCAAGGTGCCGTTTTTGACAGCAACCCACGGGGTGAAAATGTGGGATGAGTAAAGAAGAAAAGATGAAAGATTTGGTCACCACTGACCTTTCTGCCACAGAGTGAGAGCCACTCATTATTCACATTAAGTTATTCAGCAGCACAGAGAGAAATACTGAACTGCAGGCAAGCGAAAGCCAGTGTCGAGATGCCGACAAGTGTGAAGCAAATTCCTGCAAAGGTTTAGGTCACTGTGCCTGCTCCTCTCTGATAGCCTGAGGCAGGATGTAGGCAAGCACAGCCACAGCACCCACAGGAAAACACTCCATTTCCTGTTTGCAGGAAATAGCTCCAGCTTCCAGAGAAATCTCTGTGCAAACTATTAAAAACTTTTCTGTGCATAGCGTTATCTCATAACATGCATGAAACCTCACAGCTCACAGGGAGGGAACGTTAGAGGGGGAGTGGCCACCGCATGATGACCAGGAGGCTATTTATCTCACTGTGATCTTAATCAAATATACCAGGGTCACATTGCTGTTACCAGCTGACCCTGTTGCCAACCTGCTCAATTGTACTGCAGAAAGAAAAAGTTACTCATGTAAGCATATGTAGATTGAAGAGGAGTAGATGGGATGCACTGATGCGATCTTTTTAGCTGATACTGCTGTTGAAAGTACAAAGTTGGCTAACAGCAGCATTTCTACATTTCATTTGTTCTCATTCAATTTTCTTTCTCGGCTAGCGAAGCCAATAAATATTTCTTTTTTAAAAAACACCTAACGTCTCTTTTTAATATACAACACGACAGATAAAAATCAGCTGCTAGCAATTATCATCTGTCATCTTTATTTGATCATAGGCTGATACCAGCTGATACCAATGTTCAACCAATTCATCAATGCATCAGGTACAATAGAGAATGATATTAAGATGAACAGACTGGTGACTCTGACAGTATCACTACCCTTTACTAAAAAAAACTCAGTCCTTCACTGGGGCATTTATATCCATGGAAACCATATCTCCCCTCCTAATAGACCCAAAGGAAAGAGTGAGGCAGCAGTACACTCAAACAACACTTAATTAGAGACACACACGCTCTTTCCGGAGGGCAAGCACTCAACAGCAAACAAATGCGATGTGTAAGCCTTAGTGGTATGCTTTTACATCCTGTCTTTCAGATTAATGTCTACTGTGCAGCTCCACGAAGAACACATTTAACAACAACCGCAAGAAAATGACTCCCGTCACCTTCAGCGGTAAACAGATGAATTCAGCAGCAGCAAATTTAAAGGCAGGTTGTTACTATGATGGGAGGAGAGAGGGCGCGCGGACGAGCGCTTGTAGCCAATAGGCAGATGACAATGACGGCGATGACGATGATGCAGAGCCTCAGTCAGCAATGATGTACGGTTGTGCTGACATGTTCAAATATGCTTGAGATAATTAGTTTCAAATAGCAGCTCTACTCTGTCACACAGCTCCTTGGAGAGAGAGGGGAAAAGCTCCCCATCAGGACTCTCCTTAAAGCAACACCAAAGATACACAGTCACAAAAAATAAAACCATTCACACACACGCACACACACACACACCTCTGACTAAAATGATCTGACAGACTCAGTGCTAGAATAGTGAGGGTAGGAATAAAATACAAAACCTATAATCCAGGCTTTTGGATTAAAACGTTAATCTGAGCCACGCTTCTCTATGAAGTCTACCGCTGCCGTCTCATGAGAGCAGACAGAACAGGATGGATGGATGGATGGATGGATGTATAACACCTCTTGTCAGCAAGAATGGCTCTTACAGTAAACTGCAGAACTGCTAAGACTCAAATGAAAGAAGCAGAACTTACATGCAAACAACCGTGTCTTAACCCTGAGGATGTCGGCCAACTAGGAAACGACCAGTCAAAGCTTGAACTAAATCTGATTCTGAATTCGATTTTGAGAGAATATCTTGTCAGTTAATTGAGTTACAGCCTCTGTAAAGAAATTGCTCATCTAGATCATTTATACAGAAGCTCTTAGCGTTTAACCAGATTACACTGGTGACTGCATTGATCTTTTTTAAGCATAATGTCCATTTGCAGCTTATATTTGTATCTAGATCTCAATGCAATGAATGCAGTGATGTTGTTGCTTCATTAGAGGCTCTGTGTCAGGTGCAGGCTCTTCTTATCGTCACTGACCACAGTGCAGCTCCACAGAGCTGGTGTGCAGTGGGCTGTTCACTGCTATCCACTGACCCAAACACACAGCTAGGCTAGGCTAGGCTAGGCTAGGCTAACATCTCATGTGCAGCTTATCCAGCAGCAAAGTCATCTCAGCCCAACCACACTAATTGTTCTCTGCCTAGGGAGACAGGAAGTGCTGAGGTCATAGAGGACAACAGTAACTTCTGCTGTGATTCTGACTTTCCATTTTAAGTTTAGTTTAGGCTGCGAGTTTCTTAGATATTTAAAAATTTCAAACAGCCTCATACTTGGTGATTTTTATCCAAGGAGTGGGCAATGTTTTGCTTAAACGAGCAGTTTTAGTTTTCTTTTGTTCTCTTTTTCTGTGTGCAGATGGGTGTGGAACGTACCAATGAACTTAAATCCAATGCATGAACATGCTTTAGAGGCTGTATTTAACTATTCTACGAAACATCAAACTATACGTGAGAAAGGGTTCAAATTTCTTTGACATCTTGAGAGGAAATCGCTTTACGAGACAACCTCTTTCATAGAATTTAACAGTGAGTTTATCAGTAGTGTTTGGTTTATCACATTAAACTATATGCAGGTATCTAGGTATCTATATTTGCTGTGGAGATAAAGCGTGGTATCCTCAGTGCCATAAGGACACATACAGGAGGTGAAACTTTTGTTTTGCCACTGTGAACTGTATCCAGAGAACACAAACATCCACTACTGTGCTTTATTTTTGTGTCGGTGGAAACAAACTGTCAGCCAAAGCACTGGAATGATAACCAGATCCAGCACTTGGAACTCTGAATTCAGCCAATAACCGAACACACAACAATCAGTTTTCCCACCCTACCCCTCCCTTCCCACACATGCACACATTACAGGAATGCGCAGATAAGGAGACGAGGCTCTCACTCAGCTCATTTCTCATTCCAAATGGTTTCCCTCACATTACGCTCTGCAGCTTTCTGCCCTCTCTGCTTCATTCTCGCTCCTTTTTCCTTTTCCTTTTAACACTCAGTGAGCACGAAATGAAAACTCTGGCACAGATCAGCACAAGTGAAAATGTGAGTGTAATGTGAACGGGACTGAGGTGACTTAATATGAGGGAAACAAAATACATCAGATTTAGATTTCGGTGAAAAATGACAATAACCCACAGTGGCTTTCAATATAAGTGATTGTCTATTCACCTGAAGACATGTGGGTACTAAAATCTAAATTACTCTTAATAATTTAATTAATAACCAATGACAAGAAACCGCAAGTTCAACAAGAAAATTGACCTATAATATATTGAAAATATATTATAGGTCAATTTATATACAAATTTAAACAAGAATCTCAGTTACGTTTTGGGCATCAAAGTAAGCATGGGCAATATCTTGAATATACTTAATGTTTGGCAGCTTGCTCTGAGTGTCACATCTTTTTTTTCAAATGCAATACAAAAAAAAACGCACCCTCCCCCACCCAGAGAAACAACTTTGCTGTGCAAATGTGTGCAGACCTGGTTGCATAGACAGTATAACAGATGTACGTTTAAGTTATGGTTACATTAAGTTTCAGAAAGTGATTTTTTTCAGGCTGATGACATGAACGTGATTTTAATTAGTCAATGAATGTGCAATTTCACAGTCAGAGCCACCCCTCGCTTGTCAAATCCAGGTTTAAAACACCAAAATGACAACCATGCAAAGGCTCAACTCAGCTCCAAAACAGGACTATAAAAACCAGTGGGTGGGATCACGGTCCATCTTTATGTACCATGTATGGCTGCGCAGCCACATCCCCTCAGTCTATACTGTGCTACTAGCAACTTGATAAGTGGATTAAAAAAAAGACTGTCATTCTGGTTTCGAAAAGAGAAAAACAAATACAGAGTGAATAGCAATTACAGTGTTAGCCCAAATTTTCTCCTCCCCAAATTTGAGATCAGCAAATAACTGTAATGCTAAGTTGATGTACTAGCACGGAGGCCATCCTTCTCTAGTCTGTGTATCTTGGTAACACTGTTGTGCATCTCTCAGCTTGTTTGTGTCTTGCTAGCTTGCCAGAAACTTCCCCGGCTGTGTTGTGCGGTTTGTGCCTGGCTAAGGAGTGAAATACAACCATTTGACAGGCACTCAGCCAAGGCTTAGTTACAACTCTCGGCTGTTGAGATGGGAGAGTCAAATGGAAAGCAGTGGATTGACACTGACAATTGATTTATATTAAAGTTACGATTTTCATTAGCTCATCGGGTATGATGGGAAACAGACACACATTGTGAGGAGATAAAAAGCTGTTCAAAGAAGGAAGATTATAGTGGGAGCATCAGGATGTCAGGTGCAATGTCAGGGCAATGGCAAACCATTTATACATTTTCATTTTGTATTTAAAATTGCTGAAAAAATAGATATGAACGTTTAAATGTTTTCAACTATATTAACTATTATGCTTGTGGGACTTTATGCAAACACTGTGTGCAAAGGGTAAACTGAGCATTTATACAAGTAGTTAGCCAAGCTGTCAATGCTTGTGGTATGCCTTTTCCTGGCGTTTAAATCAACACTAAGATTATGTTAAAATAAGTATCAATATGAAACATATTCATGGAGAGCCTAACCATTTCATTTGACACACAGCGGGTTGTTTTATGGCAAAGCCAAGCAGCAGAGTTCAAAGCGTGCCCGTGTTACACACTAAATACTGACAAAACACTGGCATTCTTCATTTATGTAAATTATGGTTTCTGCTGCGGCTGGAAGTCACTGTACTACATAGACCAAGGAGGAAAACACACGCGCATGCACACATTAAACACAGGTGTGACTCAGCAATGCCTCTTTCTGCTGTACTAATGTCAATCCAGGAGTGGCAAAATTAGTCCAAGCAGCAAAAACCACTGTACAGAGAGTTTGTGAGCTTACGAAGATAAGAGCAGAATTTAGTAATCCACAGAAGTGGATTACTAAATTCTAAACGATGCCTTTCGCATTGCACAACATTCCCAAACTACGCAACTCAGAAACCACAACTCATAGTGAGCAGAGTCACATGGTGCCATAAAACGAGAGGCCCAACCCACTCAATGGCATTCCCAAGCTTTCTGAGGACTTTGCTACAATAGGCATGTTGTAGGCCAGAATCTATAGTGAATTAATGAGTTACCATTGAGCACAAATTTTCCCAGCACTTAACTGGCAACACAATTACCGTTCCACAAAGTGATGGTAGATCGGGAGGGGTCAGTGCATTCTTTACAAAGATGTACAACTACAGAGAGACAACAACACCCAAAACTACTCCAAGACAACAAGAAGAAATATTGAGCAAGGAAGATTATCTTTGGAATTCATCTAATTAGAATATGCTTACCTCACTATTCAGTAATGTAGAAAGTGCAGTAGCCAAAAGGTGTAGGTCATTTAAGTATTATTAATATTATCTGAATCTATGAATCTTTGTATTGCTTGCTAAAAATGAGACATTCACATGTAAAAAAAAAAAAAAGAAAAAAAAAAAGAGATTTTTTTTCACTTTTCAATTGATTTCAATTGATATTTTACCTTAAGTAGAACGTTTTTGTTATCTTACAATATATTTGATTATTTTATTTTATTGAATCATTTCACTGTTTTCCTGACCCCCGCAAAAAAGGGAAGAAATAACAACACATACAAATAAAAACAAAGGGAAACAAAATTGCATCATTTGGGGCTTTGGCAATAAAGCCATAAACACAGCTGGTCAATATAAAGTTGACAGAACTCATTCCTTCCATGTTTCGACAAACAACACGAACGGCCAATGACAATGAGAACATGGCCACACTGAACCAATCATGTGACTGGAATAGAGTATGAGCCACGTCAGGTTAGGCTGACACACAAAGCACAAAGTGTAGTGCAGCACATGTACTAACATTTGAACTACCGCAGCCATACACACCAGTATTTGGGGGTGTTAGCAAGATAAAAGGGAGAAATTTGGGCTATTTAAAGTCCGAAATAGAAGCAGAGTAGGACTGTGTCGAAGGCAGGTAACACCCCAAGTCATGTGAAGCAGCGCCGTACTTTAGATTACACACAGTGCAAAACCATACAGTCTCAGACTCTTTCTTCCATACCATACCTTACCACAAAAACTTTACTGTAAAAGCACAGTCAAAAATATTAGATTTAACTCTGTGATTTACGTAACTGGCCCTCATTACCAACTTGGCCATAAACATGTACTGAGACACTACTGCACTTCTTGCGTCTTTTTAAAAAATGTATTTTTGTTTTGCTTTGGAGCAAAGGGTGACCACAATTGAGTAAATGTACAAGTTTGTTTACCCTCCCCCTCATGTTCACACGTGAAACATTTCTTAAATTCAACTCAATTCAATTTTTTCATATAGCAGCAAATCACAATAACAGCTGCCTCAAGGTGCTACTGAGGATATGTTCATAATGTTTTTTGTCTATTGATTTGTAGTTTTTCAAACTGTTTGACATTATTGGCAATCTTAAAAAAAGGAAATCTACAGTATACAGGTGTTTTTATATGTTTATTTTTGTATGAATATCTACTGTATTTATTTAGAACTGACCAAAGAATTTAGTTTTCCATTTTGTTTGTGTTCTTCTCTAACACTTTAGAGCGTATTACTTGTACGAATTAAGATTTTACCCTATTTTATATTCCTATGTTACTAATTTAAAATGTATTCAAAGTTTTCTACTGTTCTACAGTGTATTTATCTTCATCTGACTAAAAATAAAGAATACTTAAACCAAAATTAACCTCCTCTCTGCACATATCAGCAGTAAAAATGAACCTTGAAGCTTGCGATATATATTGATAAACTGCGGTGAAAAAAATGACAGTGATAAGATTCCCATAATCAGTGCGTCCTTATCCCTTGTGTTACAGTGATTCATGCAGATAACCATCGATGATCTGGTGTGTAAGCACTGCAAATGTCTTGTCATAGCAGTACAACTGCTATGTATGAGCACATGAAGCTAAAGCATCTCAGAGGGCAAATACAACAAGTAAGCACAGTCCTGTTTAATTTCAGTCCTACCCAAGCATGATACGTGGTTATCAGCACGCAGAATGTGTGGGAGCTTAGCTGTACATATTACTCCAGTGATGAAAAGAATCCATTTCATTTGAGTTTTTAAGTCAACAGCCTTAAAAGCTTTTCTTTCTTTCTTTTTTAAATTTGACCAAGAATCTTACATAATTAATGTTATAATACAGCAGGAATGTGAAAATTACAAGATGATCAATGAATAAAATGCTGGATTATGTTTTTGGAGAACCTTTAGAATAATGAATATTTTAGTTCTTGATTGACTTTCTGAGGAAACCAATTATGCTTCTCACACTTGGATGGATTACCAAGGTGGAGAAACACCTGGTGACTCACTAAGCATTTGTTATTTTTATCTTTGTTTATACGTTTCCATATGCAATCAGTTTACTAGCAAACAAATCCCTTGCTCTTATTTTTAATTTCAAACACTGCAAACCAGCTACCTCTAACGCATCTCTTTCTTTGATTTTTTTACTTTTGCAATCACCTGCTTCGCTGCTTCAGAGAGGATCTCATTCTGCAATCAGACTCACTAACTCAGCTGGCAATGGTGGAACTGATTCTGCACTGGAGATCTATTGCGAGCTGTGGTTACAGAGCAGAACGAGAACTTGACTAGCCAGCTGCAAGTTGGTGGAGTCTGTCAGCAGCATAGGAGGCACACTAGAGAGGCAGCAGAATGTATTGGCTCCTTTTTACTTTGTTTAAACTCAAAAAGGGAACTAGGGAATTCAAATATTTGAAGAGTAAAAACTTTTTTTAATCGTTCATTCAGGACAGCATGCGTGTGGACGTGCACATGTACAAGAACCTAACCAAGGGAAACGCTTATAGTCCCACTATTACAACTACAGCCTAGAGACATTAGAGAGTGAGTTAGAGATTGCAGGTTCACCAAGTTGTTTCCTTTATGAAAATGACATGCTACAAAGGCTACAGAACAATGACATCGTTTAGGTTCCGCGTATGTCCCATGTTTACTCTGTAATTCTGCCTGCCACTAGGTTTGAAGTGTCCCAGAAAAATGGAGGCTCAATTGTGCTACCCAAACACTGTTGACTGCCAATTTAACAGAAAAAGCAGAGGATGCAATTTTTTTACCTTACCACCTTAAGCAAACGATCTTTTAAAGCAACAAATATCAGGTTTAAAAATTTACTAGTATGACAGCAGTTCCCCAAACACTGAACAATGCAGTTTACAGGCCCCATCTATTTTACACTAAAGCTGAGGAACAGATATAGAGACAGAGAGGAAGATAAAGGATTCCAAACTAACGGCAAGAGAAGATAAGGATGGACAAAGGGTTGTTTATAGAGAGTGCTTAAGCTGTTGATGATGCTTAATGATGATGAATGATGGGCTCTTGCCTACAACATGGTGCTGGGATCAAATTGCTTGATTATCACATAACAAATACACTGATGGGAGAGTTGAGGGAGAACAGCAGTGACAGCTGAGGATGATTCGGTGAATATATAATACCAATTCTGAGCTAATATGTCACTAGCAGGCAGAATATGTGTTGATATTAGACTAGTGTATGAACACAGAACCTTTTTTATAGAAACAGTTTGCTAAATTTTAAAAAAGCAAATTCATGAGGATCAATTCTGACATCTGATTATTCCAAAATTTGAGCTTAAGCTGCAGAAAGTGTCTTCCATAGGCGGGCGACTGGCTGCCAAAATGAAAAGACAGTGCAGTGCTCCCAACACTGTGGAAGATAAGCAAATGAACACACGGCAGGCAGACACAGAAAGTAAAAGAGCGAGAGAGAGATTGTGTGTATGTGTGTGTGTAGGCATGTAGGGCAACAAGCCTTGGGATGAATCTGTTCCAGTCTCTTTCTCTCTCCCCTAACCAGCTGAGCCACGGCTGCCACATGCACTCTCTCTTGTACCTCCCCTCTTCCTCTCTCTCATCGTCTCTCTCTTGGTCTCACTCTGTCTCTCTCTCAAACACACACACACACACAGTGTTAAATCCCTTATGCCTGTAGCTGGAATGATAAATCCCTGCGGAGTCCTGCACTGCACTGCCCTGCCAGAAAGGACGCAGGGTCGGCTTGGAGTGGTCCTTGCTTGGCTTGGCTTTATAGTAAGGAACAAGAAACTATCAAAGAGTAACAACAGAGAAATTTGAATCTCAATCACTGGTATTAGCAGGTACGAGACAGGTGGTGAATTATTTGATTCCCACAGCCCTAGATGACATTACAACTGCGAATGAACAAGTCTATCTTCCAGAGGGAGCTACATGACATTTAAACTTAACATTAAAGCTCGTCATAACTAAAGCAAGGTTTAAACTTCCTGGGCAGACCCCTGCTATGATCTTTTTTGCATGAAACAACGAGCTTGTACAACCTCGCACAGACACACAACATGTTCAGTTTTCAGCCCAGTCAGTTTCAAGAGTGAGCCACAACAAAACAAACGCATCATCAAACCCCAAACCTTTACAGCTACTAAAATCAAATGCAATTCATCAAGTTGTTCATTGCCAACTTAATGCATCCTGTTTTAAACTGACTATGGTGGCAGGAGGAAGCAAGAGTTCACACCACACCAATGCTATTGCACAAAATCAGAGATGTGGAACAATCACATCCAAGGATGTGGTGCGCTCATTTAGTAAACTACAAGGATTCACACTGATGTCTCAGTGAAGCAATCACATCCATGGAAAAGAGACAGAAATGCTTATATTCATACCGCATGAGAAAAAACAAAGAATTAACAAGGAGTGTTAGTGGTATTTAACATTTAAGGTTATTTGTAATTCCAGTCAACATAGGATTACTGATCATTAATCTGTTGTTCACCAGTTTCACAACAACCATCTCAAGACAGAGCACAGCATCAACTGTAATGCAATGCATTAAACAAAATGTGTGGACTGTTTTGCAAAACTACTACTAGTGCTATGCCACGAAAGCCTCTGGCCCACACTGGGAAATTCAATTTATTCCCTCTATTTTAATGTTACATTTGAATTAAATCAAAGCAGATATTAATGGGCTAGACTAAAGTTATAATGCCACGATTATAGAAGACAGAAGCAGTCTTTTAAGATCTGCCATGTGACTCAGATTATAGCCGGTGCATCTCTCCCTCCCGCTCCTTCCTTTTCTCCATTTCACCCCTCCGATAACCCCTCCTCCCTCAGAAGGCATTTTCTGTTTTCCTTCTCTCTTTCTCTCTCTGCTATCCACCTGCCTCCTGCTGTGTGTATCTGCCCTGGATTTCCCTCCAGAGATGAAAGGATAAGCAGGTCAGATATCCTTGATAACTGCCACACTTTCGAGTCCCCTGATGTTGAAACATCACAAGCAGCTGCTTTCTTTCAGTGCGTTCACTTAAAGTACGGCACGAGGTGATGCCTACAGCATAACAGTTCACTATCTGGCTCTTCTGCAACATAACCACTCTTAAAGTAAGTTTATGCTGCGTGTGTTTTAAAAGTTACATTGTGTCTTTTTTCCATGGATCAATGCCTCAACATTTGTCCCAGACAAAATAGCATGTTTAGATTTGTCCCCGGCTGGGACCAATTAGCCAAAAAACAAACAAAACACAAAATAACTGAAGTCCAGCTGCACCAACAACCTCCCGGCTGCTGCCTTCAACTGGCATCCCTCTCATCCTATACAAAGATAGCTTAGACCTGCTCTTAAAAGGGCTGAGACAGGACTTTGAATCAAGAGCTAATCAAAGACCCATCTGTAGGTGTGTTTGGGATTTTGGTCTCCTTTGAGGTTCTCAAAAGATCGCAGAGCTGCTGCGTACTCAGACAGCAGAAAGGCAGGACCCACCCTCCACTCATCACTCTTTGCAATGTGCAGATCTCAAAATGACCTTCAGCGAGACCAAGAGTGGGCGAGTGGGCGTCCACAACGCCCAGCATTTGTGCAAAACAGGCTGTATGCAATGACAAACATGTGTAAACACATCTGCATGTACAAATATCTATTCTATCATGTGACCACATCTGTTTTGAACAATGTCCCGTCTTCATGGATATTCCTAAAAATATTTTGGGAGTTTTTATTTGTTCACACTTGTTAGGGGACAACAAAAGCTGTGTGAACACTTCATAGAAGTGTATCTGCAAAAACCTGTATAAATAATTAATAAACTCATGGTGCAACTCTGTGTCAAAGACACAAGGCGACACAAGAGCTGATATATTAATCACTTGCCATATAAGTCCCAGTTCTTCAAAAAGATGGAGAGCTTAAGACACGTGACAAAAACATCATCAGGACTCTTTTTCTCTCTTTAGCACTTGCTTGTCTAATTGCATTTCCCTCCTTCAGTGATGTAAATGGAGATGTGTAATCATCAAAGCAAAACAGAGGCTGTTCTTGGCCCGCTGTGCAACTCTAATTAATACAACCTCCTCCATCCAAACGTAATTTCCATTTATTTCAGTCCGTCTACTCAAAACACAGCCGTCTAAAAAGCCAGAGGGATGGCTGTTTCTCTAAACTGCATCTCTTTTCTTGTACATTCAAAGAGGTAAGCAGGGATGACTGAAGGCCAAACACACAGAATGAGGCCAACATTTAGTGTAGTGAAGGAAAGTTAAGGCCAACTCCTCGCTGGATTAACATGTATTCATTTTCAAGTAGTTAGATATCAGCTAAATGACTGATTATATTACATAGTGATTTACTAAAAATCCATAAATGCTAGGTATGACAAGTCTAGTCTTAAAATCATTACTTAAACACTTTTCACTAAATTCTGGAAACAAACACAGCCAGATATAGTTTCTTTTCTCTTCCCAGTGCCACAACATGACCTTTGGCACCCAATGGAAAGAGGTTTCCCTTTCAGTCTTATGACAGAGACATATTCTCCCCAAACTGTTATTTTATTCTGCAGATCTACCAAAACAAACTGAAAAGCAGCTTGAACTAAGATTAGGCTAGATAAAAGGCTTTACTCCTATTCACTCTAATATCCTTATAACAACTGAGTGGAAGTTAAATGCTTATAATAAATCACACTAACCCAATGGCACACTAGCAGTGGACAGTATTGTGCAATAACACCAGTGACCTCTGAGACATGAGGCCAACACACCCACATATGTAACTCTATTCCAGAAACAATGCACCGCAACATTTTATTACAGTTGATCATCAACTATGGAATTCTGTGGAATGTGACAAATACCGGTGTGGCATAGGAATCCAGCACTACTCATTAGCGGGAGTTAACATGTGGCTATTGATGCTGGACTGCAAATAACGTTAAGAGCACAGCTAACAGCAGGAATACAGGAACGCTAGCACAGTCAAACAGAAGGTATAAGTTTTATTATTGACAGTGGAAGATGGAATTTTTTTTAAAAAATGTTTGGGGTTTTTTTTTTTGGCTCTGTTTCTTGAATTTGAAAAGAAGACCCTTGGTTTTGAGAAGTAAGTGTGAACAGTTATCCAAAGCTGAAACATAACCTTCCCATTAGGGATTGTTTCTGGCATGAGTTTTGAATACGAAAATATTAATTAAGTTACAAAATTGTATCCTGGTTTTTTTTAGCTATTTTTTTGTCCAAAATATATTTTTTTGTGTTGTTTTTTTTTTTTTTTAACCTCCGCATAATAGGATGTAATGGGTGATAAGGCACCTAAGAAAGTTTTTGTTGAACAACAACCTTTTAAAAAGAATGTACTTTCAAATACCAGGCATGAAACTGATAAAACGTGTTCGCTGTTGCGATTAGACAATACTGAACAAACAGGAAAAACATGCAAAGCCAAAGATGACTACAGCCACAAAGAACTCTTTAAATAATAAACAGTAACGAGCCCCCTGCAAACTACGTCAGGTTAAACAAGCATGTCGCAACTGTACCAAAACTACGTGAGGGTGATCTTCCAAGAAAAGTCAAGCAGTTTCCAGTAAAAATCTAACAGTATTTTTGTTTTACATACCCATCCCTGCTTCCCATAACTAGAAAGTGTTAAATTACACCAATTCATCAAACTGAGCCATGAACTGGAGAATTGTTCAACAGTATCAACTGGAAACTGTCCCAACAACTACATAGATAATGAAACAGGAGGCTAACTGACTAGTCTGAAAATAAGAAAACACAAAAAAAAGTGTGGCTAACGTTTGCAGTGCTAGCAAGTCTGCACACTCGCTTTCTTTAAAATGGTTATCTGTGTTTATCTTGCATTTCATTCTGCCACAGCCCATTTGTATCTTCTAGATGACAATACAATACAAAACATCTATCCTACTTTCCAACTTGCTGATCTAAAATGTTAAGGCACTGGCATGTAGAGAGAGGGTGGCTATGTAAAACTGTAGCTCTAACAATGAAAATATGAATAATACTGGCGTGGCATGACAGTTTGGCCACACCAGCTTTTATCCACTGGTGCCAACTATCAAAGGTAACAAGCTTGATCATCTAGTGAAATAATCAACCAACCTGCCCTTACTACGTGTAATGGTCAGACAACTGTGGTTCTTCAGCTCCCGCCTTCATCAGTGTTACTAAACCTATAGTCATTCCATAATAGTAGCGGATGTGGGCTATTGTTGCTTAACTACTAATGCTAACACTTTTTCCAGACAGCACAGAAAAGCTTTTATTCACAAACATATAAAGAAAATGTTAGCTAGTTTAATTAAGTTAGCAATCATGTTACAGCTAAACAAAAGATATTTTCTACCTTTTTTGGTCTACTTCTGAGTTTAATCAGTGAAACTGGCTGCTTGTGATCTAGCAGAGTGCTAAAAGTAACCAGCTGAAACTGCCATCGTGATGGTAGTTTCACTTTAAACAGACAGTCCTACCTGCTGTAGTAAAAGTCAGCGTTTCAGCACAGATTCCCCAAGAGACAGAGAACAACTGAAGACTGAAGAGCTAATTTTACACCAATCAGCATATTAACCACAGCGGGCTCATTACCAGCCTCAAGTATCACTCAGTAGTGAGTTGCATGAGAAGGTGTGACTACAGCCATAAGATACAGTACAGCATGTCGTCATCAGCTCGCATGAGGGAGGAGGTTTCGTCTGACTGGAACAACCGCCCAAACCTGAATCTCACTACTTGTGATAGACAAACACACCACATTCCTAACTCGTCAAAGTGAGGAAAAAACTAATAAACAGTAAAACCCTAAAAGACAAAAGACTACACAATAGACTTTGGGAGGTGTTTTAGAGCCAACATGAGGTCTAATCTACTTAAATTGTCTTTCCAGAATTTTTTATTTTTTTTTAGACATGAGTAAAATACAAGTGGTTTATAAAACAGCACAATCACATATGTGTAACTGTTTTGCTAATAAACGCCTGGTATACATCATACCATCAGTACACAGCTTACATTTTATATAAACTAGGAAATTATCAAGGCTTAGCAGATATTTAGACAGATGAATGGATAATTACACACAGCAGGGACCTGAGAGGCATGCTATGGGACGTCCCAGTACAATCAACTTAATTTAGAGTTAGACCACCTACAATAAGATTGCTTCCTACTTATGGAAAGTGGTGTTTTCATCATCTTCGCAGCAATACTGACAGTTTTGCGGGCGTTTCCTGTGTAGTGTAGTGTTAAATCCCCCCCAGACGCAATGTACTTTGTGGTCTGATCCATTCTTGGGTCTCTGAAATGTAAAGAAAGGAAGATCCCGTAGCAGAATTCCTGCCTCAGAGGCTCACTTACTTTTCATATCCATGGGGATTTCCTCCCACCCTTTTAATAAAATGAGGACTAAAAATCAACAGGTAGCTCAGCTGAGACATGGTATAAAAACCACCAGGCGATTTAACACTGACAATCAATATAAGACAGATCATTTTAATCTAGCTCACTAGAAACTGCATAGTTGCTTGTAGGCTGTGTTACAAGGTGTGGATTTCAAAACACCCTCTGAGCCACACACACACACACACATACACAGAGATGAAAACACCACCACCACTAAGCATCCTTCACTACCACAAGCCTACTGATATTCTACAAACTTATAAACAGCTGATTGACTGGAAAATTTACCTTTGTTTGTATTTTGGCCCGTGCTAGCCTTCCAGTATATCATACGCGTTACATAAGCCAGCAGCATAATGTCCACACAAGATTTTTTTTTTTTTCCCTGCCAGGTACCCACCTTATTTGAAGCTCTGGAGGTCATTTCCCCCGCTATTCCGGTTGAAAAGTGGCAGCTTAAAAGTTGTCGCTGTCTCTGTTTTGATAATCACTTGGCTGAGTGCGCTATTTTCCCTCCAGTCCAGTTCACTTTTCGCCCAGCTGCCGCCACGCCGGGCTACGTTGTTATTTTATTTGATCCAGGACGACGGGAAACGCCACGAATAGCCGTGTGGAAAGTCTAAAGTTCATTATCTTATCTTCGCCACCAGAATCGTTAGTCCACTCGGGTACAAAGTCATGGAAGAAGTGTGGGTTGTGGGGATGGAGAAAAAAGGAAAGTACGACCCAAACAAGACCTCCTTACTTTGGTACTTCCGTCGCTAACCTCTGGATGAAAAGTTGGAAAGAGTAGGCATCACCAGGACGGTGTGCAGCAATGGCAGGCTGAGTAAACCTTTCCCTGCTCTCCGCTCACTGAGCAACGGCCGTGTCGTCTCTGTACGGAGCGGACCATTGCGCCTAAGTAGGGGTGTGAGTTCACGGGGGAAACAGAGGCATCGCGCATTTACTTTATTTATGACCATCCTATCATCATTTTCCTGTTAAACTTTACTCATCCATATATTATTACCTCATCGCGTTTTTGTTTTTATTCTTGTTCTGAATCTACTTTTACCGCTGCCGATAAAGTGCACACCCCCACGATCGCTTGGAATTAACAGTCCGGGATACAATGAGGAGAAGCGACGCCGCTGTCCCTGCTGATGCTGAATGCTCACTTTCCCTGTGTGACGAGGGAATGGTTTATTACACAAGGACTACTGCAGCCTTTCAAATCTTAATTTTGTAGGAGAGGGAAATCGCAGCTTGCACTCTGTTTATAAATACACCTTTTGGGCCTTTTTGTTTAGAAAAGTGAAATTCACCGCATATCGGCTTGGAAAAAAAATAGGCCACGGGATGCCTGCCCTTAGAGCAAAACAACGTGAGCAGAATATCTAAAGTTAGTTGCATAAGGAATGATCGAGACTCTATCCCCTGTCCTGTTTGTGTGAGTCGTATTGGGGCAGTTAGCTTGGCAGATTACAAAATGAGTCGATAAACTAAATAGGGAGACCGTATTTAAAAGCACGTATAGGTACAACCGGCGTTTGCGGTTGATAAGTCACCTCACAGGAAACCCCAAAAGCCAATGCAGTGAAATTTCTATGACTTCCTAAACCAGAACCCGCCCTCAGGATGCAACAATCTCAGTTTGCACTGTTTCACAGTTTACTTCTCTTTCCAGCAAACAATGCCTTTGAAATATTAAAATAGAGGAGAAGAGATGACGAAGCAGTGGCACACAACTAAGTTTTCAGTGTCCAGCCATACGGTGAACGTGAAGAGGAGCATATGAACACAAAGACACACCCTGTCTTTTTCCAAACAAACCGAGCAATCTCATCCCCCAATCTATCTCCTCTAATGATCACTTCCTCTGTGCCTCCAACGTGGAGGAGGGTTTGGAGACAGTGTAGGTGGTCTAAGGAAATAATTCCACCAGATCTAATCCAACAAGGAAAAAAAATACCACCAAGCAGAAGTGTCAGGTTATATATTGAAGACTGCAAGTAAATGGTCACCACTGGAAAAGGCTAGGTCAAGCTGAGAAGAGGATCAACACAGACAAAGAACTCTAAAACCTGCAGCCATAATTAACACAGGGACACACATGACCACTTTTGAAGTATATTAAAGGAAAAGATTCCTGGTAACGTTTTTACAACAGTCTTGCAAAAGTGCATGCACAAAACAGGCAAAAAAAACCCCATTTAAACCAGGGCATACGTACTAGTATGGATGCAAGTCGCTCGCTCCTCCTGAAGCTCCTTAAACGCCTGTCAGGATCCATCAGGGCAGACAGCAGGATGTTTAACATGGTCACTTAGGTGTCAACTAACAATAATTTAAAATCTAAATAGGCAATTTGAAAAAAAATACAACTAACCGCCTTTAAAAATGGCACTAAAATGACAAAAAAAACCAGAAGTAAGTCCTCTGCTGCTCGCATCTCACTCTCATCAGCAGCTGTGATGGTACCTCAGATGTTCTTACAGAGAGGATCGGGACATTAGTGACACGTGTGATCAAATCTATCTTTGTCCTCTATGCTTGCATCCCTGATCCCATCTCTATTTTTTCTTTCTCACTCTCACAAATGCACACACACACACACACAAGCACGGAGATGTAGCTCTTTTTGGACAACAGGCAGCTTCAAAGCTCAGGTGCGCTCATGGAAGAGCAGGCACATGGAAAACAAAAGCGAACATGCAGACCTGCATTCGGCTGGAGCACATCACAAGGTTCACTCAACCCTGCCGCTCCTGCAGCGAAAAGCCTAATGTAGAGTGAAACCGCTTAATGTGCACCGCACACCCCAAAAATGTAAAACCGGATGTAGATGCGCCTACAAACATCGAGGCACTGAATTACACTATGATGAATAAAGAAGAATGCAATGTTTGATCGATACCAGTTGTTTAACACGGGAGAAAGCTTCTAAGCAGATGTTGACTCCCTGTTTTCATCTGTCCTGAGTTAGGAGTCTCTGAGAGGCCATCTGATCCCTCCTGCTCTCTGTTGACTCAAGGCTGCTTTGCAGATCCAGCACGGGTTTCTTTGTTTCTTTATGCTAATAGAAACCTTCTGGACAGACAAGAGCAACTGAAGTTCTCTATGTCACACAAGTGAAGTATAGCTAATCCTCAGCTTTGACAATAATAAAACTTAATATGCAGGTATCATTTTTTTTTTAAATTATTATACACAACTGTGTGTGTTGCTTTTTCAGTGAGATTAGTTTACAATCCAATCAGTTGCAGTTTTATACTTTAAATATACTTTTCAACTGGATTTTATGAAAGAAGAAGAAAAAAGTACAAGGGGAAGGGGTGTGGTATGAATCGTTAATGATCAGCATATAATGTCACATTTCTGGTAAGAGGTCAATTGTTTTTAACCAGATTAGTATCATATGACAGGATTAGTAGGCATCTCACCAACGCACCCCTGACCTTCTAGATCAATATTGCTCAGGGTTTGTGAGGACTTAAGCTTTGTGTGGAGTTCCGGATTGTGGGATTTGATTTCAGTGTTTAGTGAAACAAGAACTTATTCAATGAATTCTCTTCTTAACCAAATACTTTGGCCTGGGTTCATTTCTGTCATTCATATAGAAAAAAGTTCAAAGTGTCTGTTCATTACACATTTAGATTGCTTGTCATATGTCGTAGGAAATTTTAGGTGAAAATAACATAAAACTATTTGCTGTTCTCTCAGTTTCCCTCCTACCTTTCCCTCCTCGTGTGTGTGTGTGTGTGTGTGTGAGAGAGAGAGAGAGAGAGAGAGGAAGAGAGAGGCGTTATTCTTGCACTAACTGCTCTCATCATTCAAGGTTTCAGCCAGTAGCAACAAAATGAAGGGCTGCAATGTAGCCTTTGTGTAGTCAAGTAGGACAAGAAGACAAAGTACACATGCCATTGAGTGCAAGACGTGCAACAAACACACACACACATAGACACCGTGAATCTAGAAGTACAGAGTTAAACTAAAGGAAATTAGGAAATTTAAGGATATACTTTAAATAAATTCTTATCCTTCAGTTGTAGTCAAAACCTAATGATGCTGTGTGTCCGCCAGACCCATGGGCTCACACATGTGGGCTCAGGAATTCAAGAAACATGGATTTAACATGTCATAAAAAAATAGTTTGATCTCCAAGGTCAAATTTATTGATCTATAAAACCATGAAAATCAAAAACAGACATTCCACTATGCAGATAATTCGAAACACTGGGTAAAAAAACACAATAGTATAACAAACTGCCCAAAGCCTTTCATTATCTGAGCTGATATCTCACCACATGTCAGAAAAGGGTTCTCGCAGAGGACACACAGTGCCAAGGAGTTCACGCTCATAGCCTCTAAACCTGTTGACGCGACCAGTCATGCGGCCCTTCTTTCGTGAGTCATCAATCAAGCCCGATTACATACAGCACACATTATTTTGGAGGAGCTTTGCACAGATAAACCGAACCGAGAATGGCATTATTTTTAAAAGCAGCTGGCTTGTCGTCCCTGCCATTGTCAGTTATATATATATTTTTATCCAAATCATTCACAACCACAGTGGAAGTTAGCGTGCGCGAGAACAGTCTGAAGTGCTGTTATTTCGAGCGACACTTAGTTCCACTTCTTCTTGTGATGAAGGGAAGAAAAAAAAAGAAGCTTTTGGAGTACTAAATTTACCACGGTGGGTCAGTGGCTGATAGTAGTGAAGCTGGCTCCTTTTAATCTTCTGAAAACATTTACTCCAAGAGGCAGCCTGTGATCAACCAACCAAGAAAGTTTTCCTCTTTCTCTCTTCTCATCAGACAGGAGCTGCTGTGCCTTTTATAGCTGGAGAGCAGAAGCAGTGCTGCAGTGAACCTGGCTGAACTTCACTCTGCTTCTCAGTAAATACCTGCAGTACAGCAGCTCAGCAAGGGAGGGCCAAAGTTAAGCCTCATTGCAGGTCTATCAAATAACCATTCGGCAGGGTGATAAGATTTTCTTCCCCTCAAAAACCTAAATACAGACTGTCAGATCACTATTTCTGTGTAGTGTGTGGGCCACACCCGTTAACACTCGCGTGCTTTACAAATCTGTTACTGAAACTAAGCCATTACGTCTTGCTTTACATCCACGTGACAGCCCCACTGTTTGCTGCAGAATGAGACAATAAATTGAAAACATGTCAAGTCTCATGCTGCAATTCTCTCAGCTCAATCTAGTGTGTGTGTTTGTGTCTCGGTGTGTGTGTGTGTCTGTGTGTGATTTCCCGGTAAATACCTCATGAACAACAATTCAAGCTTTTCCTTTCATTGTTGCTCTGGCATACAATGCAAATGCGACTTCAAGCAGCACTTTGTTGCTACCCAGCCCAATTTGTTTGTTAAGATAAATGGATTACAGTGCGCCCGTGCCAAGCCAGTGTGGCCTCCAAATCATTACAAGATACAAAGTGCCGAGTGTTTTTCCAAAATTTCATACCACAATCCATGCAGGCTGATAATAAAATAAAGCAACTTGTACAAAAGAAAAAAAAATAGGGAAAAGAGCAAGTAAGAAAAAAATCACAGAAGCGTGTCAAATAACTTTCACCTTGGCTGCAGCTGTATGTGATTTTTATCACCCACTTACACACTAAGGCGCACTAGGTTACAGCTTGGTGCATGAAATCTGCTGACATGGTATAAGAGTTTTCCAAGCTCCTTTGTTACGGGAGATAAAAGAAACTCAAAAACATGTTAAGAGAGTGAGAATAGGTACAGAAAAAATACATAAATTCAAAGAAAACATGCACGAGTCTGTAAAATGGAAACTTTCGGTGATCTTTAATAACAGCGGAGCTGCAGAGAGAAAGTGCTTAAAAAGGGAAAAATCTGAGTTAACAGTGCATTAGTGCAGTGATCTACTGAAAATCCTCACATTACATACGCATTGGGAACCGTGAATGGCCTTAATATTTGCCACTGCAAGCCCTAAAACCACTGTTGACTAGTCCAGGAATTCTGGAAGCAATTCCCGCAAACAGTTTGATGAAGTTGTCAAGTATGGCCGATGTTTACCTGTGCTCAAGGTCACAGAATGAATGTGTCACAATATTTTGCACACTTAGCTTCCTCAGCCCACATAATTTGTTACCATGACAAGAGGACATTCACCTTTCCTTCAGCCAGAGTTCTTCCAGAAGGTGCTTGTCAGCTGGAGGTTACACCGCAAACCATTATGTCAATGTAGTAAATTCCTCTTTTAAGGCTTTACCGGGTCTAAATTACAAAAATAAAACAGCCAAACAGTGGCACTGGTGTCAGAGACGTGCTATTAGCTCAATTTTAGCCTCACAGAAAAATACAGCAAATACAGCATACTGTTTCTGCATATCACCACAGACCACAGGGCTAAGGGGTGTAATAAAAAGGAGCAGTTAAACTGTCTGCCATCAATTCCAATAAAGGCTCACCTCAGGCTATAATAACAGTCCAGAAACACAATGTGTACTGTGCAAAGTTTATTTTCTTTATCATCATAAATCACAACACAAATAGAAATACATTCAAATCAAGAAGTATTAGGATAATGAGACTTTTTCCTTTGCTCATGCATTAATCCACCAAGCTGGATATGAAACAATACAACAGCTATATTATTACAATATATCTGTAATTCATCCTAACAATTTTAGGTGAAGCAGGGCAGAACATCATATGTCATCATATGAGTCTGCAGTCAGCAGGCATCAACACACAGCTGGTTACTTTCCTGGTGACCTTCTCCATCCTGAAGTCAGCTTCACTTTATGTTTTTTTCAGAAATGTATTATTTTCTGTATTGAAACCTAACAGCTGAGAATTGTTACATGTGGCCATAAAAGGTCTGCGTTTGCTTTGAATATATAATGTATCTGAACCGCTCCATTGCCTGTCTAAACAGGAGCATGACTTCAACACTGTGCAGCCAGCGTCACTACTTTGACTTTGCACTTTTATGTCAGAACCAGTGTGTTTCTATTCAGCCAAATTAAAGAAAAATGCAGTACTCTCCTAACATTTTCAGCGTGCCAATAACCGTTGGCTACAGATCAGAAGTGATGCCAAGCGAGGGATCTCTTGCTCTCCAAAAGGCAGTGACTTTGCGTGCGTGCAAATGTCAGCGTGTCAACATATGTCGGAGGCCACGCATGTGTTGAATCTCCGTCTTAATAAATAGGCAGCTTTGGAGACAAGACCTCCAAATCTGCCCCACTTAAACTGAGAGTCAGGATTATGTCTTGGTAAGTCCAACAGCTGCAGCTCAAGTTACTGTGTTGACAGCGGGCAGCAGGCACCAAAATGCCATTTGACACATACTCTAAGTGGCATGTAATTGATTTTCAAGGAAGAGTGAAGACTTACAAGAATAACAGAGGGGGCAACTGCACATTTCAGGCTGTGTGAACACAACTAACCTCCGTTAGAAAGAAGATTTACTTTGCTGCTATCCAACAGTCGCTCATGTAAACTTGAAACTCAATACCGATGCTTTAGAAAACATAAAAACAAGTCAGTAAGTGAGTATTTTTTAAAACAAAGAAGTAAATAAAAGCTTTTAAGGACCAGGTTTTAGGCATTTAGTGTCATTTCACTGTTTGTCTCTATGTGTTTATGTATTTGTGTATAAGACACAGTTGAATGGAACGGATCCACTCACTCCATCTAACTGTTTAACTTATCTGGCTGACCAAAAGAAAATAAATTCTATATGCTGCCATTCAAGTTACACCACTGTTTGTAATGGCAACAGGGAACTTACAACCTTGAACACAAACATGTTTGTATTCAGGGTTGTTTTTTCTCAAAGTTCTGATCAACATGTTGCATCCATATAAAGTTACCTTACAAAGATACAGTATCTAGAAAAAGGAACAAGCTGCTATGAGAGCACTTTGTTCTGAAATTGTCACTTTTAATCACAGGAACAGATACAGAGTTAGAGAAACATCAGTATTTGATAATTACTTTCTTTCTGGGCAATGTGAAACTGCCATAACTGATAAGAGACTAGTTCATTTTCTCACAGAGCAGTAAGTCTTTAACATTTGCTTTGTCTGACTAACCATGACCCCCCCCTCCCCCTCCAAATCTTTAGTTCATTATCACATACAACAAAAAAAAAATATCAAACTAGCAAATCACATGCCAGCATCTCAGTGCATTTAGACATGTACACATTGTCAAGACGACCTGCTGAAGTTCAAAGCGAGCAAGGTGATTTAAGTTATTTTGAACGTGGTTGTTGGTGCCAGACGGGCTGGTATGAGCATTTCAGAAGTATTTCAGAAATTGCTGGGAAAATCCAAACCAGCCATCTCTAGGGTTTACAGAGAATTGTCTAAAAAAGCAAAAATATCCAGCAAGTGGCAATCCTCTGGGTAAAAAATGCTTTGTTTATGCCAGAGGTCAGAGGGGAATGTTCCAGACTGCTTTGAGCTGATAGGAAGGTAACAGTAACCCAAATACCCACTAGTTACAACCAGGGTGTGCAGAAGAGCATCGGTGAATGCACAAGTCAAATCTTGAAGAAGATGGGCTGAAACAACAGAAGACCACACCAGGTGCCACTAAGGGCAGAAAGCTGAGGGTGTAATTCACACAGGTTCGCCAAAATAAGGCAGTAAAAGAGTCGAAAAATGTTGCGTGGTCTGATGAGTGTTGATTTCTGCTGTGATGTTTAGATGGAAGGGTCAGAAATTGGCATAAACAACATGAAAGCATGGATCCCTAACAGGAGATTCACATCATGGATGTGCAGCTAACAAATCGCCAGCAACTGTGTGATGCTTCCATCTGTCATGTCAATATGGAAGAAAATTCAGCGACTTATTGAGTCAATACCATGAGGAGTTACTGTAAGACAAGCTCTGAAGCCAAAAGCAGGTCTGACCTCATACTAGGAGGTGTGACCACTACAGTATAGTTTGATTTCCAGCTAATTATGTCAGTAAAGCATTTGTACGTTTTTACAGAGTATCATAACTGAGAAAAAGTCTTCCTTTATTATGCTGACAGGACAAAATCATGAGGATCCCATGTTCTAGAGGAAGGAAACTGATAAAGGAAAGGCGAGACAATGAAAGGAGAGAAAAAATAATTTGTTAGGAGGACTATGAAGTGAAAAAGAGCAGAGGAAAGCTAAAACAGGAAAAAGTAACAGGAAAAGAAAGAAATTAAAAGTGAAGACTAAGTTTATTGCAGAAAGAGGGAAAGTAGTGAGAGCTGATGAGTAGAGAACAGTGGGTGAGGTAACACAAACAAAGATTGGGCCAAGCTACACAACAGTGCGAAAAAAAAAATGAAGATGAATGAGGAAATGTCTCAAGTCCAGTGAGCTCGGCAATGGCCTGAATAAAGGGCGTGCAGCTCACCCCCAGTCGGTGACTCTTCCCATGGTACTGCCTGTTACTGTTACATTCCAGCAGTATGAAGCTGCTCACACTGGGCAAAGAAGCGGTAACAGCAGGAGCTTCCAGAGAAACAGGCACAGGCAGGAGAGGCTGAGATGTGCCTGTCGGACAAAAGCGGCTGTAATTCAGTAAAAAAAAAAAAAACCCATTGAATTAACTTCAAAAGCAAAATAAGTGGTTAGTTGCTGCGCGGTAAATGTGATTTAATGGTTCACTGATAACGAGGTAAATGCGTTCCTTCTTGTGACTGGCAGATAATACCGAGGGGAACATCAAATCTGAGTTCCATTTGCAAAAAATAACGTTTGTGCTCCTTTTTTTTAGCGTCGATTAAGCGTTTTCAAAGGCGAATGTGATACGGTAGATTAGGAGAATGAGAAGCGAGCTGAGCAGCTTGCTGTGTATTCGCTCTCCTTATCGACACACATCACTTCAGCGAGAGTCTCAGCAGAGACAAAGGGCATTCAGCTGGACTTGAAAATGACTAAATATAGTCTGTGTGTGTTTGATAAGTGTTCTGACCTGTGATAACCAAAATCTCTCTGAACTCAACTGAATCATGCCCCTCCACTGCCACTTAACCCTTCCAATCCTAAGCTTATGACATCATACCGCTCCTCCAGTGAAAGGACCGTGCTACAAGAAGACACGATGGTCCAACGGAGGACGGAGAGCGGTGGAGGATGGGTACCAAAGCTAGCACGCCAGCCAGAGAGGCGGATGGAGACACGGCAGCCACAGGGGCCGCTTCTAGCCTGGTGGTGATGAGATGCGATGGGACCCGACCCTGCAGAAGCCCCAGCCAGTGTGTTAGCTGACTAATCCTCTAGCCGTCCAGTGCCAGGATCCAGACTCATCAGCTTTGGTGTTCCCTTGTCAGACTCATTTTTATAACGTCCCACTGGTCAATTCTAACCTCTAATGCCCAACACAACAGCCCCTAATGCCAAGTGATTATGGAGTGCTGTTTTAGCACATTTGTTGCCTGAAAAGAAAGAAAGAGCCACAAGGCAATGGCCCTAGCTCTCTGTTTAGAGGACGAGCCTGATGAACTCAGCACAAAGGGGGCTGACCAAAAAAAGCTGTTCTAAGCCACCTTTCTGATGGTGGACGCTGTGGGGCCTGAGCTGGGTCAGGACTGAGTTGGGTGGCGGGCAGGGATTTACAATATCCTATCCTCCAGTATATAGCCAGTTCCTGTGAGCTCATTGAAACCACACATCCGGATCCACCGGGCAAACAGAGCATTTGCATATATTTGATTTTAAAGTCTGTAGTGACACGTGGATGGATGCCAACCTGGAAAGCGGATATGTACATTTTTGTAAACAACAGGAGTGTAACAGCAAACTTAGTGGTTCTGAACCATTTGACGTGTCCTGCAATCCATATGACGCCTGTGGAAACTGTCATAGTCTAAGAGGTGAAAGTGTGCAAGCTCAACCTGGAGCGTTCTGGTTTTTCCCTCAAATATCGCCCCTTCAGAAGCAGAAAAATGTTCACACACAATTTTATTAATCCTTTATAATAAGAATAAAGCTCTAATTATATTTTTAGTGAATTTTGTAACTAATTAGCAGTGGCCCACAATTCTAAAATGACTGAGCTATTGAAGCATACCAGTGGCATGAGCTGGGAATACATTAGCCCTCATAAAAATGTGCACGCCAGCTATTTTTTCCCTGATCACCAACTGTAGGTGAATGAATCTGTTAGTGAATCTGAATCATTTCTAAATCGATAGGCTTGTGCTTTTCAATCTGCATACTGCCAGGTCCACATTTCTCCATTTTTAGAGCATTTACCACAAGCTTGAGGGGTGAAAGTGGAGAAGCTGTGGTACAAGAGAAGCCTGGCAGCTAAAAGCAAAAAAGCATGATAACTTTACAGCTGAAGAACGTGAAACAACCCAAATGTCCGAGGAGGAAGCCACAAAATGAACACATTTCCAAAGTGTTACAATAACTGCATTTGGGTTGCAGTACAGTGATTGTCCTGGCACACACACCGTGACATCATAAATGATACTAAAGCTTTTATTGGACTAGCAAAAACACAAATTTTTGAGTTTAATTTTGTTTATGCTGATGTCTTGGAAAACTGGAAAATAATGAACCTATTCTTATTCTTGTTTTTATTATTATTGGGGGGTGTTTAACTGTTTTAAGATTCTCTGGAGCACTTTTTCACATAACATCCCAGATTTGTGCGTGACTCATTCGTCGGCGTGGTCTAAGCACAGATTTGTGTGAATGAAGCCCATTGTTTCTAATGTTGTATGACCCCCTTAAACTCTCAAAATGCACAAAATGAACTTACACTTTTTTTAAGAGTCACATGAGAGAATTTTGGAATATAATACGTTTTCTTTTGTGCCACATTCTAAAATAGAAGAAAGAAATTTTTTAAAAATGGCGGCGTGTGTACATTGCTGTTGCGTTTGCTGCACTGCCAACAGGGAATGTAGGCTTGCGTAGAGTTGTTATCTGCCTCTGTTTGCTTACAGCTCTTTATCACCTGGGGCCTCCCTCAGCTGAACTAGTGCCACTGGCCTAACCATGTGACATGTACAGTAAACAGCATATGGAAGCAGCACTGCCAGGATAACAACACTGGGGATCACTGAGTTAAAAAAAAAAATATACACCTACAAAACACCGCAGCCTCACTTTACCGAGCAGACAAACCAGCTGAGTTTTGCTTTCATAGATCTGACAGGTTTTACAAATCTGAAAGATAGTATTATAATTACCTGCCTATTACACATTATATTAAGTCTTGAGCCAACCCCATTATATTGCACTAGGAAAATGAGAAACAGGTGGCACAATTTATTGAAATAGGTGCAAATAAACAGCAATTCTCTTGAAAGTCAATATTTGCTACGACCACCTTCTACACAGCATGAGCTTTCTTAGGCAAACTTTCTTGTAAATCCTTTAAGCAGTCTTCAGGAATAGTTCTCCAGGCTTCTTGAAGGACATTCAAAGCTTCTCTTTGTGCTCCATTGTGGGTTTTTTGCTTTTACTATATTAATACAGTGTGTTTGGGATCATTATCATCCTCAAACAAATATAGTATAGTATAGTATAGTGGATCAAAATGTGACCAAACATTTTTGAGTTCATAATTCCATGAATTTTGAAAAGATCCTAAACACCCCTAGCTAAAATGCAGCCTGAACTTGGGATGCCATCCCTTGCCCGAGACCAATTCTGATGAGGCTTCAGTGAACAGCATATGGATCAACTGAGGGTCCAGATGCATCTCTGAGGTCCTGTGTCAGATCTTTGCTGGATTTTTTTTCCCTGTTTCTTAAGGACATGACTTTCAGATACTGTTTATCAGTTGTACATAGTTTTTTTTTTTTTTTTAGGGCTGCCACTTCTTCTAATCTTCACTTGTCCACACTGCACAACAAGCTAAGTGGAGGCTTTATAAACACCCCCCCCCCCCCCCCCCAAAAAAAAACAACATAAAAACAAAAAAACAAAAACAAAAACAAAACATGGTTCAGTACAAGAACTGCTTGGAATGACGCAACCAGTGTCCAAAGGAAACTTTGAAAGTCCTTCAGAAACCCTGGAGAACTTTTGCTCAAGACCGCTTTAAAAAATGAAAAGGAAGTCTGGCTCCTTGGAAACAAAATAAAAAGAAATTAGAGTTCAGCTCATAATTCAATGAATTTTGAAGAGATTCTCTAAATCAAAATTCATTAAAAAAATCAAAATTCATATCACATCTCTCTACTGTGAGAGAGACGACACTTTAAATACACCAGTGGGAAAAAGAGAATAATTTTAAAATGGCGAAGGATTTAAAAAATAGTAATAGGTGCTACGTGTGTGTGTGTGTGTGTGTGTGTGTGTGTGTGTGTGTGTGTGAGGGAACATTATGCAGACCACAGCTACTAGGCTGTGATTAGTTCTGTTGTCATGCTGTTAGTCAGTGTGTAATGTGCAGGGGCAGCAGTCCTGTGGGAAGGTCAGATTGCATGACACATTACAGGACAACAGGATTTTCTACCAGAAAGCATCTGGATCACAGCAGTTAACCTTTGCTTAGATATATAAATGTTAAACTGTAAAAACAGCTTGACTTTTTAAATACTTAAAGGAAACATCTCTTCCATTCAGCTTTATTCATCAAATGAATTGAACTTGAATTTAATGTAACTCTGATTTGTTGCATGGTAAGCCTAGTCTTAAATCTATAATAGTAGAACTAGTAAAAGGATGAAAACAATCACTTTTAAAAGGTAGACTATTCAAAATTATGCATGCCTAAGATTGAGTGGATTTCACACAGAAATCCATTCACTGAAAGCTCACACTGACACAGTGAAGGACTGAACTGCCTGTAAGGAAAAAGTGATAAATAATTTATCTCACATGACAAAGGAGAAAAACTGAAGAGCAGCTAAAGCTCAATATGAAACCATCACTGTAAACATTACTAACTTTTTTTTTTACGTCCCATGGAGAAATGTGCCCTCTGCATTTACACATAAACTATAGGAGCAGAACCCATGTTTCAACTCCTCTGCAGAGACCAGAAGGGAGTTGTTACACTGTAATATTACACCTAATATGCATGGGTTTGGGGTAGAGGGAATCTAGAGTATTTACAGGAAACCAAGGCAAGATGTTTGAAACAAGATCTTCTTGTTCTGTGTTCCAAACAAACCGACGCCTCCTCGCTGGTCAAAAACAAAAAAAACCAAAACATTTTAATATTACATCCATAAATTTTCTTGCTGTGCGCCACTGTCATTTCTGCTCTCGCTTTGTTATGAACCTCTCAGAAAACACTTTGGTTTAACCCGGAATTTCTGATGTCACTGTCATTAATGTTCAAAAGCTCTGTATTTCTTTTATTTCTTTCTCTTCATTTCTAATTTATGACCATCGCCAAAGCCCACAACAGAGACTGAAAAGATAAAATACCAACAAAATAACACTCCCATTAAAACTATACTGCACGCCTTTTTGTATTTCTTGTTCAAAATATAGTGTTAAACAAGAAAATATCCTTATGTCGTGTAGCACTGAAACATTTACCTTCAAAATTGCACTCTGATCCTCTTTCTCCAGAAGACCAAACGCTTGAATTAATCACACACTCACATGCAAAACATGATGCCTCTGCCTAACCTCCCAAAATACGGCATTTGATTTTAATCTGTCCTCGTCATACCATATCAATTTGTTTCTCACGTTCACTCACCACACACATGTGCATATGTCTGCACACGCTCTGACTCCAGCTACGGTTAACCCAGAGGGATGCTTTTGCCCGCGTATGTGCCCCTCTGTATGCACGTGCAGTTTGCGAGCCAGTGCATTTGCCTGCGTGAGTGAATGTGGGGTGATCCTCAACAGCGCACGCTGTGGACTGAGAGCAGAGCCAACCTGGTGTGACATCTATGAAAGCCGTGAGATAATCTACATGACACTGCCACTGATAGGACTGGAGATATTGATTTAAAAAGCCGCAGCTCTAAAATTAGATTCCTATGTGTTCTGATTGGGCCAGAGGCCCGCACCTCTGTGGTAATATGAGCCTATGGGCAGAGCTGTGTGTAGTGCACAAAGATTTGATGCTGGGAACTCCTACGACTCCAGCGGTCCTGACTGAAATCAGTCTAACAACGCTGAGGCCCTCAAGCCTGACCTCCTGTTCCCTTCCTCCCTCCATCATCTCTCCCTGTGATAACAGAGACATTCCTGAGCTCGTTCCCTGCCTCGCCACAGGCCTCTCCCTTAATTCCAGTGGAGTGTGTGGAATGTTGGACTGGAGAGTCGAGCAGCGAGGCAGCCAGAGGCGAACAGACGAGAGGAAATGAACAACATTAATAAACTCAGGTCTGTTATGGCTCCTGGTGTTAGAAGCACCTGGATGTCCACGGCAGGATGGACCAGCATAAAAGCATGCACACAAACACACAGAAGCACAGAGAACATCTGCTACATGCAAATCTGGAGCAAACCAATGCATATGTAGCTACGTTGGTGGATTAACTATGTAAGTGAATCAGAGGGCTGGATTACAGGAAACTGTATGCAGACCCAACAGATCAGGTCAATAAAATGCTGAAGAACCAGCAAATTATGACATTTTATTAATCAGTTTAATAAAATTAAACTGCCCCCCCCCCCCCCCCCCCAGAACATCTTTTTATTGATATACGGCACTGCTATTGCATATGCTGAAGTTAAAACGTCCACTTTCAGATCCTTAACCTGAGTCAGTCAAACAGAAAAATCAGCAAAATGAGCAAATTCCAGAAAAGTCAGGGGCTGGTGTGTTAGAGTCTGGCCAATTTTTACACAGTGAAGGTGTGTGTGCGTGCATATCTGTCTGCGTGTGAGCGAATGAGAAAACAAGAAAACAACAGACAGACGCAGAGCAGGGAGAAAAACCCAACTGCTACAGGCCAGGTGAAAAGAGCATGTGGACTAATAAAATAGAGTCGAAAGCGAAAAAAGATCAAAGGCACAAGAGAAAGACATTTGGCAAATGTTATTGTCTAAAAAAAGGGAGAGAGAGGGAGCTCTCTGTTTTGGATGTTAAAGTCAGAGACAGGAAAGAAAAAAAAGATGAAGGGCAAAACATCTCAGGAGGAGTGATATACAGCTGCGAAGAGGAGTCCAAGTCAGAGCATAAATCTCCTCCATGCTTGTGGAAATCAATTCTCTTCATTGGTTGCTCCTTTATTTATGGATCACCATTAGGGACAAACCATCAGCGGCTATGATGACTAAGTTGCCGTTGCAGGAAGGTGGAGCTTGTCCAGTCGATGGGGGATGGGGGGATGAGGGGTCACCAATACATCCATCTGCCTCCACCGGAGAATCAAATGAGCAACAACATTTCATGTTGCACGCTAAATTTGTAACCGGTGCAGGCTGTTAGTCATTAGACTGGGACGATTACTGATCAAAATTTCTTCACAGCCTAAAACTCTTGTCGAGTTTCTCTTTATCTTCAAGAGCTCGTCCTTTTGATTTGCTACTGACGGGAGGGGGTGTCAAAGGTAAGTGATGTTCCCCCTTCCGAGCAGGTTTGCTCGTGCCAAAGCCTGTGACTGTAAAAGTGCCCATATGCATGAAAGCAAATCTGGCTCCAACTCCGACTGACAAGAACGTAGCTCGTCACAGAAGAAGACACAACCAAAAGCGACAACATCGCAGGGTGTGACGCTAACTGTGACTGCGCCAAACAAACAGAGGGGTTTGTGCTGCTGTGACCTTTTCTAGCACCCGTGCAACACCTCTCCCCCTCCGCCCAGTTTGTCACCATCACACCCTCCCTACCTGTTATTCCTGTCCACCTGCTCGGTGTCTCGTATGCCTGTCAGTCTGCCAGCCTCCACTGGGACTAAGGAGGCTAGCAAGCTTTATTAAAAGAAAACAAGCAGACGATATAACAAAGGATACAGGGATATGAGCACAGCTAATCCACTGGCAACATCACTGAGGCTCAGAGGGAGCGTCCACTGAACAGGAGCCAGAGATATATATACTGTTTGAGGGTGCCTCTTTAAACACTGCTCCTCTGACCATGCAGAGTTTCTGAAACTGTGCACAGTCCAGCTGAACTTCAAGGCTACCAGTGGCACCAGGCACACTGCATTCAATGTTCAAAAGAAAGCTAGAGAATACTCCATGGCAGGCTTCAAGTGAAGGCGCTGACCCATGGATGATAAAATCCCTGTCAGCTGACTGATCAGTCATCCCTTCCTGCTCTCCCTTCTGCCCCCTCTCTTATTTTTAATAAAATATCTCCAGCTAAGGCTTGACACCACCTCATAAATGTGACCAGCCTGGCCAGGGAGTTCACGTCGCCCCTTACAGTTTCATGAACGAGAACAAGAACAGAACGTCAGAACTTTTATATTTCACTGTTCACACATTCTTCCTCTTCAGTACAGATGTAATGCTGATTATATTCATGCTAAAGCCAGATTCTGAGTTCATTTTTCAAATACTACTAGATAGCATGTTTAGCAAGAAGCATGTGGTTAATCTGCAGATGAATCTGTGCCCGTGCCCCTCTGTTTCTCCGTTGGTACACAGATCTCTCTCTCTCTGCTTGGCAGCACGATCCCCAGTAGATTTTTCTGATATGTCGATTTCAGTTAATCAAGTTTTCTGGCATCTGCTTTGAAGGCTAACCCATGAAGTCACAGAGGGATGCACAATAGCTACAGGCCTGAAGTTTATTGCAAATTAAATATACAGGGTGGGCCATTTATATGGATACACCATAATAACATGGGAATGGTTGGTGATATTAAAGTCCTGTTTGTGGCACATTAGTATATGTGAGGGGCAAACTCCTCAAGATGGGTGGTGACCATGGTGGCCATTTAGAAGTCGGCCATCTTGGATACAACTTTTGTTTTTCAATAGGAAGAGGGTCATGTGACACATCAAACTTATTGGTAATGTCACAAGAAAAACAATGGTGTGTTTGGTTTCAACGTAACTTTATTCTTTCATGAGTTATTTACAAGTTTCTCTTTGTTCACAGCCATTGACATGTCAATGGCTGTGGGTCCACTCTTCATTATGGAAACCTCAAGGCCACTGGATATTTGAAATTGCTACATGATGATGTGTTTCCCTCTTTATCCACTGAAGCTGGCACGTTCCCTGAGTTTTTCCAGCAAGATGGTGCACCACCACATTATGGGTGCCAGGCCCGAGCATTCCTAGATGAACAGTTTCCTGGAAAGTGGATTGGTCGTCGTGGGCCAGTTGAATGGCCCCCAAGGTCTCCCAATCTGACCCCCTTAGACTTTCATCTTTGGGGTCATCTGAAGGCAATTGTCTATGGTGTGAAGATACAAAATGTGCAGTACCTGAAACTACGGATACTGGATGCCTGTGCTGGCATTTCTCCTGCGGTGTTGCTATCAGTGTGTGAAGAGTGGGAGAAGAGGGTGGCATTGACAATCCAACACAATGGGCAGCACATTAAACACATTTTATAAGTGGTCAGAAACTTGTAAATAACTCATGAAAGAATCAAGTTACGTTGAAACCAAGCACACCATTGTTTTTCTTGGGACATTACCAATAAGTTTGATGTGTCACATGGCCCTCTTCCTACTGAAAAAACAAAAGTTGTATCCAAGATGGCCGACTTCTAAATGGCCACCATGGTCACCACCCATCTTGAGGAGTTTGCCCCCTCACATATACTAATGTGCCACAAACAGGACTTTAATATCACCAACCATTCCCATGTTATTACGGTGTAGCCATATAAATGGCCCACCCTGTACATATTTATCCAATGTAATATTAGTGCGGTTGAATTTGGAGATAGTAGAAATTCACTGCGGAGACTCTCATTATGTCTGTTCATATGTCAGTAAAGCAGGCTGTTCGATTCTAATTGTCTTTAGACTAACATGAAAGCTGATGACTTGCTTTTCTGACGTCTTGATCTTTGTTTTTCGATTCATCACAAACTGAATTTCAAAAATATGGTAGAGATATAATTATCTATGTAAGAGTTAAAACTGGTGTGCAGCACATGACATATATCCACTTATGGGTATATTATGCTGTCCTTTAAAATGGAGACCACTGCTGAGGAGGTCAGTAGTCCCCTCAGCAGCAGGGTTAAGGTGGTTCGTAGTGAAACTCTGCCCTCTGCAGGATTAAAGCCCTCACTGTTTTCCAGACGTGTTTGATTGGGGGGGAGGATGAGCTTCGGAGCCTTTTTAATTCTTTTGGTGCAGCAAAAGCACTTTTAGTGGCCACACAGGTGAATTACAGAACAGTAATGTCGGAGAAAGAGTAACTTGTTACAGCCCACACTAAACAAGCCACTTATGACAACAGGAGGAAGGAGAGGATACCACCCTACAGTCTCTATATTTTTAAAATAAGATTAATCAAATAGAAACAAAGTGCTAAAAACAAAAATTTAAGTGTTACCACATCTTAATTGTAAAAAATAAATAAATAATAATAATCACTTATCCAATTAAGAGTTGCAGGGGGGCTGGATCCTGGAGAAAAGGTGGGGAACAGCCCGGAAGGGTTGCCAGTCTATCACATTTTATTCCTTTCAGTTTACTTAATCGCACATCTTCTACGTGGAAAAAATGAAAAAAACAAAAACAAAAATGTAAACAACATGTCATACTAGACATGACTTTTAACCCCAAAGGCCACCAAGGTCACTCTGCATCCCTGTGCTGCACCAGTCAGTCAGCAAACAACGCTGATTCATCTTCCTCAACTAAACAGACGTGCACACAGACACACACACACAGGCATATTCATATCCTGGTGAGGTGCCTAACAACAATACCACCATAAAGACTAGCTGCTTGCTCTTCACCTAAACCTTTAATTAAGTCTTAAACTTAAAAACTTAAATTCCAAAAAAGCTGAGTACGTACAAAGTGACTGTTTAAAGATCTTCACAGCCCCACAAACTCAGTATCATAAGAACTTTCACCTGTACTTGTTTTAATTTTTAGGAAAGCAGCAGAAGACTCTCTGCATGGCTTTTATAACCCCACCTAAAGTGGAGGCAGTTATGCAACCCCACAAAAGGTCATGCCTTAAGGACAAGCATCTTACATAGGGATGAAATTAAACGCTCGCCAGTGATGGAGTTAGATTGTATATTAGTGAGGAGCTTAAATATAGAAGAAGACCAGAATCATTCACAAAATGAAAGCATTAAACATATAAATATCAGACCTAAAATAGGTGGTCAGCTTGTGAAAACAGGCGCTATCACGGTTACTCAGCAGCCGCAGAGGCCATCTCTGCCCTGTTTAATGGACTTGAGCGGAGGGGGCCATCAAAACTGTGAGCAGAGTACATCCCTCAGCAGGTAGCATCCTGAAATAGCATCCTTGATCCTAATGATGCACAGCACAGCCCCCGGCTTCTGACGAATCCATCCTGAGAGCCCCTTTGTCCCCAAGCAAACAGTCCTCCTGAGGCACACGGATACAGTGACAAGCAGAAAGACACACACATAGTATCTCCTTCCATCCATCAGATCTGATTAACCCGTTCATTTCTCCTTGTTTTTCCCGTCCTCTGTTTGTTCGACTCAGTCGATTTAGTCCTCTCTGCAGACAGATGCCACAGAGCCAGGGTGCAGGCTGCCATCGTGACTTCCCCTGGAGGTGTCTCACTTGACAAAGTTTCACATTTCTGGTGGTCGATTTAGTTGAGAGGGAAAATAAAAGTCAAACGTGTAATGAGAGCCCCTGAAGGTGCCTGCACGGTAGGAAAGGTTACAGAGATCTTTCGGTGTACAGCAGCATCGGAGAGGCTGACATTGATGAAAGAGCGTAACATAGAAAGATGATAAAAAGGGACAAAAGACACGCGATCATCTTCACTTTAACTAATATTACAGCACACATCAGATAAGCCAGGGGTTTATGAAGATAATAAATACTCATATTTCAAGATTTGCAATCTGCATAAAATGCCTAGACAATACAATTGGTTTGCAAATTCAGTCTTGTTTTTTTTTGTTTCAATTAATTTTTAGGTAAACCAACAAAAAAAAAAGTGAAAAAAGAAGTCAAAAATAAATTCTACTTTTCGTCTTTTAATTTAATTCCTTACTGACTTCTGAGACTTTTTATATGTAAAAACAAACATCCCTAAGTCTGATCATGGGTCGAAAAAGTAGAATTATTTTTCAGGTATATGATTACACTGGCGTCATTAATTACACATCTTAGATACTGAGCAGAACAATGCTGCTTTTACAAGCTGCTGAGGATAAATAAAAATGGTTACAAGTGATATTAGGAAATTCTAATACATAATCTTTATATTACTATATGCAACTTTCTTTTTCATAATCAACTCTGAAGAAAAGCAAGGCAAACTAAATGCAATTTTAAAGTTTACAAATGAGGGCGGATATTTATGGTCATTGTTCTGTGTGTGTATTTCTTACTAGTGTTCTCCCGTTCCTTGTGTCCTCTGTACTTTGTCCTTTTTGAATCCTTTTGCCACTTCCTGTTTTACTTTGACAGTCATTCTCATGTGTCTTCAGTGATGCTGATTGTATTCACCTTTCTCTTTTTAGGCTGCTATCCTTTGTGTGTGTTCATTCTGTGGTCTTTCATCAGTCTTTGTACGTGTGCTAAGTTACCCAGCAAATCGTCCTGCGTACGTCCTGTCAGAGATTTTAAATACTTTTTTCTTTTTTTTTTAAAAAATCAGAACCATTCTAAGTTGAGCAGGCCTCGTTACAGTTTCACGTTGCATCTTCACATAAGCGTGTGTGTGTGTGTGGAGTGGCTACACTGATCCAATTGGAGGATATTTCTGACAGATGGGTTCATTTTTAAATTGGAGTGTGACTGCATTTCAGGAGATGTGTCCTTAGTTTTTTATTTTCTTCATGTCTCAGGTATTTCAGTAAAAAACTGGGCTGTGTGCGGTGAGGGCGCAGTGCAGGGCCCAGGAAGGAGAGACCATATTGTGCACAGTAGAAAGCAGTACAAACAAACTATGAACTGTGCACTTCCAAGGTGAGAAGTAAAGAGTTGGCAAATGTTAAAACTTAATACTGTTCTGGCTGTTCAGCTGATATCCGTCTACTTAGTAATAAGTAATTTGTTGTTTTTTGGGCCACACGCTGACCATAATTTAGAAACAGTAGGCATGTGTAAATTGTGTGTACAGAATATTTTCATGGTGCTATCCCATTGATGCTGGAGAATTAGGTTTACTTTTTAGTTTTTCTTTAATATGAAATTTAATGTCCAAACTTTGTTTGTTTTATTTTTTCTTTGTTTGTTTTTTGTTTTTTAACTGTGGAAGCATTTTGGAAAGTTGCATCTTTTCTAACTTCCTCTTTGGAGATAATTGTATGGGTTTCTTCAGACTTTCAGGATTCCTTGCCTTAGAGGTGGAGGCTTCTCCACTGCAACATCACCCCCCCCCCCCCCCCCCCCCCCCCCCCAATTTCTCCACTTTACCTGGAGGTAAAGAGTCATCGTACATTATGGAGGGTGGATAGTCCCACCATAACGGGTGCACCATTCATCTTCTAGCGGTGATGCTATTGGTAATTGATGATACCACAGGGGCATGACACGATAATCAGACTATGGACCATCGTTCCCAGAGTTATGGCTTTCATCTGTTTTCTTGGATCAACATTGCCCTCTGAGTTCCGATTGACTTGGTCGGACTTCTGGTCGGTTGATCCTGCAACTTCCTTGAAACACTTGTCTGTTTTTCCCACTTCCATGCCTTCGAGTGTCTGCATCTTTTTCTGCCAGCTTTAAATTGAATTGAATTTTCTCTGCGTATTTCATCAAGGGAACTGTTTTATTTGTGAGTGATTCGACTGCATTAACAGGAGTAGCCTGTGCATAAAGTAGCCTTTTTGCTTTTCAAATATCTTACAGCACATAACATAATTCTACAATCAGTTCTTCTTTTCCTTTGGATCTCTCTACAAACAAAGAACAGACTGAAGACCATCACATTAGTCATATCAAATCAATGAAATATTCGAAGCTCTTAACACTCATGAACAACATCATATACGAAGCCTCGACATCAGATGGTAAATATTAATTTTTATGTTCGCCATTACTGTGTGAGCGTTTCCTTCTTCTACCCAGACAAACAGAAAAATAAATCTGAGAAGCTAAACATAATATAATATTTCCTCTTTACATAAACAAACAAACAAACAAAATGTCTGCTGACATTGTGTAAACCTACATGCATTATCACCCTAACCTCCCACCCAGGGCACAGTAATTGTGTTACCATGGAAACAGCGGAGCTGCTGAGACTCCATCCCATCTAATTAGACGCGGCTGCTGCTGTTGCTGCTGCTGTGGACACGTGGATGAATGTTGAAGTCATACATTAACCCGATCTTCTCTTTTCATAATCCGACACGTTTCATGCAGGACCCGTTGTTTACTTCCAGCGGACACATCACCAACCCAAACATTTAAAAAAACAAAAAACAAACAAACAATGGGGAATCCGTCGTGCCATTTGGCTTAATTTTACCCGGGGCTTCAAGGTGTTGCTTTTAAGGATAATAAATTATTCAGAAGACGACATTTCAGCGCTACTAAAACAGCCCAGAGACTCAAACAAGGATGGATGTGAAAGCAAGATCTAAAGTTACACGAAAACACCAGAGCTACCGAAGGTCACTGAGGAAACGCTGCCACTCACCGAAGCTGTTAAATAACAAGCAAGTGAATAGCATGTAAATTAGGACAAAATTAAAGCTTATCACAAGCACCACGAGTAGTTTGCTGTCCAAAAACATCTCACATGGATGCCACTGTGATGTCAGCCAGTCAGACCTGATCAATAAAATTAATTCTTCTGAGCCATTAAGTAGCACAGTACAGTGCTCGCTGAAGTTATTTATTTAATATTGACAGTTGCCCGGGTGAAGGTGGGCAAACATTTGTATTAATATGCTGTAAACAAAGACCATGAAGGCGAGAACAACAGGTCCTCTTTAACTAGCTATAGCACATCTAATCAATACTGTGAGGCAGAGCGGTGATGGGTTTGTGCTTGAGGTCACGTGAGAAAAACAACACCAGTACAGCTATACGTTAAGTCAGACATCCTGTCAGTCTCATCGCCTTTAATTTTCCCCTCCTTTCTTACCTCATTCTATCTATTCATCCAGTACTTTCTGTTCTCCTCCATCTTCTTCTGCCCCCATTAGAGAAACGCTGACCTGCAGACTCCCTAATGCGACCAATCAATATTGCACGGAGGACAGCACACTGCCAGACGTACCAACACAAACGGTATCTTCATCGAATGAGGTCGGGAATTCCTTTAGCTACATCACCACTGATGTCCCATCCAACTGACCCTGCAAACTGAGAGTGATTGATTAAACCAGTTTAATGCGAATGATTCCAAATGACCCTGTGTTAAATATAAAGCTTTCTCACTTTCATGCTGTGGCTGGCATAGATCATAGCTTCATCTATCTATAGAACCATCATTGATCCTGCACGCCCTTCCTGCCTGACATTACTAATGCACAGCGGCCGCAGCACGAGCTAACACGAGAGGCAAAAAGCATGTCATTATGCAGAGGGCTTTGTGTCTTTAAAAAGCTAATGAATCACTGGAATCAAAACGAAAGCCATAGGGAGCATGAAAGCTACAGCCTATAGATGTGCTGCTGCTTAATGCAAATAATGAGGAGTGATAATGCTTCACTGAATGTCCCATTTGCCAATCCAGATCTCTTTATTCAAGTAAAAGGAGCACAAGCAAGAATCCTGGTAAGTAACAAAAGAAAAAGTATTAATCATACAGCATTATTTGTCTTATCAGTTTTATTTATATACTTCAATATAATCAGTGTTGAGAAGGTTACTTTTAAAGTGTATTCCACTACAGATTACAGAATACAAAATGGTCCAAAATGTAATTTGTAATGTATTCTGTTAAGTTACTCAATGTGAGTAACATATTCTGAATACTTTGGATTACTTGATATATTGTCATGCTTTTTACAACTACATGAATGTACTGATCTGTTACTATTACTAAAGGCTATTTGTCACCAAGCTAACATTGTTAGCTGGTGTTAGCTGAGGTTGGTTCGTAGACCGCAGACTGTTAGACTTGATGGATAGCATTAACAACCTGCTAGCTGCAAATAATCATGTGCAGTTCTGAAAGCAATACCAACTACATTTTAAAATCTTAATATAAAATGAGTAAGGTTAGGGTGGACATCACAACTGCACATGATTTTGTTTGTAGCTAGCAGGTTGTAATGTAGCCTTCATTAATAGTAATGAATCACACAGCAATAGATACTTTAGTGGCACATTACCCAGGTAGCTACCACAAGTGCTGCAACTGGTCCGTTGGGTTATTGTCTCCCAGGAAACACTTCCCTTGTGCTTTTGGAAATCTGTTTTCTTCTATTTCCGTTTTCGTTTTTCCTATTTCCGTTGTGTATTGTGTGCTTTTGCAGCGTTTTTCTTATTGTTGGTGTTTTCTTAAGTTGCAGTCCGTTTGGCCTCTCAGGGCCACCGTATATACATGCAATTTGTTGCGCAACAAAATTAAATAAAATTTAATTCCCCATTATGTTTAACTTTCTCGTGTTTTATTTAAATGTAGCTTCTTTCATTTTATTCTTCATGACAAGAAAATAATAATAATGTGCCAAAACACATCTGACTTCATGTTGCCAGTTTTTGGTTTACACTATCATACATTCCATACCTGCTTTTGGATTTATGTGCCAGTGTCAACATGAAATGCGTTTGTGCTTCCACTTGAGGCGGGCAAAGAACGAGTAGAGCTGCGGTCTCTGACAGATGTTGCATGCTGACTTTTGTGGCAGATTTCTCACGATTGCATCACATCTAACGATCTCATTGTGTTGGTGTATGTCATCAGGACTGCTTTTGTGCAGAACAGCAGTAACACTGTACAGCCAAGAAACGGGACCACTTTAAGAGTTTGACCTGGCAACAGGACACATGCATACATACTCCCTCTCTATTAAGGTGGTGAACTTCAGGTATATCTGTATATCTTTCATTTTATGATTTAGTTTTTACATGTATTTTGATGACATGTATTTTTTTCATAGTCCATCGCTGGCTGAGCCATGGAACTTACAAAACCCACCAGCATTTGGCTCCTATTTGTTGTTAATTTCCCACACTGATGATGATGATCCCAGAAGCTTAGCGCTACTGCAGATTTAATAATTTGTTCAGAAATAACCACTGTTGCTGCTGTAATACCATATTCAGCCCATGCACACACACACACACACACACACACACACACACACACACACACACACACACACACACACACACACACACACACACACTCTTTAGGCACAGCATATCGTTCATAACCACAAAGGCTGCAGACTGTTTCAGCACTGGTGAAATAAACGACTTTATGTGATGTGCAATTTTGTGCCACTGTGCCTTGAAATAAAGGGACGAGGAGAATGAGTTATAAGGTGTCTGCAGAGCCTTCTGTCTGTCCAGGGGAAATATATTCATCTAATAGGTACATGCTGCACCCGCTGCCAAACCACTCGCTCAGCCCTCCCTCGGCCATTCATGTCATAACCTTTTATTTATGACTCTGTTTTGTAATCTCTCTTTTACACCCGTCTGTCAGTCTGTGTTTGTGGGTTTGCCATCTTTGGTCTGTTGCCATTATCCCGACAGAAAGCAGGCAAGCCTACCTCATCACCAACTACTCATCAAAGGCTATTCACTGTCCACAGGATATGTTCCTGCCAGATATTAACACCGCACTCAAAACGTCCAGAAGCTACTAGGTGTTGGAAGTACTATTAACTTTACCTTATGAACCTTTTTTCCTTTTTTTTTTAAAATCTGCAATTCTTGTTTTCTTATTTGGACAGACTAAGTGATAAATAAACGCTACAGTGCAGCACACGCGGCATTGTGCCCCACAGATTTCACTAAAACACTGTGTACTTTCAGCTCAAGGTCTCTGCATATCAGGTCACACTTCACAGTTTACACCAACACATATGCATACACACATCTATCTAAGGACTGACAACGTTGTAGGGAATCAGTGTTTTCCCCTACTGAAATATACATTGGCAGGTATTTTGCATAAGAAGAGAAATAGATGAACTATTGGTCTGCATTGAATAAATAATAACTAAAATCTCAGATGGCTTCACCCAGTTTAACCACAGTTTTTTCAGCTTCTCCTCTCTGTAGTCCTCACTGAGCTGATTTTTTAAATGTGCAAAAATAGCTGCAACTGAAAGAAAGAAAACGCTACACGACGTGGATCATTTCTTTAATCTATTATTCATGCTACGAATTTACATTTATGGACGTCATGCAGAGGTCCACAGCAGGGCAAGCGAACGGGAGAAAATGTATTTGTGTAACATGCTCTGATACATGGAGCGAGGAGCAAGTGAGATGAAATGGATAGTCTGCAGTCTGCAGCGTCTATATATTTAATGCAAAATGTAAAGTATTGAAATTGACTTTTATTATGTTTCAGTTAGAACGTAAGCTTGAAAAAATAAAAACAAATAAATAAAGAAAGGAAGGCTTGCTTTAAATCACAGGTTTTCTCAAGGCTGTGTTTGAAGACGATCTTTGCTGATGGATGGTCTTTAAAGACAAGACTGTGAAGCATCGCTTTGACTCTGAGTCTCAGAGCAACTCTGGCTTCCCTACACTGATGCCTAAAATACTTCCTGCAGGAGTCACATCGGCGCATGTTACAAATTGAGGGCTAGCTGACAGATTAGGAAGTGCAGGACTTGTGCCAGAACAAAAGTGAAAAGTTTGTGAAACTGAAGCAGCGTTTTTTTCTTTTTCAATTTGATGTGACACAAAATTATAATCTTTTTTATGTACATTCATGCCAGTGCTGTTAATATTTATACATATTACCTATAGGACAGATAAACAGTTTGTTACGATATGAAAACGTCTATCGTTTCATTTTACGCTATCATTTGTTTCATTGTGTCGCAAATTACGGCAACATTTTTTCATGGTTTTGATGGTCACTTTAGACTTTAGAATTCCTTAAAGTTCTCTCTTTCTCTTATATTTAATATAACCACACTAAAATTCCTTACTCTACATTAAAATGTTCAGTGTTCAGTGGGTGTTACAGTAGATTTTAACATCCAGGCATCAATGTAAAAGAGGAAGTTTAAAAGAGTTAGAAGTTAGCAGGAAGTTAGCAGGAAGTCAGCTCGCTAGTTTCCGGAAACTAGCGACATCTCAAATTCTTGCAGAGCGATTTCTACAAAACAAATACGTCACTTTGGACATAAAAGAAAACAGAAAACAAAAAACTAAATGGCAGCAACATTTGTAAGGTTGCTGAAGTTGGGTTTGCTGGTATATAAACAACTTCTACCCTTGAGACTGGCGTCAGTCTTATTTACAAAAATTCTGATTCAAGCAAAGAAAAAGTGCTTTTGTATTTCAGCATTTCACACTAGCAAAAACAACCAATAGGCCAAGCATCACCTTTTCCACCCTAAGCCCTTCTGAAACCAGTCAAAAGGGTTTAATAAAAAGGAAGGACAAGGAAAGCACATTACTGTCAATAAAATAATTAATATATGCCTACTTATATATCTTTTTTCCTTAAATCTTTCAGCCCTATTTTTATCCTTGGCAACAGCACTGCTGTAGTTGCACGGCTCATTTCCCACTCAACCAAAACTCTGCCGTAAGTGCTACACGTTTTTGTTTTCTTCGATGATACAACAGCAAAGACACATCTAACTTTCATTGACCATCTGCCTCTACAGCTCCAGTGCAACCCACCTCTGGTCTTACTTCAATCACGTCTGCATGGTAGGAAAAAAAATGCTCTGATTTAGACCAGACGGCTCACTGCCAAGTATTATGCAGCAGGGCACTCAAGGTTGCTTTAAAAATCTATGAGATATTTTCGCCTCTGTCTCAAAATTAGAAACTGACAGGAGACCTCATGCCAGCAGTCAATCAAACTGACAAAAGCGGTCGTAAGTGTGTGTTTGTGTGTGTTTGCTGCATCGTTCAGACCGATGCTGTGCTGTGTCATCTCGGAGCATGTTCCTGACTGTCACCTCCACCCTGTGACTTTTTCTCTCAACCTTCAACCCACCTTCACATCAAAAATGGATTAACTTGTGTAAGCTGCAAATGCTGCCTCTCTTGAACGTAATCTTAACGAGTCCCAGTTGTGAAGAACAAAGGCTCTGTGCACAGAGACACCGGGCAACTCTCAATTAAGGCCGGCTGATGCCCTGAACAAGTAAAGCAAGCATGCACATGTGTACACACAAACACACACACACACTGCAGACTGTCAGCATGGAGAGGAAGGTCGGGTGCAGATGAGGAAACATCACGCTGCGAACATTTATTAGGGGAGACATCTACAGAGGGTCAAGACACAAAGACAGTAGTAGAGGGAAAAGAAAGACATACAGTAGCACCGTGCAGGGAAGGAGATCTTTATCTGTGTGACCACAGCCTTACCCAGCATGCATTAGTAGCAGGTTGGCATTTGTTAACATCATAAACCGCTGGTTGCTTTCCCAAATACCAAACTGCCCACACACACACACGCACACACCCTAGCAAACACACACAAGTACACTCGAGTTAACCAGCGGTGAGAGTGGGCCAAACGCCATTCTCAGCTCAATAGACAATCCCAGAGATAGGAAAGGTTTTTAAGTCCAAGCAGCTTACCCAATCATTTATCAGATTAATACTTTTCATGAGAATAAACCAGTCATAGAGAGAGACATATGGAAAGTGTTAAACTGTGCTCATCTGAAAACCACAGAAATATTACATAACCGAAGGTCAGCCTCTGTGTGTGTGTCTGTGTGTGTGTGTGTGTGTATTAACGCTGTGGCTTCAATCTGAATGAAATCATTAGGATACCTCTTGGGCCTTTAGTTTGCATTGAAACTACAGTAAATCATTTCCCTTCAACATCTCTGTTTCTGTTAAAATGGAGTTTGCTTAAAAAGCAAGTTCCTCATCTTATTAACCGCTCAAAGCACATTACAAGCCACATTCCCTCATTCGCACTTTTATTCTATACACACAGCACGTTTCCTATAAGACTCAAACTCCTAAACGTGGTCAGTTGTCGGGGTGTTAGTATCTATCACCAGTTCTCCTCCGATTTCTGTACAAGTTAAGTTAGAGTGAAGCTGTGCATGGGCCTTACATTGGAGTCAAGCAGATCGAGGCTGTCCAGGCTCTTGCTGCGGTGAATGCGGCCTTTGATGCGACGCAGGGAAGGTTTACCTTGGCTCATAGGCAACGAGAGAGTGGATGTGGCAGGCATAGCCATAGCACCAGCGCCACCAGTAGCACCTGTAGGCTCGTCTAAACATCCAGGAGCACCTGAGGGGGATAACTCTCCATCTGCCGGGGTCACCCTGCAACAGAAACACAGAAAGTCAATGAAAAGTCAAGAAATAGTCAGTAAAGAGTCAGTGGGGTTAAGTTTCACATTCATCAAATCAACTCTATTTTTGGAAATGTAGTGTATCTACTCAGCACCAAACTGCATTTAGTTGATAAAAATCCAAAAATCTACAGCAAAAGTTTCTGCCCCTGGTTTTATTTTATTTTTTATTTTATGCCACCTGTAAGTCAATATTTCTGGTTATTATCTCAAAATTTCAAGCTAGGTATCTCAGCATTTAGACTTACTCATTCAAAACATTGAGAAAATAGCTATACATTGAGAAAATGAACACACGCATACGTCTCACTTGAATTCACCTGTTACACTCATATTTAACATTTCTGGGGACAAAATCTGCCAAAATCTCGAATGTTTCTCATAATGCATTGCTCGTGGGCTCAAACACTTGATGTAGCTACATCTATTAAAAACAACAGCGCTCACAATGAAGATGATTTCTCCCAAGAGCGAGCCACAAAAAACACACAATGCTAGCAGACAGCAGTGCTGTATCTGAGGGAAAACATAAAGATGCCTGAAGCATCAAAGTGACATAACTTTCCTCTTGCTGTCTTTACTTTTTAAAGGACATCTTCTCCTGTTGGCTGTAGTGCCATTTAAGCAAGTGTGAATAATTGGGCTGAATGTCAGCGGGTAGCCTGCAGATGGGCACTAGGTAGGCAGCATCCACTTGTCTTCTATTATTAAGCCACAATGAAGACGCTTTGCTTCTTACATGCTTGGCTGCAAAGGTCTTTTAAGGTGAACTGCCTGGAAAAATAACAGTCACTGCAATTTTGATTGTTTCCTCAATCATGCCCTAAAATGTTAACAGAATACAATTATTTAAGTTATTTCAAATTCTTCAAAGGAATAAATACTTTTAAAAAACACCACCTACATATGTGGTTTACAAGGAAAAGGATATAAAGATACAGTCATGGTAGAGAGAAAGAACACTCTTCAAAGGTTTAACATGTTAAGACATCATGAAACAATAATCTAGTCCTTACAAAATTTAAAATTACTTTAAGACAAGCTCAGTGACATATCACATTTCATTACTTATTTAACAAAAACTAAGCCAAAGTGCAGAAGCAGTGTGAGAAAAACTAAGTACCCCTCATGATTCAGTAGCTTTTAAAACCACCTTTAGTGGCAATAGCTTTAGTGTGCAGAGGAGTTGTGGTGTGCAGGTGTGCATTTGCACTTTGCTCTCCTTGCAAACCAAAGCTGTGCTGCCATGGACTTTTTAGAGAGAAGAAGCTCGTCGTTCAGTCTTTTTCTAATTTTAATGTGATGGATTTTAACATTTAACAAGCCAACTGAGGCCTGTAGAGTCTGAGATCTAGCTCTTTGATTTTTTCTGACCTTGGAGTGAATTTGCTGGCACGTCTACTCGTGGAAAGATTGGTGACTGTCTTGAATGTTTTCCATTTGTGAAAAATCATTCTCAATGTAGAATGACAGACTTCAAATTGTTCTCAGAATCCTTCCCAGATTGATTCAGTTTAATCCAAGTTTTATTTATACAAATGGTAAATGGCCTGTATTTGTATAGCGCTTTACTAGTCCCTAGGGACCCCAAAGCGCTTTACACATCCAGTCATCCACCCATTCACACACACATTCACACACTGGTGATGGCAAGCTACATTGTAGCCACAGCCACCCTGGGGCGCACTGACAGAGGCCCTCTGACCACCACCAGTAGGCAACGGGTGAAGTGTCTTGCCCAAGGACACAACGACCAAGACTGTCCAAGCCGGGGCTCGAACCGGCAACCTTCTGATTACAATCACACGACCCCCTATTGGCAAGCGTTTTGGCAACAGTGGGAAGTCCCTTTTTACAGGAAGAAACCTCAGGCAGAACCAGGCTCAGGGAGGGGTGGCTGGCTTCACAGCACCAGAGATTAATAATAACTAATGATTAATGATAACTGAAGATCATTGCTGATATCGTTTCTCTGTGGCTTTGTGTTTACACACACTTGAATGCTTCAGACAAGCAAACTGACCAATTATCTGCTTTCATAGAGGTGTTCACGAATATATTTCTTAAATACACAATAACACAGTGCATTTAAGTCATTTTAAGATCTAAGCCATCTCGGCTCTGCAGTAGAGGCCTTTTAAAACAAACACTGGGCTATTTGTTGCACTTCAAATCTATCGTAATGACAAGTCATCAATCAAATGCTCGTACCAAAGTATTATACTGTCATGTGTTAAAGTTGACAACACATGACAGTGTCAAGGAAAAAAATAAATAAACCTACTGACAGGCTGTCAGTCTTTCTGAGCATGAGGACGGCAGGAATATGATCAGGGGTTTTCGCTGTCTATTGAGCATTTTAATAGCCAGCCTTTTTTTAATAGTTACCAAGAAGAAGTAAAAACAAAAGAAGGTGGCACCACATGCTACACATGCTGCGCTCGAAACCATCCAATCCCTCTGAAGGCTCGTTTAAACTAAAGACTGATTTCCTGGTAATAATTTGTATGCCATTCAAACATAAAAAAAAACCCCTAACCACACACATTTAACTAATATTTCTTATTCTTATTTCTTATTTCTTAACCAACGGCAACATGGCTACATAACATACATGACAGAGCACTTTATTATATGCCTATACTGTCAATACATCTGGCTGCTCCTTTCTAAAGCTCATTAAGCCTCTTATATGATGGTATTTGTTCCCAGCTAGTCTCCTCACTGCCAACTTTGAAGCAAAAGCCATAGTAGTTTCTGAAAACACACGCTTTGTGGTAATTTTAGCACGATTTATTTGTGGTGTGTTGTGTATCAGAAGGCCTTAATGCATGCACATTAAGCACTTTGCACTTGCATTTAGACCTGAAACTGTCAATAAAAGTTGTTTTTGCTTGTTTTTGTCCAGCAAAAGATTTGGATTTCAAGATGAGTCTATTAACAGAAGGCTCAGCTATAGCCTCACATTTAGGGGGTGAAATCTAAGGAACACTTTCAAGTGTAATTAGCTAAATAGAATATATTGTGATTTTTTTGCATTCCCTTTTCTGCAGCTCCAACTCTGTTTTAATATGGAACAGGATAAAAAAAGAAAATGTAGATCGATAACTTCACAGTGTCTGAGCTGAATACTAATGTAAGCCTTGAGACCTCAGTAGACATCATGTCCTGCTATCCTGTTGATCCTTTAAAAATAGATAAAAGGTGACTGAGCTAATAGATTTGATTTTCCTCCAATTCTTTAGCAAATGCGTTAAACAATTTGAAAACATACTTCTTAACAAGAGTTGAGAATCTAAAATCTTAGTAGCAGTTCTTTGACGTTTCTTTTAGTGCACATAGATGATTGAAGCTAAATGCTAACCAAAGCATGCTAACATACCGAAGATGATAATGCTAATGATAATGACGATAATGCTAACATAGTGTTTTGCACTATTTGGCTGATCTCTCCTTCAAAGTCATGTCTTTCTGCACCTACGGCTACCAGTGTGGCTGCTACTTCCACATCACTCCACAAGGTTTTCATGACCACTTCTGTACCTCTGTGATTACATTATGGCAAATATCTGTGACGAACTAACTCAGCTTTCTTCTCAGTGATCCCAGGTTATTAGAGTAACGACAAAGAGACCAAACAGCAGTTTTTAGTGGAAGAGCTCACATTCTCCAACCCTGCAGGTGGGACATCTGGTCAGGAGAGTGACCAGGAGGAAGCTAATGATTTTTAAAAATAATGTTTTTAATGTCAACAACATGCTTTAAATTCATCCCAAGGGTCAAACTGTACATTACGTTCTACTGTAATATATTGTAATAGACTGGGTGAATTTGGGTGCATGCCAGCTAGTTTTTGTGGACACACCAGCACAATCTTCAATCATCACCAGTCCTATCTGTCGTATTTGTGAGTATTTTGACATACTGGAGTAGATCCAGTGTGTGCCGGAGACCCTGGTGCAATTGGTCTGAACTGGACCTTCAGACAGAAATCTAAAAATAGAGATCTAAAAATAGCATCTGTGCTGGAAGCGCTTCCCAAGGTGATGACACTAAAGAGGAAACTCACCCAAATTTAAATTGAGTATTAAATCAGGTAGAGTTCTTCTTTTTTATAGGCTGTGTTAAAGGGCAGTTTTCTCCATATTCAGTATCTCAGTTTAACGTCTTATCATGCCACCATTTGATGATTATCATTAACACAATGTGAACACGAGGAAAGCCATTTTAATTAACACTGAGGGAATAAAGAAGTACTTGCAAAGTTTCACTGCACTTCATCTTCAAGGTTTGCCTTTTCTATATGCGACCTGCACCTGATTCATCTTTGTATTTACTAACAGCTAGAACGCACGTACAGAGCTCAGTCTCTGTCACTGTAATCCCAGTGTTACTTTCACAAGGGGATTTCATTTACACACAAAGCTTATGAAGCTCTTTGGTTTTAACAACACACTTCTAAGAATGAGGAGCGCTTATACGGCCTGTATCTGTGTGCTGGTTTACAACCTGTAGGTCATTCTGCTAATCCTACACTAATAGATGACATCACAGGGTAACAGAAACCGGAACTATGTGGCTCAAGGATTTGAGGTATTAGTGCTTACATGGCACTGCATTTTATGTTCATATGAATATGATGTCTATTTACATAAAATAAAATTGTTTTATTTTTTTGGCAAGATACAATACTGTGCAAAAGTCCTGAGCCATTTCTTTATATTATGTAAAGAAAATGAGAAAAAGGGTAAGTAATCTATTGAAACGTGCAAATAAACACAGAAATAAAGCACATACGGTAAAAAATGAGTCTTTACAACTCTAATGAGCTTGAAAGTCATCACCTTTGTTCTTCAACACAGCCTAAACTCTCTTAGCCGAGCTTTCTTGTAAATCCTTTAAGTAGTCTTCAGGAATAGTTCTCCAGGCTTCTTGAAGGACATTCAAAGCTCTACTTTCCTAGACTGATTCAATAATATTAAGCTTTCATCCTCTTACCAGATATGCTTTTACTGTAACGACAGTGTGTTTGGGATCCTTGCCATGCTGACAAATAAAGCTTTTTTTGCGACAGGCTGCTAGTAACAATTTGCCTAAAGATACAATTTAAAATAAGTTCTTTGCTAAGTTGTCTGTTATGTGTAGCCACAACACTGGTTCAACCCTTCAGATAGAGACTCTTTTTATGATTGAATAATTCCTTGGTCTGTGTTTAGTGACTAAAAAACAAACACATTTTTGAAAATGGTCAGGTACAAGGACTGGACTGAAAATGAAAAACTTTGAAAGACCTTCCGCAGCTGTACTTTTGAGTCATGTACGAGAGCATACGATTTATGATGTAATAGAGACTGTAAGACTTGTCAGTCCCACATCCCTAATGGACTCATTATCGTTTCATCTAAATCTATTCAAATTTCAATTCAATTTTATTTATATAAAAATTGAGGAGACTTTATAAAAATGTAATATACCTTGAATAGGGCCATTTTTTTACAATTGTTTTTATTTTTGCAGTAATTGAACTATAATCAATAGATAACATATATGCTGAAAATCAGAAAATGTAAGCTTGTTGATTTTCTGCTTCACAAAAACTGTAAAAACAGAGCACAAATATAAAAACTATACAGAATACTAGAAGTAGCAGAAGATGAACAAGTTCACGCTTGCAGCTGAGGCACAACGCTGCTTCCAACAGCAGCTGGTATCCTGTAAATAAATTTAAGCAAAACCAGACCACCATAGTTTGCTTTGATATGCTATTTGATATGATTAATTTAGAGCAAGTACAAAGAAAATATGGGAGGAGACACGAATCCATTTGGGGTTGCATCAGGAAGAGTTTCCAGCGTAAAACATCTGCCAAATAAAAAATGTAAGGGAGGAGCCTACAGGAGCTTTTACAAAACCAACATATGCAGTGATTTAAAATAAAACTACGTGGTAATATTGGGTTTGATGCCAACAACGTGTTTCAGGAAAGTTGGAACAGGAGCAAGAAAAGGCTGGAGTCGCAGTCAAATACTTTTTGAGGTCGAGGAAAGATATAACGGAGAATTCATGAGGACAAGAGAAATGCTCAATGTTTCACTGCACTAACATAACTTTGCAACAGCAGCTGTTGCTGATGTGGGTCTGCTGTGGTCACACTACCATGTTTAGACTTAGACCCTACACATGTCTGCCTGTGTATTCTTAGCAGTTTATTATATCCAGGCTGGATAAATGTAGTAAAAGTGATTAACGTGACTTCCTGAAAAGCCTGGAATTAAAAAAAAAACAAAAAACAAGTTACCAGAACAAAGGCAAAGAGAAATGTTTGTATTAAGTAAAGTTGCTCACCGTCCTGCCTGCTTATATTTTATCTTCCCGCTGAAGAAAATCCAGTTTAACTTTTAAACTTTTGCCTTTTTTTAAAGGCTTTCAGCATCTGAGACTAAAGTCACATTAAATAATGATAATCATAATAATTAATTGCTGGCAATAAAGCCAAACTCACAATGAGGACATAACTAATGCAAACTGAATTTTCCTTAGAACATTTGACTTTTATTATTTTAATATAGCTCATTATCGTTATGTGGTTCAGACAAGGCAGCAGCTTCATGCAGATGTTACCAAGATTCATACATCACCCGTAGATTCAACAGATTACTGAAAACACATCAGCATATTAGCAATGATATGACATAACATGGAAAACAGACTTTTAATTTATATGATGATCATGCATTATTAGTCATGTTGGCTGTGAACGGTCAGGATTGTGCACAGAGAGATTGAGTAAAGATGGAGTGGGTGTTTGCCAAACTGAAACACAGCATGGGGTTTCATCATTTCTGGCTCACAATATTATTAAAAGAGAAGCTGGAGAAATCACTGCACACAAGGGGCAAGCCAAAAACGAATGAATGGTCGTGATCTTTGAAAAAAACAAAACAGAAAATCCAGACACAGTTCTCTGCTGGAAATCACTGCATGGGCTTAGAAATACTTCTGAAAACCACTGCCAATAAACACACTTCATCCAAAAATAGGAATTGAGACTTTGGCATACACAAGAAAACAAGCACATGCACATGAACTACCAGGAAATGCTGCTGCCTTCTCTGGGTAGGAGCTCATTTAGGATTAGGGCTGGGCTATATCATACCGTTCACGGTAATACCGGTGTAATTTTGGGCAACGATAGGAAAATGAAATATCGCGATAGAATATGGCTAAAACGCGCATGCATTTTCATACACACATGGTGGCGACGCAGAATGAGAAGAGCGAAAGTGGATCGTTGAATGAAATGGATGAACCAGAAATGGTTTGTAAAAATGCTGCAACTTCAGTGGTGTGGAATTGGTTTAGCTTTCGTCCCAAAGCACTATTTTTGGTAGCGCATGCTAGCGGGCCGTCGTTATTACCGTGTTGTTTGGAAAATACGGCACACTTAAAATCAATCCTTTGATTTGTCTGAAAATCGACAGTGCCCCTTATAATCCCGTGCGCCTTATGTATGAATTCTGGTTGTGTTTACTGACCTTGAAATGATTTTATGTACACGGCGCTCAAAAATCTGTCAAATGTTTTAGTACGACTTTGCTAAGCTACGAACCCAAACCGCTTGATGGATTGTCAGAGCATTACAGCTATCGTAGGCAGGCACCTCGCGGAGTGATACGTACTGCGCTTCAACATAATATTACCGTATTGTGTGTGTATAACCTCTTTTTCAAGTTTTGTGGATATTATACGTGGTTATGCTGAGGATATGTCGGCCAATTTCCACTGGAAATGCCTTTTGGTTAAACTGTCAGCAAGGAATTTGCATTTGTGCTGTTGAATTTTTATATAACTTGAATGCACTTAAAAAACAGCTGCTCGTTTAAGTGAAAATACATTGATGGGTTTTTTTGCACTAATAAAGTTGTGGAGTTGTAAAGTATCTTGTCTAGTGTCAATTATATTGTCAGTTATATCGTTATCGCAAATTTTCAAATGTATATCGTGATAAATATTTTTGGTCATATCGCCCTGCTCTATTTAGGATGAATTCTGGTTAAGTGGAAAACTGTTGGTATGGTAACCATGGATGCTCTGACCTCTAGGTTGAAAAAAGAAAAGGAAGCCTACAGCTTGTTATGTGAACAGTTCAAAAGGTCACCTGGCATCAAAAATGAAAAGATTTTTTTTTTAAATTGTTGAATGTTCTTCTTTAACCTGCTCCGTTTATTGGTCACCATAGTGGATCATCTTCCTCCATCTCACCATATCTCTAGCATCCTCTCCTCACACCAATCCTCTCCATGTCCTCCTTCACAACGTCTTTCGCTTATGCTGTTAATTAATGAGACATTAAAGAACAAACAATACATACGCTGATATCCAAATGACGCCTTGTGTATGTGAATGTGAGCAAGACGGTGTCAAATTCTGCAGATTTAAATAGGAGCACGGCTCTGCAGCACAAGAGTCGGGGTGATAAACTGACCTGACTGCAATCTGGAGATGTCACTCATATTTGGCACCTTATTTGACACCTCCCAAATATTGGAAAACAGGTGACACAGAGACAGACAAACATTCCTGCTCACGTTCACACCTGCGGCCAATTATGAATCCCCTATTATGCTGACAGACATGCTGGACTATTGGCGAAAGCCAGAGCTCTGAAATACTCAGTGTTGTTAAAATAAGAGGTAATGCAATACAGCGGTAAGCGCCCTATTGCAAGTTTATTTTTCAAAGCATTTTGCTGAAACCAAACTCTTTAAAAAGCGATTTTCCTCTGAGCCCAATTTGGGTTTTTTTTTGTGGAGTTTTTCACTATACTTTCAGCTATACTGCAGGAATTTAGTGTGATATCTTTAGCTGTGCAAGGCAGTGGATTAGACTCAGTCTCTCTGTCTGTTCAGACGGATGCTAGTTTCACTTTTCACTGCCTCTGGAGGAATACACAGAAACTCACAAACAGGCTGGAGTGCACTCATGGAGCTAAACTCAAAGTGTTCCCTCCAGTGCGAACAGACAATGACGGGATCTTACAGCACAAAAAGTAAAGAAATACTCAGACACATCAGGCACTAAATGTAGAGAGAGGTGAAATGGATAAATATTACATGAGACTTCAGCCCAAAATAGAGAATCTCCCTCATGTCCACAGATTAACAATACCACTAGCTAAGATTAACAGATTACCTCATCCAGTAAGTAATGTTATTTATATTAAAAAACATTCTTTGATTAATGTTTTAAGTAGGGCTGTGCCACATCTTATCGCCAGTGATAACACTGGTATAAATTTTTATATGATATAAATAAAATAAAAATAAAAATGTCATATTGTGATATCATTGCTATAGGAAGGCCATGCATTTACATTTCCTAGCGCCACAACGAGACAAACCCGGGCATGTCTGAGAGCGAGAGCCCAGCGGAGATTTAACACCTAACCACGGAGCTACTTCAACAACTTCCAACAAAGCAAAATGTTTTCTTGCAAAATATGCAAGAAAACTGTTTTAGCTAAAGGTGGAAATAACAATACTAGCAACAAACTAGCAATTGATGCTAAACTGAGCTTCGCAGGAACGCTCGCTAGCTTCGCTCTATATGACAGGAAGAGCAAACAGTACGTGGTGGAAATAGTGGAAAAAGCCATGATTTAAGCAGTTGTTTAAAAAGCTCAACCCAAGAAACAGCATCCCAGGTAGAGAACATCTTTCAGTCTTATTAGGTGACAACATTTTGCAGCTCTTGACAAGTTACAAGGTTAAGTTACTTTATTTTTGCCATCTTAGAGTGTTAAGTAGTTATTTTTATACTTTTACTTATAATTTCCAGCCTGCTTTTGTACTTATTTCTGACTATTTCTGCTGCATCACTACTATTATGCTATAATGCTGCACACCAAGGTAAAAAGTTTATTGTCAATGAGAGCTGCTCATTGGAAAAGAATGGAAATTGCCCTTGCTATGACTCATAAATGCTGACTTATAAATGCTGCTCTCTGAAAGCTGCAAGCTTAAATTAAGAAAAAACTGAGATTCTGGGTTAATCCAATTCTCAGGAGAAGGCAGCAGCAAGGAGAATTTCATGGTTTGATCCAGGAGTTGAAGATATATCACAACCGCTATTGTGTATATTTAAGGATGTCAGTGGGGCAGTATAAGCGATTGTTAATAGACCTAACCACATCTGAGCCAGGGCAGGACCCAGCTGTGTGTCTGAGGTAAAATAGTATTATTTTGCATTGTAGATATCCTTGCATATTCAGCACCAGGGCATGTTTTGAGTGCTCTTGTTGCCGAATGCATTTGAAAATCTGAAAAACTGAACTTAATTCTAAAAGAATAAATGCTGCAACTTTGTCTTGCCAAATTATCACACCTGCGGTTGGTGTGAACGGCTGCATTAAGAACAGGTGAGTCTGACAAGTATTTTTAATGCTCATAAAATTTGCACAAAGTTACGTGTTCGGTGTGTGAAGAGCTTTAGAGTTAGATATGAAAAAGATAGTAGTATCTCAAATAATACTGTATACAGGCACCATTGTTGCTAGGACACCAGAAGAACATCAGCAGAACAAAAGAAGCAAAAAAGTTAGTTTTTGACAAACTTTCATTTGAAACAAACACCCTCAAGAAAATATCTATTCAGTAGGCTTAGTAGAAACTACACATGATCTCATACTTCTGCATAAGTGCATTCACATTACCAAGTATAGGGACATGTACCTGGTGGAGCACTGAATGTGGAGAGCTGTACATTTGTACATGTCATTTTTGCTATATAACATAAAAGTAGTCACCAAACAATTTTAAGTAGAAAATACATGATCACATACTTAGAAAAGTTAAAAAAGAGTGCACTGTCAGTGCCGATACAGTTGCCATTGCTGATTTTATAGTTACCAACTGATTTCTTTCAGGCACTAAGTCTACATGGGTTGTGGGTTTTCTTGGTGTGGAAGCATGTTGAACTGTGAGCTTCAGTATTTAGCAGTTCATGCTGTGTTCAGAGCCTGGAAAACAACTCCAGCTGGCCTTATAATCCCAATCCAACACTAAAATCTCTGTTTCCAGTATGTGCACAGCTAGCTGTGTTTTATTTGAGACAGATATACCAAGTGAGGCAGTTTTATTTCCTGTTTTATTTGGTAAGATCACTTTACTTTCATTTTGTTTCATGTCCATTGAGAACTCTGTTCTACCCTTTTGTTCAACAGCTTGTTGCCCACTGCTGGATTATGCCTTCATTAGAGTATTATTGTTCTGTCCCTCAGTTTGTTCCCTTTGTTTCTTCCCCACTTAGGTAAATTTTCATTTTCGTGGACTCAAGTACTGTGGCCTAAGAGCGAAATTCTTGATAGTAATATATTTTGTGTTTGCAATGGTAAAGAAGTCTATGTGTGGAGCAGACAAAAGAGTTAGGAATGTAGAGCCACAAAATGTTTGACCTGTATAAAATGGAGTGGAGTATAATGGATAAAGAGAGCAACATCTTTTTTTTTTTTTATTTAAATAAACATCTTAAAAGAAATTATGGGAGTCATAAGACTTATTCCACCATGTCGTACAGAAAGCTGACCTGCTCATCATTAGCAAACAAAAAGCTTTCATGTGTTGTGTTAGCTTGTCTCAACCAAGCTTGTTTGATCATATTACTTGAAGTTCATCAGCAGTTTTATTTCAAAGACGTGAAGATTTTCAAATTCTGATTTTCGTCTTGATGTTAAGAAGGTAAAGGAAATTATGTGATCGATTCAAGACTTCCACATATACATGGATGATGTGGTGATGCTAACTTTAGTTTCCAGGATTAAAAAATGATTCATGAGATTGTTATAATATAATAATAGTACTAAGAGAAAATTGTTACTGAAGGCTAAGCAATCACAACTGCAGACAAAAATATCATGTTTCAAGGCTAAAAACTTCAGAATGGCCCAGTACAAATACCCTTTTTCCATTGTAATGCTATATTGTCTCATACTTAAAGAGAGGCGTTTTTAAAATATTCTGTAACAGCTTATTGCATCAGCATGCCACAGAGAAAGGGATGCAAGATCTGCTATATGCTCGCACTCATGTCCTGACTTTCCGTACCAGCACAAACCAGACGCAGCAACAAACAGAAAGCACTACATATTGGAGCAACATCGGCTTCAAAGTGTGATCTGCTCTAGGATAAAAAAATACCTGTGCTTATTCTCTATTTAGTTAGTTACTTTGTGATGAGATTATACAAGCTGGATTGCAGCATCCTGTGGTGTAGCGGTAGGATTCAGAGTACCCACACCACCCTGCTGCTGCTGCCAGCTCTAAACACCGAACAATGATGTTGCCGAGTGGCAGCAACTATAGCAACGGCCTGCCATGAAATTTAGTTAGCAGAAGACTAGAAAAATTTCCAACTGTTGCTAAGGTAGTTTGTTTTTTGACTGTTGTTTTATGCGATGAATATGAATCTAAACATCTAATATTCAAAAATGTTTGCAGAGGACAATTTTTAAATGAAACTCTAACCTCCTTCATTTGTGTTAACAAGGTGAAGTCTGAGTTTTGGGGGAATTCCTCTGAGGAGTTGGAGAGCACTTAGAAGTTAACATTGGTGTCAGATCTTTCTACAACTACAGGCAGGTATCTTACTATTTTTGACCCTTATCTATGTTTTTAGCTCATGTCTAATAACAATAGACTGTGTTCTAACCAGAATGTTAAATAGAGTCCTGGGATGCCTTTCCACCCTGGGATTTGTCTTTGTTCATATCTTCCAGCTCATCAGGCAGCAGCGGCGCGTCCAAAATAGCTCCAGTGACTTTTTCTCTTTCCATTTATATTCCTAGACCTTTTCGAAGAAGCTTTTACCTAGCCAGCATTTTACTTTCCATATAAACACAAACACTTACCATTTGCTTCCATTGCACAGGTGGGGAAAATAAATTGAGAACAAAAAGAGAAACCAGGGAATAAAGGAGACAGGTGAGCAAAGCATAAAGGAACATGGTGCTGAGAGGCAGAGTTGGTGGAAAGAGGACAAAGGAAAAAAGGAAGGAGAATGACCATAATGCAAAGGGACAAAGCACAGAGGGACACAGTCAGCATATGGCTCAGAGGTCGCCATGACTGCTTCATAATGCCTGACTGTTCAGCTCGAAGTGATGGTGGCCGATGAACATGCATCACTTTGCTCTTGGGTGCCCCTCCTGCTACATGGGACAAGTGGCGACAAGACGTACGTGACACATCCTACTTGATCTAGAAAACCCCACTGATGTCCCCAAACAGAGGAATGAAACATATGGCTAACTGGGTGTCTAAAAGCAAAAGAAATAAAGGAAACATCTTTGAAAGCTGGAGCCTGTAAGCCATTTGAAAGCCACCTGGGCAGAAACGAGCGGGAATGAAAATCTGCAGCAGGATCAAGACTCTGATTAGGCCAGACAGGCCTGACAGATGGACAGACCAGATTAGGCATATAGACATGTATCAAACAAGGCGAGACAACGGTCATGTCTGAGTGTTGTCTGACCCCTGCGGAGAGGAGGGTGACAGCAAGGTCAGCGGCTGATTTCAAAAAGTGCTGCTCCAAAATTACACAAACACAACTTCAAAGCACTTGTACAGAACTCTACAAAAGTTTTAAATTTTATCTCATTACTTTATCTTTTGCTTTCAAGGAGCCAGACTTTCTTGTAACTTTTTAAAGTGGGCTTCTGGAGGTGTTTTATTGGACATTGGACAACAAATGGATTATCTCAGTTGTTCTCCTGACTGAAGTTTGGTCCGTTTACAGCATCCTGCCATGCGATTGCATTTGTCCCTAACCATTGGGAATCCTCATGTTTTTTATTCTCATTTTATTGAGTGGAATATTATTTAATTAAAATTTAAAAAATTATATTATGCTAACCATAGCTGTGTAGCTAGCCGCCATGTAGCACATCATTATATACCAGCTAGCCCAACTTCAGTAACCTTACAAGCGTCACTGCTGTTTAGTTTTCTGTCTTCATTTATGTTGGAAGTGATAGCAGAGTGTACGTTTTAATTTTTCAGAAATCCCTCAGTCAGAACATGCTTTATCATGTTTAGGTAGGAACTAGCGAGCTAACTTCCTGCTAACTTAACTTCTCCGTTAAATTTAATAAATTCTGTTTTCGCGGATGCCTGGGTGTTAAACTTAATTGGTACACCTGGTAGAGCAGCCACACTGACCATTTTACTAAAAATGAAAGAATTTAGACAGTTTTTAACTCTCGGTGATGCTGCAGTGTTCGTTTTACTTTGGGACCTCAAGCGGAGTTTGGACCTGGAAATGGCTAATGACGTCAGATTTAAAGACCAGATTTCTTTAGTTGAATATACAAAAGATGCTAAAGATAACAAGGTTTGACAGACATGAAATAGTATATTTGGTGATTCCTAAAGATTTATAAACTGAAAACGTAAGAGAGGACCTTCAACACAGTTTTCAGTTTGTCCTTAAAAAATTAAGTAAACTGAAAAAATAAAGGACAAAACAGTGGCAGGTCTAAGGAGGAGACTGTTATGGTTTGGGGCTATATTTAAGCCAGTGGAGTTGAGCATCTTGTTAAAAGTGATGAAATTATGAACACAGAGACAGAGACACCATCCAGTTTTCATCCACCACAGTGGATGCTACAGTATCGCTTCTGGAAGGCATCTGATTGGCAGCACCTTCAAAAGAAATGCCAAGAAAAGCAATTAGAATTGAACAGTTTTTGCATCAATACTTCTTTATATAAACACGTTTAACTAAATTGACAATTTCCCAGTTCCCTAGCAATACATAAGGAATTAGGGGTGGCTCAAGCCCTTTGCACAGTACTGCACCATGCAGGTATGAGCATAAATCTGTAGTGAAGACAAGTCACGGCAAAAGCAAACGTTAGCAAGAAAATGCTAAAATAAGGTAAACTGTATAAATGCAGCATATAGTTAATGTGGACTGAGTAATGATTTTGCATGCTTAGGCATCATAAATTACTTCTGCTCAGCATCTGCACATCATATATGCCCAAAACCTGTTTTACCTCAGTATTCTGTCAAAGTCAACCTTTAAGGACATAAAACTTTCTTAAATCAAATTAACCTGTACCAGTGGAACACTGTTTTTATCATGACACTATTACCACCCATGGCTGTAAGCAGGGTCACCCTTATTCAAAACATACAAGTTTCACAGAAGACCGAAAACCAAAGCCATTTAAAATGTTTAACAGCTGTCAGCAAGTAGCTAATGTTTACTGATAGCTGTTAATCTTTTAAGTACTATCCCAGTGTGGTCGTATTTGTTGTGTAGTCATAAACTACTTAATTGCTAGGTCTGTTTCTATGCATGAGTTATTTTTTTTATTTTTTTTAATCTGAAATAGATCATAAGGAGAATTGTGTAATCACTAAGATGGTCCTGTGGGTAAGGACCATCCTGTTTTGCAGTATCAAACAACGTTAGACATTCTCCACAGATTACAGGTATTATATCATCTGTCTAATAAATAAAGGACTGTATGTGTGATTAATCCAATCCACTCACTGCTTTGGACGATGTATTTCTGCAGACCCAAGGAAGTGCAGTGTCAATTTGAAATAGCTTGGTCAAGCTAAGCAGTCTTCACACTTTGGCTAGAAGTTATTTACTGTTAAACTTTGACATCAGTCAAACGCAGTGACGTCTCGGTAGGGAACCTCCCTTGATACATCATGTTTGGAAAGCTGCAGGCCACTCTGCATGTGCAAATGTGTGCATGATCAGCACCTCACCCACTGACTGCAGCTCTTTTGGCAAACTTATTCTCAACTGATATTAAATTGTTTTGAACACTATGTTTAGTAGCTATCAGCTGTCAGACGATCTCTCTTATCACTGAGGTGGTTACGTCAAAGGAAGCGACTAATTAAACCTGGCATTTGTTGCTATTTAGTGGTGATAGATGAGCAGCCGTTCAGTGTGTGCATCCTCATATCTGTCCAGCTTTTCAAACAAAATTTTCTGTTTGCATGCACCAATATTGTTAAATCATTACACTGTGATCTTTGAAACCCAAATCAGTCTTATAAATGTTTTAAATCACTCCCTCGTGCTGCTGAATGACTATTCAACTACGTAAAATAAAAATGTTGACAGGCAGGGCCGTGTACAAATATAACATCCTAAAAAAAACACTCGGATCTCTGTCAAATTTAAGTAGATCCCCTCTGCTGTGTCCTTCTCTGTTTGTGGGGCAGCAGTGATGGATCCCATCTTGTCGGCCCCCCAGTGAGCCACTGTGACAGTCGGGAGTCACCAGAGGCCCCGAACGTGTGACTCACAGATTCTTAAAGTCATTCCTGACTCTGACTGGAGACGATGAGTCTCTGATAGGCTTCTGCTAGCATCACTGCTGCCAGCAGGCTCTTTAAGCAGCGATTACCAGACGCCTATTTAGACTCAACATTACATGAACGCAGACATGCGCTGGGTTGCAACTGTGTTAAAAGGAGGATGCAGCTGCAGAGACAAATTTCAGTAACTAATCAGCAGCAATAACATCATCAATTGAGTTTTTCAGTGACCTACGGCAAGTTGCGTGGAGAGAAAAACAAAACCACACATGCATCTTGCTGTTCTGTTATGAATGCTACTTTTTCAGAGTTTTGTTTTTTAAGAATTTTCCAGCATACTGTGTTATAAAGACTTTATTATACTGGCTTTATGTTTACTGTGTAAAGTAGTTTGTGCATCATATGTTCTTATTCAGCTCATCTCAGTTAGTCTCCCTCCAGTTGGTCATGGCTGTTCAGTCAGAGGTTTCTTCTTGTTCCAAGGGAGTTTTTCCCTCTCACTGTCACTAATTGCTTGCTCATCGGGGGTCATTTAATTATCATTAACCTTAAATGTGCATTATTTATATTGGCCAGCGGTAAGCGAGTCTTCTGATTTCAAAAATACTAAATCACTGTGAGGGAAAAAAACATCAACCCAAAAAAAGCCTCATAAGTCAACTTTGTGAACACTTTGTTGATGCATTTATGGCCTCTGGCACTAATTTAAAGTCTTATTTAATAAAAAACTGATACTCATCTTCTACACTTTTATACCCATTACAATACAAAATGCTAATAAATAAGGAAAGCTTTAATATTCATCAGTCAAACATTGAGATGGCCCAAAAGGTCAAGGCTTTAACACAGCTAGTAAATGGCATACGCTGTATTAGCTCCATACATCCTTTATACACACAAATATGCGTTGCCACCACCTGCTCAGCTCTGATACGTTGCTACATGCACTGCAGACGATGTCGACAGTTTCGTAAACAACTGAATCCAAGTTGCTCAGACAGACCTGTTATGTGACATCGTTTCTGCATTGACCAATGGATGTTTTTGCAGTCAGAACTGAGCTCAGTGGCACATTTACACTGAGCCTTAACGCAAAGATAGAAATAGTAAATTTTTTGCACAATTTGAAGTGCAAAAACACATATGCATAAAGTGCAGTGTATATATAAACTCATTACCAATTGTGACCACATCCAACAAAGCCAATACTACGAAAAAATAAAGATTTTTCCTCAGTTAGCAGCATTTAAATCAGACCAGAAAAGTTATCACTAAAGGGCCTAACCCAGACACAAACAAACACACTCACACACAGCGACAGCAACAACCACACACCCACGGGATGCTCGGAGAGTGGGAGGGGGTAAGGGGGTGAGCCACGAGTCAATAAACCCTGTGTAATCTGTTCCCTTTAGTGGCATAAACCATCTGAGAGGCGATTACAACCGTTCTGCCAAAGTAAGAACATGCGAGTTCCTAATGGACAGAAACACTGAATACTCACTCACACACACTCAGACACACAAACACGTGTGTGAACCCTCATACTTACTATACGAGGGCCGTGAAGGCTGTAGAGCAAGAGTAGTATGTTCAAAGATTAAAGCCATGACTCATGTTTATAAGATCAGACTTACTGAGTGTAGGTGTGAAAAAAATAGTATGTCAGCATGTGTTTTTAGAAAAGTACTGATTATCATGGCAGGGCCACCATAAACTTGGACTCCCGCTGTGGTAACTAATGCAAGGCGTTGTCAGTTTGTGTGAGATTATGCATCGTGGACTCCGTGAGTGGGACTAGGAGTGAAGAGGGGGGGGGGGGTGGGGGTGGGGGGGGAGGCAGACAGGAGTTGTTAAATGTGGAGGAGGGAGGAAGTGTGGAGAGGCAAATCAGAGGGCAGAGAGGGCGCCTGCATGTGTGTGTTCGTGGCACGGGGCGGGGGGAAGAGGAGACGCTGACTTCATGCATCATTAGGCAGGTGGACTGAGAACACCAGGCGGAGCTGTGACCGTGGAGGGGAGCTGAGCAGGCATCTGGCACACAATACACAGCGATACACCCACATATTATGGAAAGCTGCCTACAAATTAGACAGTCGTCATTGGGCAAATTTTCATATGTGGATGATCACAAAGTAATTACAGTGTCCTGGCTATCACAGGACACCATGTGTTTTGTTTAATAACAACCTGCTGGCTTGTTTTGTACTGTGGTGGTGGTGGTGGTGGTGGTGGTGGTGGGGGGGGGGGGGGGGGGGGCTGTACTGTGGCTCGAGGTTCACTATGTTTATCTTATTATAAGAAGAGTAAGACAATGCTCAGATTACTACAGCTAACCACCTTAACCAAGTAATCTGATATTAAGGTCGTAATTCAATTAAGAATAAAGCCAGTGATAAACATCGATTGATTTGGCACTTGGAGCAAAACAGTACTCCACTCTGAACTTGGTGTCTTTTATGTTTGTTTTCCCTCGCCTGTTTTCAGTGTTAGCCCTTATGTCCACTGTGTCATGAAAGACCAATTACAACACAGGAATGGAAACATGACAAGCTCTTAATGAGCTCTCTAAATACACACGCTTCATAAAGACAAACACGTGAGATGCTGCTGTTGTTTTCCACATTATTTAAATCTCATTCTTCCTGCCGCAGGTACAAAACAATAGTGACAAAAACAGCGAAATGCAAATGTAGCATCTGATGTAAATCAGCTGAGGTACATAAAGTTCATTATTTTGTGACTTGTTATTGTGTCAGTGCAATTAGCTGCTCTTTAAGCGTGATCGATGGCCTCGAGTCGTTTATTAATCGCTGGTGGTCGAGTGTTTTGGGCCGCTGCGTAGCCGCCTCTTCATATTTGTTGCTTATATGACTGTGGAAAAAAGTTTTATTTCAATTCTTTCCTCCTGTTTCCTCTGCAGAGAGAAAGCCATTCTGCATGTAAAGAGACTGGCTCGCATACATACCATCTGTCAGTGATCAACAGTTGATCGCTAAGCTATAGTTGTAAAGGTAACACTTTAAACAATTTTGTTCTCCAGCATGAAGTTGGAGAGATAGTCTCTCACTCGGAGAACCAAGGTTACAAAGTAACCAACCATTCTCTGCACCACATACCGTGAAGTTACCTGGACTAGTAAGTAATACTACATTCAAAGACAGATACAACAACAATCAAGTGTTTGGGACAAAAATCTAATTTCTCAAAGCAGATCATCGTCCGTTGTTTGGAAATACTTTGGATTTAGTGCAAGTGAAGAAAATCTGCAAAGAGTGGTGTGTGTCTGCACTGCAAAGCAACAAAGCATCTTCAGCTGTCTGAAATAAAACACCAAAAACTGCAGTATAATTAATGCATGAAGTCAAAAAAAAATTGTGCAATGCTCACATGTCGATAAAAAAAAGGGTCACACCGTGCAAAAGACGTGTTATCCCCTCACACACTTTGTTTTCCAAAGGGACAAAACCTGTCGCAGGAGTAAAATAAAGAGATCTCACAACTACTATTAATATTATCCATCGTGCAGGTGCAAGGAATGGAGTGAAAGACCCTACCTTTAATATTCGAATAATCTCATAATACGTGAAGATGTACACGAATCTTTGCATGTTCTGCTTGCATAAAACAATTTTTGCCACTAAAATCAGTGAAGAATCCTGACAAATATTTGTGATCTCAATATTATACAAAATAATTATACATCAGTCAAAATTACTCAAACCAGTTGCAGTACTGTCGCAACCACGACAGTACTGGAGGCAGTCGCTGTCCAACCTTGATGCTGGGATTAGTTAATCGCTCTACACGCCTACTTGATGTTGGCAGCAGTTATTTGGGATGTTATCGCTGCAGCTCGCTGAATTTCAGACATTTTCGTGGTCTCTGGTCGCGACATCACGGCCAGTCTCTTCCTGTTCTTACGCTCGTTAAGGAACAACATCTCCCATTACCTGAGTGCAAGTGAGTCTGATATAAATCATATATGAGCTAGGTCCTCCAGCAGCAGCTTATTTCTGCGTTGTGCAATCTCAACCTTGTGGTATGAATGGAAGGAAACCAGACCACTTACTCAACCTTTGAAAAGACGCTGACATTTCATTTAGTTATGAAGATACAAACTGTTCAGCCTGGCTTCTTTGGGTGTTTAAATTCCTTTCTTGTGTTGCACAAGTCATAGAGTAAGGTGAATGTAAAGCAATTTTTCCCTCTGGAGGACTGAAATTAAGAAAGTAACTACTTCTAAATATGAAAGCAGTTATATAAAACAGATTGAAGTTGAAACTACGACTCGTCAACTTCTATTAGATCACCAGTTGAAACACATCAGGATTAAACTTCTATGATGCACGTTGATCACCTAAACTTGGGTCATTGCTTCGGTATTCCAACCTAAAGTCAGACCTTACATTTTAGTCACTTATGTGCACGTGAGCCTACTGACTCTGGACTCTGACTTCACCGAATAAAGACGGAAATGGCAGGCAAGTGAATCCAAGGGTGACTCCATGAAACACACACTGCAGCTACACGCTGGCTCAGCTACGCTCCGTTAAAGTGGCTGTCGGAGGCGATACAGTAATCCACTTTTAATGGCCGTGTCCCTTCCCCCACCGTGATGTGATGGCCCCGGACATACCACCGCGCCTCTCTTAAGGGAGAAGTGTCAAAACCAAGTCGCCGCTGTGCGCTGCCCTACACATTTGACAGTGTTGGAGAGGAGAAAACCTATCCTTTCTCCCATGTGAGATCATTTCTGATTCAAAGTAATGGACCCATTTGCTCCCACATGTAAGATGGACCCCCTCAAAGCTTTGCACATCCTACGCAAGGAACCAGAGTTTGTCTTCTCAGTGTAAAGCAGTGCAAATCTGTAAGGATTGTGCTGCATGTTTAATGTTATCTGCGTGGATTACAGTAGAAGAAAGACTGAATCTGCTCATTGTGATAAGATCCTATAATTAGACTGAACACCACTCTGCTGTGTCACGTTTTCTTTTTTTGTTCCTTTTCTTCTTTATAATGCTCCTTATTTCAATTAGTAAAAGAAGCGTTCTTCACAGTTTCCTTTATTATGCCCTACAGTGCAACCACATTCACAGTGTATCACAGTATAACAGCCTCTGACAGGTAGTCAGAAGTCAGCTAAGGTTACGGCAGTAGCATCTTGCTCCCTGACACCAACTAATCAATTCATCGAGTGCACAAAGAAATAGGTCAGTTTGTCATTGGTATCCTATTTAAATCATCTTTGAAGAGAAGCACAGTGCAGCATTATTAAACTTTTTTTCAGGTAAATTTTAATAGTTTTGTGATGTAAAAAAATATCTGAAGTTTATAAATGTTGACATGATTTCTTCAAAATATCTTAGATTTGCTGTTATCTTGTCGTGTAGCTGTGAAAGCTAGGAGCAGAGAAGATAGATTTTGTTTCGTTTTGTTTCAAAAAAAGAAATCTAACAGTATTAAAGCATCCTGGGAACTTTTGGAGAGAAGGAAAGCGATAGGGAATTAATTGCAACAGAGGTGAGATGTAGAGACACCTTTCTAAAAAAATCTTTTTAGAAGTCTTTTGCCTGTTACGTTTTGCTGATTCATCCCGAAACACCAGGGAACATTTTTAGACGGATAAATGGTATCAAACGTGGACGTGTATTAAACTATGTGGACATATTTAAATGGAAACGCACGGAGACGTGATCAGCCAATGAGAGTTAAACACAAGCACCGCTCCAACACAAATCCAGGTGGCAAGAAGCTCCTAAATAAGAGATGAGCGGTTTTGTTTTTTGTTTTGTTTTTTTACTACTACACGTGATCGCAGAAATAGACGCGAGACCAGAGAGCTGCTCTGAAAACTGAAATCGCCGAGCGCGTGCGGGTGAAAGAAGAAAGCGGTGTGTGTCCGCGTCGTTTCGCTGTTCCTGTAAATCCACCTGCTCTGTTTCGATTCTCACCAGCGGATCATAATACTCAGAGACCACCAGGAGGAACACGGAGAAGGGGCGAGCGCGCACTGTCCACCCCTCTCCTCCTCCCCCCGCCTAAATACCTGCTGGGTGTCGATGTCACCGGCGCGCACATCAAACTGTTGTTGAAGGCAGAGCGACACAGAGGCGGATGGAGGTAGTCGCTTCCGCCAGCAGCTGCTGAGCTTCAACTTCACAGCAGACATAACAGAAAAACGCGACTGGAGCTTCTCAAACAAGACAACAAAGCCCAGAGGCTCATTTCAAACCTGTTTTCCCCCACGCTCCACACGCACCAACACACGCTCCGAACCAAAGCGCGCACCTCCTCCTCCTCCTCCTCCTCTTTGTCCATACTCACCACAGCTGTCTCTTCGCGGGGAGGCAGTCTTTGTTGGAGGCTGTCACTCCCATGGCCATCTGCATCACCGTTATATATTTCTGGTACTTCATCTTCTCCTTCTGCAACTCCTGCTGCCGCGTCTGCTGCTGCTACTTTTACTACAACTACAACTACTGCTGCTGGTGCTGCTACTTCTAGGAATCCGCGCGCCACCAAAGCGGCACAGGTGAGCGTGCATTCAAATGTCTGTTATTGTCCTGTCGCGTCATCCGTGGCATCCTCGGTGTCAAAAACGCCATTTCCACGCTGGAAACACCGCTGATAGGGAGGACGTTCCCGGAGGAGTTCAAGGAAAAGTGCCACGCCGCCACGACCCATGCCCGCGCTGACCCTCTAATCTCATTAGAGCTCAGAATAGATTGGCTAATCTATTCAATTTTAGTCAGGACCGGGTCATTGTTGTGGTTTGCCTCGTATGGCGGACACTTTCCCGGCCGCCAAACCGTGAAATGCCGGTTTGTTTGTGTGGAGAAAAAGAGTCGAGAGAAAGAGGCGGTTCAACAGTGAGCGGTAGGATGCAGCGGCGACGGCACCCAAGCGTCTGCGAGGTAGGAAAGAGAGTGCGCGTGTGTTCAGCCAGAGAGGGAGAGAGCAGGAGAGTGACACAGGAGGAGGGAGGGAGGAGGAGGAGAGAGGAAGCTATGTAATGGCTTTAGTGTGTGTGTGGGGTTCGTCTAAGTGATTCTTAGAGAAATCCCAGAATTGTAAAACTGAGACAAAGGTGTGTTTTCGATCTTGCTTTCTGTGAGGCAGGATTTAAATATCATAAAGTGGAGGTGGAGAGGAACAAATCAGCTCATATGGAATTAAATAACCAGGAGGCAAGTAAGTAACCTAATAAGACCAGATTTGGTAACCTGGACCTTTAAGTATAAAGAATGGAAACAAAACCATGTATTGCAAAGGAGAACTATTCCTGTATTCCTGCCCCTATATAAAGACTACAAACATAAATACAAATGATACAGGAAAAAGGCTGCTTTTTCTGAGCTTCACACAAAGTGGGAAAAAAACTGCCCTCCAATTGCAGAAGTCAAATTATGTTTGTTTGTTTTTTAACCACTGAGCTCCTATTTTCCAGACTAAAGACAGAGAGACCAATGAGTATAAAAGTCAGCATCCATGATTTTATGAGGCACATCTGACCATGAAGCAGAGGTAAGTTGCAAATCTGTGAAGGCACCATTAAAGCTTAATACAAGTTCTGGCGCAACATTTACTAATGATGTTGTTTACTAATGACCACGCTCTACATGTATTAAAACAGCATGTCTGTTGACCAACTGAAAAAATATTCAGTAAAATTAAAAATACAAAAAATTATGCTTTAGACCAGGGCTGTCAATCATAAGGTCCAGGGGCCAAAACTGGCCCACCAAAGACACCAATATGGGTCCCTGGGCGGCTCTGGAATATGTGAAGGAGAACATCCATTTCAGACACACCCCCACAGCCCCACAGCCATTCATATTACACCAAATTAAATAATAGATAAACAATTAAATGACTAAAAGTTTGTTTTTCACTGTCTATCATAGAAATTTGTGTTTTTTATAATGGGTTTACATTAAAAAAAAAATATTATTAGAGGGCCGTCTACACAATGAGCTACCAGAACTTTTTCTGTCATTTTACACATTTAATCCCAATGAGTCATGCTGACAGACTTTTCTTTATCACGTAGAACAAATGGGATGTACTGTTGAAATTGTATGTCTTTTTCTTTCATTAAAGTACTTCAGGGATCGAATGTGTAAAGTTGGTAACTCTGAGAGAAAGGGGTGTTTCACTGGTCCCGCCCTCGTAAGATCAAAGGGGGCCGTATGTGGTAACGTGTGTTTGACATCCCTGCTCTACACTATTAAAGTCGACCTCGTACATCAGCCTGGAGTAGGAAAACATTTTGCTTTAAATACTTCAGTATTATTCTCTCCACTTCCCAAGTTCTTTTTAATTTTTTTTTTTACAGAAGAGGTGATAAAACAGTGGGAAAAAAACACTGTACCACCATTTTTGAAACATATTGTGGGCAATAAATTCAACATAAGCAAAAACATGTTGTATTTGTAATATTTTCCGTTAAATATAGAGCTTAAAACGTTCGCAAACTGTTGCATTATGCTATTTTTTTTAGACATTTTACTCAGTTTCCAGTTTTTTGGAAGTATGAACTGTGCATTCAAATCTTGGATCATCTTAAACCACCACACAGCTCCAACTGAATAAAATGGACAATCAAAATTACTGTAATAAGCAAAAAAAAATATATCTCCTCTTAATTTATTTTAATTGCTAATGGTGCATATTATACACACATGAATACATTTTTCTGCCAATAACTAGATTAAAGAATATTATAGTTGACATTATAATGTAGATATTATGATGGATTACGAATGTGTTTTGTTTTTAACATCTATGCTATACCTCCTAATGCCAAGCCATACTAAATGCAAGCCTGAGGTTACAATTACTTACCCTTTAGGGGCTGATAGTTCACAGAGTGTCTACAGATGATAATCAATTCAGTGATTGATTCGGTGTCAAATTTAAATGCCCAGTAAACACAAGTCTTTAGTGAGACCTGAAGGACGAGGGGATGCAGAGGAGCCTGTGCGCTCATGATCTAAGGAGGAGTGACTCCCCGTGTGCGTGACATCTGTCAAACAAGTGAAATGCATTTCTCAGGGCTGTCGAATAATTTAGATTATGATGTAACCATAAAGAGAGTTCACAGACTGCATAAACCCCTTGGGCAGGACCACTTCCCATTAAAGAATTTGGCAATGAAGCTGGATTGCATCCTGCATATTTTATAATGAAGCTGCACCACGAGGGGAGACAGCATGTCCCTATCCCTGTATTTACATATTTGTTCAGACTAATAAACAGAATGAAGGATGGGAGAAGGACTGAGTATAAACCATAGTCCCCTTGAGATGGCCCATACACCAGAAAAAAGCAAATGTAGATATAAACTCTATCTTTGACCAGCAAGCCAATGCAAAGCAAGCCAATGCAAAGGCAGGTAGATTTTGGATGGAGCAAGCTGGTGAGCAGCTGGTGGGGAAGGTCAGGAGGAAACTGCTGTTATCAGCACTGCTTGATATTGGCAGCTCTGAAAACAACAGAAAATTCACCCCAAAAAACTGAACACAGCCTCTCATGAAACTCCTCTGATGTTTATTTACAGTTCTTGGAGTTGGGAAGAGGATTAAATTAACATGTACACACATACACCCACCAGCGTGCCAGTGGTCTGAAGGAGGGTGAGGTCACCACAGCAGTGATATGGTTTTAAGCCAAAAAGGACAGCGAAAACTGACGCACAGTCCTCAGCAGGCTGTCAATATTCCCTTTAATCTCTGGTATTAAACGCAATTTACTGGCTCCATTAGCCCCAGATGTTTAAAATAGATTCTCTGGGCCCCACTTAGCTTCTTCTGCACTCATTTTATGGCCTCAAACATAAAACTACACCTCCTTATATAGCCACAGATAAACAAAACAAGGCTAACTGTCCCCAAGCCCGGCTGCCACAGATGTGATGTTATGGTGGGTTAAAGAGGGATGGTGGTTTGGTTAAGAGTGAGATTTCCCTCAGGAGCAGCAACCATCCAAATGTGTTGATCCCCCCCCACTGCCATAAATTACACTATCCACTGGCCCCTGGCCACGATTAATCACATGACCACAGCAGCCAGATTAAATCTGTAGCCTTGGACTGCTCTCCTGTCTCACTCTTGCTCTGCCTCTCTTTCATACCAATAAGCAGGCAGCAGGAGCAGACACATGGACCACATCAGCTGAGCATACAGCGGCAGATTATTACGTCTGAGTAAGCACAGAAAATTAGTCACCGAATGTCTGATGCGTGTCATCATTCACCTGTCATCTGTCTGCTCTGAGTGGTGTCTGTGCAGCTCACAGGGACTGCCCCAGTTGTTATTATAGACCGCTTTTTGAAGTTTCCTGTACTCACATGCCCTTCAACGACAGCCAAAGAAAGAAAAAAAAATCCTGCCAGAGGCCAAATTGTCACTTTTTGAGTGATGAAGAAAATCAGTTATGTCTTTCTGTAGTGGAAGTGTGAAATTTAGATGTGAAGAAGCAAAAGGCAAAGCAGAGCGATTCAAGTCTGAGAGTCAGAGATTACACAACTCTTGTTTCCCAGAGCATACAGTGGGAAAAGTCTGGAAAGTCGGTTAAGTTCATTTAATGGATATAGTGTTGGGTTAGCCACTTTAGAATTACCCAGGATACCTTTGGGGGTATGAATACCTCGATTTCTCTGTCTTCCACGTAAACATCATATCCTATCGATGATCCAAAAAAAGACTCAAAACCAGGATAGCCGTGTCCCAGTGCGATGTGGATGCTGCACTCCTGCTGTAACTCAACACTCCACTGCAGAGCATCACTGTCTCTTGGCTTGGCCACATTTTGCCCTGACACCTGATATGGCTTCATACACAACAGCAAGATGATGTAAGATAAACAAGTAAAAGTTCAATACTTCGAGTTACTCAATGCACATGAAAGTGTTACTAAAATAACACTAAATAAGATGATATAAGCACTAAAATGGTGTCACTGTGAGGCTGTGAAGACCGCTGGTAAATTTGAGCTGTTATTGTAAAGTAGAAATGAAATTTAAGATTTCAGTCCCTCTGTTTGCAAACTGACTTAGAATCAACTGACAAGCTTTGACAAAAGAAACCAAAAACTTCCTCAGCTGTTCATGGGAGTCAATCCCCCAAAGATTCATGTTAAAAGTGATCAATCATGATGGTGGAAATCAAAATGTTTTATCCATTGCATAGGACTGTTTTATTCTCTGTGACGTATGGTTCATATAGTTGATTGCATGGTCGGTACCTTACAATGTAAAGTGCCTTGAGACAACTGTTGTTGTGATTTGGAACTATATAAATAAATCTGAATTGAATAAACAAGTGATATAACTACATCACTTGTTTAAATTATATTTAAATTATGTACGATTATGAACTTGGGCGTCTTTGACAAGTCGATGATGACTAAGCTCTTATCTCTCTGCTGGCTGTCACCTCAGATAATTGGGGTCACTAAAATGAACCTGTCAAACGTGTTTGTTTTGGTACCTTTTGACACATTTAAATTGAATTATCTTTTAAATTATTATCTGAGTGCTTTATGTACAAATAGATGGTCCGCAAGGCTGCACTCAGGTTCTTGTTAGTGAGCCTGTAATATTTTAATTGTATGTTACGTAGCACAAGTATCTGTCTGTACTGTGAACACGCACATGGTTTATGTCACATTTTTCAAGTTTCCCTACAGTCTCATCCTCCATTCAAACTACGGCCATCTGCTAGCATCCAAAGCAATCACAGGAAAGGTTTTCGGTACAGCACCCATATTGCAACAATTTCATTGCCAGCAACACCTTGCTAACCAGTACACATCTTTCCCAGTGACTGAAGGTTGTCACAGCGTGACTGGTCTCTCTAGGCTTGTGTGCCTGATTCCTAAACAACAATCAAAGGAACAAATTTTGCCTAAAGTGGTAGCCTTTTGGCACATTTAACTAATTTAAGTACATGTAAATTTTCCATGTAATTTTTTTTACATTAACATTAACTTTATATATGAAATTATATGAATTTATTTGATTGGTATACATTCAGCTTACACAAAGCACATTTTCCTCAGTGATTAATTATTTATTATAATAAATAAAACATTGTTTTTGTACATATCAGCTGCATTTTACTCAAAATGATAGCTTCATGTTTATTGAGGGTGAAGAATCTTGAAGCTTGCTATTATGGTCATTTCTGACTTCAGTAGAAACAAAAATAGCAAAGTGTAAAATGCTACAATGTAAGCTTTAAAATGGATGTTGGCTACTTACATTTTTCATATACAGTCTTGCCTGAATACTGCTATACAAATGCATTTGACTTGAGTTACAGGACAATGTAGCTATGATGTATTGCTAGATTGCAATGTTGAGCTTGCTATGTTTTTAAAATGTCTTTTATGCGTCATTAAGGAATGTATACTTTACCTTCCTTATTCTTGGTATATATGTAAGATTAGGGGAAAAAACACTATACAGTACAGAACTACAACGAATGTACAGTGGGAAAAAAGCAATAACTCGCAGCAGTATCTGCAAGACAAAAACCCGCCTGTGAGGTGTGTGAGACTTGCCAGAGAGAGTTGTTGTGATAAGAATGCCCACATGGTCCGCCAGATCTGGCAGCTGCAGAGGATGCATGAAATACATGAATCCAACCAAGGGTAATGCAATATGTAAATGAAACATTTGTAGAAAGGAAAGCGCCTGCTGTTACTTCTGCAAAAGTGCACAAGATCTGCATGGGACAAGATTCAGCAGAAACAGATGCACACACTGTATGGTGTTTTTCGTTTGTCTGTTTCTGCACTATTTCTGGTCACACTTACAATGAAAAGGGTAAAAATGTGATTAAAAAAAGAAGTTCTACCATCTGTTGCTTCTGTTATTAAGCATCGCACAGTTTTAAGATGCATGGAGGCTGTGAGGAAGCTGAGCAGACGACAAACAGACGGAGAGACGGCATATGAACGCCAGGATCCCTGGATACCAAATGACTGCTGTTGCTGTAGTGATTTATTGTGTCGGTCCAGTGGCGTAGGGTGTGTGGGGAATTTTTTTAAAAAAGAGAATGGTTGAACATGAAGAAGAATCCTCGTGTAAACAGATGAACTGCCTGACAGTTGCACAGAAAACTGAATTTTGTGTGTGAGACTGTCTTTGGAGAGGAAGGTGTTCAGAGATAGGAATACTCGACTCCGCCTCCACTTAGCAGGGTTTCACACCAGCAGCTTCCTTTCCTCCTGCCCTCCCACTGTCACCTTTATTAACTGTCTGCCAGGTGCAGACTTTCTCTCCTAAGTGTCCCAATGTAGCTTCGGATTTGCTGAGATAAGTGATGAGCTGAGGTACAAAGAGCCTGTGGGAGGGAGCAGGTGTCTCTCGTGTTAAAAAACACAATTTACAGGTAACACAAAGCAGTAATATACAGTCTGTTTACCACACTGCAATACAGTAGACCGAATTACCAAAGTAAGTTGATCTGCCCCGTCTGACGTGCAAAAAAACATACAACATAATGTTAGCATATTTGATGTATTATGTCTTTCATCTAGCTAACATGACTATATTACTTATTGCATCTTGCATATTTGGACGCAAGGACACCGTGGAAGGTAATAAAACCCACTCTTTAATACCCACTGGTTTTTTGAGTCCAGTCAAACCAAAGCCTCACTGAATATGAATAGAGGCGGAAATACCAGACTAATGACTTCATCGTAAAAAAGCAATTCTGCCATACTTGATAGCTATCTATTTTGATACATTATTAGTATAACTGAAGAAGAAAAGCATTTCCTAAAAAGGCACAAGGCCACTGTTGATCATTTCATTAAATTTGCATCTTTTTCTGCGTCTGAGTTTCCTCTTCTTCACCGCAGCTTTTGTTGACATTTATTCATTTTTAAAATTTCAGAATGCAAATCACAAAGGTCCCACCTGGCTGGCAAGAGGTTAGTGACAGTCTCTGTGAAACTGATGACTAAAGCCCCAGTTTAGGCAGCACAGTGGCGTGGGTTACTTTTGAGGTCTTTGGTTGTGTGGCTGTTGTTCTCCCCGGGTTCTCTCTGGGTACTCCGGCTTCCTCTCATAGTCCAAAGACATAAGATTAAGTTAACTGGTGATTCTAAATTGCCCATAGGGATGAATGTGTGGGAATGGTTGTCTGTCTCCCTGTGTAAGCATTTCTTATGAAAATAAGTAAAATGTAATTAAATCTTTTATAGCATGAACGATCCACCTGAATTAATGCTGCACATTAACTTTAGCTACTGTCCCACTAGCTACTGTGCATCTCCTTTGTAAAGATAATATATATTAAATGTTTTAGGGCTCCTTTTTCTGAAATCTGTACGCTGCCTACAGGGATCCAAAAACAATGTAAAGAACAATATAAATAATATAGGATAAATAATCGAGGATTTATGTGATAAGCTTTGCTTCAACATTGCTGAGTGCTTAACGGCTGCCACAAAGATGACACAATCCATGGATCTTTGCTACTTAGTGATGTTTGATTTTTTAAATAATGTCGTGGTCAGCATCCCCATAGATACATAAATACTCACAAAGAAGCTGCAGTGTTTGGCTAGATCTGTAGTCTCACGCTACATTTTCCATTATCATCGTTTAGTCTACTTAGTTTTGTATTACGTGAGTTAAATTATTAATATGAGACAAGAGCGATTTTATTTATTTATTTTTACTAATAATAGTTGAATGTGCAGTACAGTGACGTGCTGTAGGTGCTGCCGTGCAACAATATGCGTGCTGTGTAGGCTGCCGTCATGCATCTTATCACAGCACTTTCAGCGGAGTGAAAATATAGAAGTATATGCTCTAAGTATGCCTGCTTTATATAAGCAAGTCATGCACAATGGAAATGTGCTGCTCTAAGAGTGCAGTTCTGGATCAGCCATAACAAATATACGGTCATGAAAAATAATGTTTTCGCAGGACTACACAGTGCTGTGAAAAACTAAGTATAATGCATGAACCACCTCCAGCATCAATAACCTTAAGCAGGTATGACTTTATCACAGGAAATTTGTTCCATTCTTCTTTGCAGTGTTGCTTCAGTTCGTTGAGGTTGGCATTTAGCTTCAGGTTTAGGTTAAAACAATCAACACCTTGATTCTCTTCTTTTTCAGCAATTCTGCTTTGCTGCTAGAGCAGGTTTGCTGTATTTGGGATCATCGTCCTGTTGCATGACCCCGCTTAGGCCAAGCTTTAGCCATCAGACAGATGGCCTCACATGTGACTCGAGAATACTTTGGTATACAGAAGAGTTCATGGTCGACTCAATGACTGGAAGATGTCCGTGTCCCCTGGCTGTAAAACAAACTATCATCACTCCTCCACCACCGTGCTGACAGTTGGTACGAGGTGTTTGTGCTGATATGCTGTGTTTGTGTTCACCAAACACGGTGCTGTGGATTATGGCCAAACATCTCCACATTGGTCTCATCTGTCCAAAGGACATTGTTCTAGAAGCCTTGTGGCTTATATGGACTTAAAGTTATTATTATTTTTTTGCAATTCCTCAAAGCATTGTACAGTCAGTGACTTTGTTGAGAACGTTGTGATGTTTTGTGCACATCTCAATACCCCAGACTGGCATTTCCACATGACTACATAAAGTCTTGCGACAATAGTTGTGTTTAATTAAAAGAATGTATGATTAAGTGTCATTGTTAATGATTTTTAAGTTCATTCTCTTAATGAATGTTAGCAGAAAAAAATGCTTTGCGGCTTTTCTTAAACAAACAGTAATAACATGTAAAAGCCCAGAAGCAGACATTAAAGTACTGATGTCATGAGGACTCACTGTAAACCTAATGGGCCAAAGAATGTGTTTACAGTAATGTCACTGCACGCTATGCGGAGGCATGGTTTTTGCTATGTTAATGCACAGGCTTGAAATATTTTTCTTAAAGATTGCTGCTTTATTCGTATCATAAAGTGCACTTAGTTCAGGAGTTTGGGTAAATTAGATTTACAGCAGAATATCCTGAGATGAAGGTTTTTAGTCAGGCAAGCATAAAAACAGTTGGGGAAAGCAAAATAAGTGACTGGGTGAAGAAAAAAAGCACCACTGTGTGTTGGTTTGTGTCTTTGGAGAACTGAAATCCAAAGTGTCGCTCAACATGCTGTGTTTGATATTCACTTGGAAAGGATAGTCTGGTTTTTCCAGCCAATTAACTCTGCAAGCAAACAAACCATAGCAGTGCCAGTCAACTTGCACGACAAAAACAAACTGGAAACAGGGAAAAATCAGAATCCGGTCTGATCAGTAGTTCTGCAGTTTTTGCACGCAGAAAAATCTTTTGCCCTTTATTACCATGAATGCACCGTGTGATGCATTTCTTACATAACAACACTTAAAGTGTACTCCCTAATACACATAGCTGATGCACTTTTAAGGGAAAAAAAACACTCCTCCAGGAACAATCTCAGGCCACATCATGCAATATGAGAACACAAATAAAAACCAGTCAAGCAAGAGTTTGTTACATCAGCAGAGATAGCTGAGGGTGGATAATGATAGATGGGTAATGTCCTTGGCGATCATATCTTGTTTTTAAAGAACAAAATCATGTCAAATATATTTTAATTTGAAGTTCTGACCTTTTACCCAGGATATCCACATTCATTTTTTCTTTAAAAGCATAATAGGTGCTACACAGAGCTTTGCAGACCCATGTTCACTTGTTGTAGCTGTGGATGACAGTAAAGTGTGTACTCTTGTTTTTGTGGATGCTGTTGTTGGTTCTTTAGCTTAGTCCCTGCTGTGGAGAAGAGAGAAATCAGAACAAACTTACAAACACTGTTTGAGTAATGAAGTGAAACACAGTTAAAACATTTTAACCCTTGTTGTGCTTCTCATCCCTGACTTTGCAGGTGGCTGTGGTTCAGGGGGTAAATCAGATCATCCACCAGTCAGATGGTGGGTGGTTGGATCCCCAGCTACAGCAGTCAGCATTTGGGGGCATCCTTGGGCAAAATACTGAACCCCGACGTGCTTCTGGTGCATCCATTTGAGTGTAAGTATGTGTTTAAATGTTAGATGAGGCCCTTAGGTATCAAAAGAAGCGCTCATGTGAATGTGTGGGAGATTGGATGAATTAGGCTAGTAGTAAAAAGCACTTGTAGTGCTTAGAGTACAAAAGCATTGCATAACTACCACCTCATTTATTTTATATTCATACTTCTTCCCCATCAAGTTAAACTTTTAAAACTAACTTTTTTAACCGATCAGCATTTAATCTACACAAAGAATTGTTACTGTTTGTTCACATAGTCTGATCTCAAAAGCACATAACAGCAGGATCAATATTTAACCAAGTATTAACAGGATAATCAAAGTCAACATCGTGATTGACAGACTTTTTACCTTTTGTAATAACAGTGCATTATATTCAGAAGCATTTCTGTTATTTAAACACTACATGCTGCAAACTATTTAAACCATTGGCCAAAAGAACAAAATACCTTTAAGTTTTTAGCCTCATTTAATAAAAAGGGGCAAATGTTTTTCAATATCGCACCCGCATTAAGCCAGTAATCAGTGAATGTTTAATATAAAGTGTATTTGCAGCTTCATCCTAATTAGGGAACTCTACATACGTATACATACAGTATTGGTATTTTGCTATTTGAGATCCTGCTGCACTGAGCAGATATGCAGGGCCAAGGTGAAGGTCACAGCAGGCTGAGTTCCCGCCAGAGTTAGCGGTAACCTGAACCAAGAACTGCAACACAAGAGAGAACTCACAATCTCCAGCCTGAGTGTGAAATGAAAAATGCCTGCCCTTGTGCCGGTGTGAACAGAGGGCTGAGGAAACACAGGCACATTTTTAACATACAAGCAAAGGGACTTTGTTGGAGATAGCCTGACGCTTTTCGTTTTTAGGGTAGTGTCTATCAGTTCTACTACTGAGCTCAGTTTTGTGAGTCTTGTTTTCACCTTTGTGCATGATGAGGCGTTTGTTAAATTATAATCAATTATAAATCCCATTGTCAATAAATAATCCTGTAACATTTCATCTTGACATTAATGGCATTCGTGTTGCTTCCACTTTACTTCACTGTATCAAATCTATGTATCAGCTAATTTCATTGACATGAGAGTTCAGCAAGCTTAACATTTATTATGTTACTGTACTGGTTCACTGTACTGCCAGAAGTATTCACTCATGTGTCATCACAAGAATATAAACTTGAGTAACATCCCATTCTTCATCTGTAGGGTGTAGCTTCAGCTCTTCTGGCTTTCCACAAGGTTAAGGAATATATTTGTGGGAATTTTTGACAATCCTTCCAAAATTTGTCTCTCCAGAGAACACGTCTCCACTGCTCAAGAATCCAGTGGCAGCGTGCTTTACACCACTGCATCTGACACTGCTTACTGATGTAAGGCTTGGATGCAGCTCTTGGGCATGGAAACCCATTCTACGAGGCTCTCTCCACACAGTTGTTGAGCTAATCTAAGGGTCACATGAAGTTTTGAGGTCAGTAATGATTGACTCTGCCGAAAATTTGCAACCTCTTTTCACTATGTGCCTCGGCAACCTCTGTGATTTTACGTGGCCTACCACTTCATGGCTGAGCCGCTGTCATTCCCAGTCACTTCCACTTTGTTATAATACCACTAATAGTTGGAATATTTAGTAACAAGGAAATTTCATGAGTGGACCTCTTGCACAGGTACCACAACACTCTTTCACAAATGTTTATAGAAGCAGTCTACATGCTTGATTATGTCCATCTGTGGCCATAGAAGTGTCAGAAACACTTAAACTCAATGCTTCAGATGGGTGGATATGGTAGATGTGGCACTGGTTATCAAAGATGGTAATATATATATAAATACCTCACATACTAATCCACAATAAAGTCAAGGTTAGACACAGCTTACCCTCAATTATTAATAAAAGATAAAATCCGAGCTGGGTGTGGAGGAGTGCACCAGGCGTTTTATCATCACTGATGTCATCAACAGAAAGTTACAGTTTTGGAGCGAGACATTAATGATGAAATCATAGATGACCTCAGGTAAATTAGTGGGCCATTTCATCAGGGGTTTTGACAGTGGAGTGACTCACGTTGTGCTTCGATGCCCTACGGAGGCATGCAGAGCAACAGTCAGAAACACTTTAACAAAATGGCGCTCCTCTGTGTAAAACTCCAGTCAGCTTGTCCCCTGCTTTTGCTGCCTCTCAGGGGAGATCTACAACAGTAACCCAAACTGGCAGATAAGTCTCAACCGTTTAGAATTTGCCACAATAATGATAGCCTCAGCTTCTGTGCTATTTGGCCTCCACAAGCAGGACAAACTGTCCGTAAACTAAGCAGCCTTCTACAAACACCAGGGTGCTTTTAAACTATTCATAGTAACATTATTCTTTTTCTTCTTAATGTAACTTTTTCATTGTTGACATTGTTGTAAATTGTCTGTTACCTTCTCCCTGATATGGCAGAGGCTTATTACTGAAGAGATACAGTTTAGGTTAGTTCATTTCTTTTACTGTGACAGCAGGTAACAGAAAACAGAGATGTAGGTTTTAGAGACACTGCCAAAACGCAAGCTGCATGTGTGTTAAGTGTTATAAGAAGAGGATGTGGCCTGTGTTTAGACAGGGGCATCCTGCGCTGGAAAAAACGAGCGGGAGCGCGTCTCGAGATCACAGCGTCGCAATGTGAAAGAAGCCAGACAACCATTAATATTCTTTAGGTTATTCACAACTGTCCCGTGTTTACGTCAGTTCGTGCCGACGCTTAAGTAAGTTTCTGTTTTAGGGATGCTGCGTGTAAACCTTGTTAATGTGGGAACAAAACCTTTCAAACATTTAAAGGGCTGTTATTCATTTGTTATAGTCGCAGACCTCAAGCAACAAATCTGATCACAGAGGATGAAGCCAAGCACATCTGAGAAGCCTGAGCATAAAAATCTGGATGTTGGAGAATGCTTTCATATGCCCTCCAATGTTCTCCAGGCACCATACTTTTACATAGTATAATTATTCATTTATACTAGATATTTTTCTTCTTTATACTTATACTACAATGATAGGATTGGTCAGAGGGCCCGGTGGCGCCAGTGTCCGGCAGCCTCGCCTCTGTCAGTGCGCCCCAGGGTGGCTGTGGCTACAATGTAGCTTGCCATCACCAGTGTGTGAATGTGTGTGTGAATGGGTGGATGACTGGTTGTGTAAAGCGCTTTGGGGTCCTTAGGGACTAGTAAAGCGCTATACAAATACAGGCCATTTACCATAGGAGGATAAAATAGTACTTACTAACTGGCTTGACATTTGGTGCCACAAAAATTGTTTAATGTAATGTTTAATATAAATAAATTAATCACACCACAATCCGGTGTACTGTTTATGCCACAGTTGGCCTAAATTAATAGTACTGGTAATTATTCAAATCATTTTGATGTTTCTATAAAAGCTCTTAAATTGGTCAAATTCATATGTACTATATTTCTCTGTGTTGTACTTGTATTACAATGAGAGGAGGATAATGTAGTACTTAGTTAATGTTAGTTTGACATTCATTCAGTGGTAGTAATAAAATACACATAAAAAGGTGATAGAGGCCGTTCAGTGCTACTTAAAACTTATATACATAACATGTTTTATTTGTAATTCAGTGGTTATTAGTTGGGTGTTGATACCTAGTATCAGTATCTCTGATACTAGCACCGAATCACTCTTTTGTGATATTTAGATTCAATCAAGATTGCACAACTTCTTTGCAACATCTGAATTTATGGCTGTACTGGTCTTATTGCAGATAGTCTGCACACTGACTTGTATCTGGTTTTAACTCTGACCCTTTCTCTCTAATCTCAGGTGGAATTGTTGGGCTGGCTCTGCTTTGCTGACCACCCTGCACAGAGTCTCCTTTCCATATGTGTTCTGCGTTATGTAATTAGGCTCCTGGTATTAAAACGCTGAATTATACATCTTGTTCTGCACCAGATCATCATTGCTATTATGGTGCTAAGACCTTGCTTGTTACCTAGCAGCACTTTACCTATTTGCTCTGTAACCCCTTATGTCCATCTTCTTCCTTGTTCGTTGCTTGGAGCCTGAACTGAAAACCTGTCCTTCTGCATCTTCACTTATCCCAGGAAGTCTTGCAAAAACTTTCAGCCAAACCTGTCACCTCCAGTCTTACTTCTCTCATTCCCTGGAGGGAAATGACTTACCTGCTCTCCACCTGCCTTTCCACTTTCCACCTCCATTTCCTCGTCAGTCATGGATTCGACCCTGCACATCGCGTAGCCCTCTGGTGTTCCTGTTGAGGAAAACAAACAAGTAAGCCACTGGAAGTTCATTTCAAACTGTTCAACTCACCTTGGCAGCTGCTAACATCTTCTCTGGCAGAGTTTCCGGTCACTGCCCTGTGAAATATTCAACCTCCCCATTCACTCACAGTTGGTTGCAAAAACTCACCTTCCTTTCAATAAACCTTTTAAAACTACTGACAGTTTTTTGAGTCTGTTCACTGAGTCCACTTTAAGCCAAAAGTTGACAAAGGAGAATGGAGAATTCAGTTTTTGTGCTGATCTGTTTAATGGTGACCTGAGCTATCTTTGAGTCTCCTTGGATCTGCTTTTAATCAACCAGCTTTAAGGTAATTTATAGAGTAGTTAACATAACTATCCTTGAATAAACACCGAGATCCCCCAAGCAGATAACCACAGGTGTGGTTCTAATAAGGAGAGCATTGAGATCATTCAGATGGGTGTGTTTCTATCATCGTCTTCATTAAAGTCATATTAATTTGAGAGACTAGGTTAGAACAACTTGTGAAAATCAACTACAATTTCAAGCCTGAAAATAACAGCTGGATGACTCGTTGGAAAGTTGGATGAAACATAAGTTCATAAACTCAAGGGCACAGTTAGAGATGACAGAAGATGACGGGAGTGAAGTCATTAGTCTACATGGCTGGTGCTCAGCATGATGTTAACCCCAGGGAGTGACCATTTCTTAGTGATGCCTTCCTCCAAACTCCAAAAGATGAGTCATCATGGACCCAAGTAACTAAAAGGGCAAATAAGATTCACACGTGGTCTGGCTTCGCAGCACGACAGTCCTTGGTGAGACACAAACTTTCATCAAGTCAGTTAAAACTCTGATTCTGCTGGCAGTGTCTGTCTCGCAGGTGTCCTCTGTTCAAATGCATCTTTCTCTCTGTGTGTTGCCTAACCAACACCTCCGTGCAGTCTTGCAGATTCATGAACACGTGCCATGTGTTTGCACATGACTGTGATGCATGTATGAGTCTTCAATATATGCCTGCCTAAGAGTGAGCCCGTTGCCCTGAAGGTTAGCCGGTGGAGGCTGCGACATTTCCTCTCACCCTACTGTCAGATGCTGCTCGGCTGTTGTCTACACTGGTTCATACGGTCGGGAAAGCAATGTCCCTCCTCAGCACACCAACACACCCCAATCACCCAACCGGGGTTAAAGGTCGGCACAGAGCCTACAGCTAGCATCAGAACGGTCACTCTGAAAAGTTTCCTTGTCCCCCCTTTTGACAAGTGAAAAAGCGTGATTTTAGAAAGTTGGACAGCAGTATTTGCCTGTGACAGTTTGCATTTCTCACAAAACGAATTTGATTTCAGCTACTCATAGCATAAGTAGGGTTTTGAGATCCTTTCATTAAGATGAAAAAGATGCTTGCCGGGATCCAGAATCTTCCATTTATATGACTGATTCACCAGGCAATGTAACACTAAATGGTGGTTTCTTCATTTAGAAAAAAATAAAAAGCAATCTATCCAATGAGTGCTGCACCAGAATGAGCAATTACCCAATCTGCGACATGACAGGGAAAATTACTTTGTATATGGTACCCTGGAGACATCACTACTTAGCCACAAATGGAGGAATATACCAAACTGTTTTTACTCCACTCCGTTTCAGTCTTAAAACCCCAACAAAACCTGCATATTGTACGTATGGATAAACACATCAGCGTCAACCTGAAATGCTTTTAGCTTCAGGCAGATACATCTGTGTACAGTGATCAGTTTGAGAAACTCAAATTTCCACGTCTGTGTAAATCAGCCCGAGCGGATGCTCCATTGGACTGAAAAGGAACAAAACAAGATGAACATGATAGTTCTGGCTATCAGGCTAAGATCTGTGCATTTAAAAAGTGCTGTGTCTCGTGGCTCCATAATCAAACAACACAGTGACACTTTGTGTATATTGAAGCTATTTAAATGGAGCATTTTGGCCTTCGTGTTTTCAGGAAAGAAAGTTCTCCTGTGAGTTGCATTACTTTGAGGATATTCAATGAAGTAAAAAATGAGTTTGGTTTTGAAAACAGTCCAGTTTTGTGATGAGGCTTTTTCCTGTTGAAATGGGCCTTAGACTCATAGACGCTGCTTTAAAAGGTGGCTGTGGGGGTGGGGGCAATAGTAGCATTTCATTAAATATCAAATTAGTTTTATATGTAGATAACTTGGCCATAGGCAGTCCAAGCAGCTCAAACCTGTCTAGGTAATCAGTAATTACAGCTAAAATAAGCACACAGTGTTGCAAGTTCTTACCAGACTGAGTTCCATAAAAAAAGACTAAAAAATAAAAAGCCCCTGACAAGGATGACTGATGGATGTATTCCAAAATCTCAGGATACATAACTGAATTTCTTCTGATAATAAAGGCAGCGATCACCAGGTTAGTGTGTTTGCAAGTTAACATTTGCAAGGAAATTTGCTCAGAAAAAAGAAGAAGAACAAAGAAGACATTTTAATTTGATTAAATACAAAACTGAGGATGCTAAAATTATTATAGTGGAGGCATACCCTGATTACCCCATCTTAGATTTGAATGCAGGTGTTTTCAGGTGTATAAAACCAAGCACCTAGCCAAGCAGTCTGTCTTTATAAACATTTGCCAAAAATGGGTCGTCCCTAAAGAGTTCACTGAAGTGTGGTTATTTTTCCCATTCTAGATATTCCTCAATCATCTGTGAAAGGTTGTATTACAAAGTGAACGCATTTAGCCAGTGTGGTCACCATCTACTGATGCACAAAGTGCACAAAGTCACCGATGCCCCGCTGTCTCGATATCTGTTCCAGACCTCCTGTGGCTTTTGCAAAAGCACAAAATGTGTTCGCTAGGAGCTTCATTATATGGGTTTTCATGGTCCAGCAGCTCTTACAGGTGTAATGTATACATAGCCCCATACTTTTGTTCAGACTGTATTTTTTATGCCCCTGTCATGCTCTCAAAACATCCTACAACCTGTTAAAGCCTATGGGGCACCACAGGCTTTTCATGAACCTAGATTTTGATCCAACGTTTTGTGTTTCTGAACTTTTTATCATTCATTTTAATTTATGTTCATTAAGACATACTAGTCTTTAGTTTCCTGATTTCTCCTTCAGGTATATCCGCCTCAGTGCTGTTCTTTGTTCTTGTTGTGTCTAGTATTCGTGTTCTCAGGTTTTCTTAGTTACAGTTATAGGGTTCTGTTTATTTCCTTGCATCATCCTGCCTCCCCTGTGTCTTGTCAAGTCAAGTCTCCACTTCCATTTTGCTAGTCTTTGTCTCATGTGTGTTATGTTTCATTTTGCTTCCCCTGTATTGTCTTCCTTGATTGCTGCCAGCTGTTCCCCCACCTGCTTCCTGTCCTCTTGTTAACCCGTGTGTGCATTTATTGTGTCCGTCTCCCTTTGTTCTGTGTTGTTTCATCCCTCTTTTGCTGTAGCTGTGCACCCTGTAGGTTCTGTGTTATTTCCTAGTGAAAGAGTTCTTAGTTTTTGTTTAGCCTAATTTCCTTGTTTTGAGTCTTAATTTCCATAAAGCCAGCAATAAAGCCGTTTCTGAGTTTCCCTGTCATTTCTGGCACCCTCCATTTTGGATCCTAAGTCTGATGGCAACTGTTTTTGTATTCACATCTTGTGATGTATGGATCCTTGACACAAATTGTCATATGAACAGTCCCATATATACAACCTCATGTAGAAGAATAAATAATTCATACTTGTAATCTTCCAAGTTCTATGGCTTCACTGGTGCTAATCCAACCCTAACCCAATATTTTAGAAAAAATTCATTAGTTTTTAATATCAGTGTTTATGTGTCAGTTAAGAGGCTTATTTTTTCTTATTTTTCCCCCTTCGCTTGCCAGAATTCAGAGAGCAATTTTAAAAGGACAACACAGACATATCCTGACACAAAGCATAACAATTTGTGTCTATATGTACAAAAACGTAACAGCTTTTCATGACTATTTGTCAGTTTTTGTCATAAAAGTATTTGTCATGAAAGTTTTCAAGTTCTGTCTTGATGATTTGTAGCAGTGGATCCTTTGGGTTCTACAGGTTATAAGGGGGAGTCTCCGTGGGTAACACTTGTTCAATTGGACTGGGATCTAGGGAATGTAAAGGTCAAATCATTACCTTGGGTGTTCGGATGTAGTGAGGTACGCCATCTTGTTGGGGTCAGAAAGCTGCCATTGTGCTTACCAGTGAAGTTTAAGTGGATAGTTCATGTGAAAAACATACACATGATTAACAAGCTTAAAAGTGTATCCCAGCATTACAATGACAGAAAAGATGGTCAATGTATTCACTTCCCTTTTCTGTAGCAAACACACATCAACCTAGGTGGCACTTCTTAATTAAGGGGATCACCAGAGTCATTAGGATTAGTTCTCTGGACATCATGAACGGATTTATGGACGAAGACTTTACAGCTTTTATCCCACAGTTCCTGAGCTTGTTTGGTTTGGACCAAGATGAGCCATCTACCTCACAGAGCAGTCACATAAAACTGTCTGGATCAACGTTTTGCTCACAATTATGTAATTTATAATGATTAATATTCATTTATTAATAATAATAATAATAATAATACTACAATCGTTACCTGTTCCCTTTCCTCTGATTGATATGTGCAGCTACTAACATTGATCAATTAAGGCATAGCCGCGTGAGACTGAAGACACTACATACTTTCAGGTTATCAGTGGAGCCTTTAGGCTACAAATCCATGTTACATGTTAGAGACACGATTGAGTGAAAGAGACACAACATCAAAGATGAAACCGAGAATAAAAACCCCATCCTGCGGTGGCCTTAATCCTTCAACACCTGCGATTTGAAGCACACTCCTTTGATGTTGTTGGTTCAGCGGGAGAGAAAGAGACTTGATAGAGGGAGAGAGAAATGTGTGGATAATAGGCTGCTCATTTAACACAGAACTAAACTGAATGCAAGTTAAAGTGACAGACCGGCGTGGATAGAAAATGAAACCTTCAGCGATGTAACGGCAGGATGGTTTACTGCTCCATCGCACTGATAAACTGCTGCGCTGGGACTGCTGACTGGATATCTGGTGACGTCTGGAAGCAGTATATAAAATTCAGAGAAAGGAACTATTCATAAAGACACTCAGCTTGTCTGAGACCTCTGGACACTATTTTATACACATACTGTCATGATCGAGACCTCTCTGTGCTGGAAAGTCCCCTCACACGAGAAACACCTCTACAGCCCCCACGTGGCAGGAAAGTCAGTGACAAGTGTACTTTTTTCCTCCTATCCTATTTTTTTTTTAAATCTTGATTTATAGTCATTCTGCTGATTATTTAAATGCTTCTGGTCAATGTGCTTCATTGAACATTTAACTCCATTTACCACCTTGAATTCCTCTGTGATTGTAGCTTTCGTATGTATCTCAGTCCCTCTAAAATAAATCCACAGCAGGGATGTAGCAAATTCTGATAAATCAGCGAATCAGGACTATAAACGAGTCTAGTGTGCAAAAAAGGAAAAAAAAAAGAAAAGAAATAGAGACTACTGATGTTATATTTTTCATATATTATGAAAGAAACCTGAGTGAAAATCCTTCAATAATTTGTCATCCGGGATAAAATGTGTTAGCTGGTCAATAATTTAAGCCAGTTATAATAGAATAGAATAGAATAGAATAACCCTTTGTTTTCATTGTAGATGTACAACGAACAATCGATAGGGACACACACATAACAAGATAAATTTTTACAAAAATAATAGAAAGGCACACATTAGAAAATGAGTTGCAAAGTGCTTTGGATGTAGAGGTGGGGTGTGTGAGAGGGATAGTGTTAACAGTCTGAATGGCCCAGGGGAAGAAGCTGCTTGTGAGCCTGGAGGTGTGGGAGCTAAATGCCCTGAGGCACCGGCCATAGGGCAGCAGGTCACACAGGTGGTGATCGGACTGTGAGGGGGTCACCTGTCATGGGCCTGGTTTTCCTGAGACAGGAGGAGCTGGTGATGGGGTTGCAAATTGGACTCATTGAGGCTGATTGATGAGAAATTCTTTGATCCAGGATGAAATGGCAGGGAGGATGTGGAGGTGCTCCAGTTTGGTGGTAAGGATGTCCAAACTGGAGTGACTGGCTAATATGGAATTAGCCAGTCACATGACAAGTTCGATTTGGACACAGCAAAGATTTTCCTGCACACCCATCTCTTGGTTTTATAGAGAACAGATCCAAGAAGAGAAAACGTTCTATGAGAAGTAGTTCTCTGAGTCTTGTTGGTCTTGTTGATGTCAATGATCATATGAGAATGGGCATACTGCTTTAAGCTGATAGGAAGGTAACTGTAACTCAAACAACTACTGTAACAACAAAAGTATGCAGAAGAGCATCTCTAAATTCTTCCAACATGACAATGAGTTCACTGTACTCAAACGGCCTCCACAGTTACCAGATCTCAGTCCAACAGAGCACCTTTGGGATGTGGTGGAACGGGTGATTCACATCACGGATGTGCAGCCAGCAATTCTGCAGCAACTCTGTCACGCCATCATGTCAATATGGACTTAAATCTCTGAGGAATGTTTCCAGCACCTTGTTGAATCTATGTCATGTGAATCAGGACGGTTTTAAAGGAAAAAAGGGTCCAACCCAGTGCTAGCAATGTGTGCCTAACAAAGTGGCAAGCACACGCATACTGATCAGTTAATCTAGACAATAATTATCAAATGAACAAAATGAAAAAGAATAGTTAAAGCCCTAACAATAACAACAACAACAACAACACACTAACTATGGCAATACTGCGCAAAACTCCAGGCTACCACACAAAGGAACAGCATCATGAGGGTCAGAGGAGAGATGGATGAGCTCTGGGCATTCAGCTCTGCCACCACAGAACATTTTTCTGTCCAGCATGAGCGACGCTGAAAGGACAAAATCAGGGCACGAGGCAAAAAGGGAAGGAGAAAAACCCTGTATTTAATTATTATTTATTTATTTACATAACTGAGATTTTCTGAATAATTTCTGGACAACAAACAACAACATGGCCAGAGTTGAAGAAAAGAATGGCGCATGTGAAATATAACAGTGAAAACAAAGTGGCACCGTGATAATACATCTCTAGATTAATTAGATATGCAAAACAAAAAACTAAAAATAATTGTGAAAATCGAATACATTTGTAAAATGTTTTATTGTATAAAATAGGTGAGATCTTTAATTTGCATATGTTGTCTGAGAGGGATTTCATATCTAAACATATTTCATTAGGTCACTAAACAAGACGACCCACGGCAAATCAATATTGGTAGAATAGCTTTCTGTCACTCTACTAATCAGATAATCAGCTGGCTGCTTCAGTTCTCCATTTAGCGATTTAAGAAACAATTAGATTTAATCCACACAAATAAAACCCCCAAATTTAACAAGTAGTCAATTATACATATCATTATTGATGCTGTTTCATTTGATGTGGGACGAGAGATACTCTCGTGTTTCTCCTGCTTCTCTGCACATGTTAAACCTCAGTGCATGTACCATCAACCAGCCCCTCTTTCCAGTGCTTTGTTCGAGCAGGTTGTTGGGGGAAGGTTGGGAAGAAATACTGGGTGTGGCTTCGCTGTTCTCATGGCAACAGAGTTATCACTGCCTTTAAACTGCTTCACCAGCTCCAGCACCAGAGTGGTGAAACTCAGCCGCCAATAACAATATACGTGCGAAGCTGGTGATGTACATTATTTGTGCTTATTGGTACAATATTTCAGCTAAGCCGACGTGCATGTGTGTCTGACATACCAGTGCAAAGCAAGAACTGAGCACACGCATGGAGAAGCAGGTGGTGGTTTTCTAAGCAATTTCTTTGCGTAGACATGTAATAGCATGGGATGAAACCCATTCAAATGTGCCACTATCAATATTCTGGATTTATACCAGCAGCAATGTGGGAATAGTGCTGTCCAGGATGCAGGAATATCTTCCTTATAAAGCACAAGGTTACTGTCTATTCATGGACACATACAGAGTCAATAGACTGAGAGTGTGGCCATGTAATAGCACTGAAAACATGACCTGTAGACAACCCCAGCGAGGAGGTTAAACAACACAAAGCAGAGAAGCTGCTGTACATACAGTCCATCTGTACTGCTGTCAATGTCTACAAGCCTTTGTGTACCTCATTATGTTACTGTGTACAAGTGAGAATGCTGACAATATAAAAATATAACACGTTTACCTCCATGCTGTCTCACTGAGTATAGATAGCTTCTTTAAATGAGGTCAGGATAAATCAGACATCTGCTACAAATGTAGCTGCATTCCGAGCCAGGTTTGCTTTCAGGGGGTTGCTGAATTTAGACAAAGTCAGTGGCAGCGTCTGTGTGCTTTAAAAAGCACTGATCAAAACTGCTTCATTAAGGCAGGCTTATACTTATCGTGTATTGTCAGACTAAGTAGTTAACAGCCATCTAATATGGACTCTTACTGTATAAGATGTTGCAAATATTACCATCTGGTGTTAAAATACAGTACTGCAGAAATTGCTGTGCCATACATTAATAGTCCATGTCAGAGGGTTGATAACATGCTATAGTTTATAGTATAAACCTTTACCGATCAAGTAGTGTTCATTGAGGGTTTTGGCTACATCGACACCAGGGGATAAGCTAAAGGGAAAACCACAATACATTCAAAAGAAATATAACTGAATGGTTGACAAGGATAAAAAATAGTACCAATCAGCCTGTCCTCCTTTTCTATATTCAAAACACTAGTTTATCAAATGTATTTTTCACCCTGTAATGTTAAGTGTATCATATTTGATACAAGACTTTCACATCATCAGTATCCCTCTGAAAATCCTAAATAAATTGTACAATAAATTTGAAAGGAATAAATTGAAACAAATCAAAACAAAAAAGAACAAAAATAACACAGATGTAACAAATATGATAGAAATTAAAGCTGGTGTGTGCAAATTAATATTTCATTTCTTTCTCTCTCTCTCTCTTTTAAAATGTGTTAGAAGGTTCAATAAACCTTTTTAAAAGAATTCTGGTAACGTTTTCATGGCTCAGGCTTTAATGGGATAAGAATAGAATTTTTTTTTTTTTTTTTTTTTTAATGAACTACATACTAAAGTGTTGGTATTACAGTACTGTGTGTTAAAAGGGGTGGTAAAAGAGTTTACAAATACTGAGTATTTTAATGCAGGATTGAGATCAGGATTGTACTTTATTAATGCAAACTCAAGTAAGCTTCACCTTCAGTAACAACAACAATGTGAAGACCGGGCAGATGCACAATATCCAGTCGGCAGGATGCACTATTGCTCTTCTCATGCTTATCCCTGTGTGGCTTTACAAATATAAGTAAGAAATAATGCTAAATATAAATTGTCAGTTGTAAGTTCGTTACCTGTAAAATGTAGAGCACTGAAGAACATGCAAAGCCCATAACTCATCTGTCTTTCTTCTTTACAGTGTGTAGCTCAGGGCTGTGAACATAAAGCCTGGAGGCCAGACTTGGCAGGCAAAGATTCCAGTCTGGACCGTATAAAAGAGGGCATAAATTCTGGACTTTTAAGTGTTCTTTCACAGGTCTTCCTGCTGATGATGACTTCTCCCATGGCCATTCACATTACACCATAAAACTGAGTTTATTTTTGTTTGGCTTTTTCCACAATCCACTATAGATGTTTTCTGTTGCAGTGGGTCCACAGTAAAAAACAAACAAACAGAAAACATCAGGACGTTTTGTGTGAACGAAAAGAAACTTTCTGTTTTAGAATTAAAATCCCTGGTGCATTCCTTGTTGTTTCTCTCTTTGTTGCATTTGGGAAGCAAATTAAAAACAGCCACTTAATACCTTTTATTCATTCAGTCAGATATGGTAATATATAAATAATAATGACAGTTAAATCAGGTACTTACACGCAATTTGTGATTTTTCAATGATTTAACACAGCTAACTCAGCTCACTAAATTGGAAAAAAGTTATTTTGTTTTATTTTGGTCACTTTCATTTCAAGTATTCATATTTGAGGTTTTCTGGCTTTGTTGTTTAATGACATATCTAAGAAAATATAATTTATAAAAGCCCTGAAAAGTTGTTTTTCTTGCCAGATTTTCGCTTGGCTACCTGCAGGCCAGAGATTCTACAGATTCTTTCTCTAATCTAAAACATTTCCTACCGTTTTTATAGCATTTGAATGCAGCAGAGCATTTTGAGCGCCAACTCTGGCTGTGATGGCAGAGCAGAAGAGAGGTTCGGTTTGAAAATAAGAAACAGATGAAAAACAAGCTACACTAATAGTAGTTAATTCGTAGTTTTGTGGCCATGTTTCGCTATAAGACTGCCTGGTTTTCTAGCAGTGTGCCACAGACCTGTCACATGTTTTGGAGTAAGTATCCTGTTTTTAGCTTTGGTTTAAGCTAGCCATCCAAATAAACTTAGCATAAGGTAAGTTTAAAGTAATTTAACAAAGTCTTGATTTAAAGGGACCTCTAGTATTGTGCATCAAAGAAGCCAGACTTTCTGTGTATTTTTTAAAGTAGTCTAAGTAATAGTTCTCCAATCTTTCTGAAGGTCTTTCAAGTCCACTCCTTCTACCTGACCGACCCAAACACTGACCTGTTTAATTATTCAAATATATATTTAAAAAAATAAGAAACCTGCATTTCTTTAGTTGAAGCCCAATTTTTGCCTTACATACTGTGTTGTAGTTTATGTTTGTACCTTTCAATAAATCACTGCACCATTTTGCTAGCAGAATATCATGAATTGAGGGTTGGAGGAAGTGTTTTTCACAGTACTGTGCTCTGGCATTTATAGAAACACCTTTGTTAGCTTGTTCTGATCGCTTTTTATCTCTTAGCTTCAGAGGGGGGCTCCATTGCTCATTGGAGGACAGCGGATTACCTTTTCAGTGAAGATGCTACATGCCCTGATACTCTTAGGTTAGCATGCTGAGCTGAAAAGCTTTACGTTTGTCATCCTCCGGAGCATTTTTGTTTGTAAGGCATTTTTCCACAATCCCTTTAAAGCTTAACATGTAAATACTGTTTTTCAGGATCTTTGAGAGCAAGGATTACCTCTGGAACAAGCTGACAGTATTTCACAGCTTGTTTCTGTCTGCCTGTGAAAAGAGGCAGAGTGTGAAGTCTTTGAGCATTGGTCAGTATGTGCTGCCTCCAGCCTCCGTACAAGATGGTAAGGATTAATTTACGCCTATTAATTTGTTGTGATTAAACAATACTAAGTCCTTGGTAGATAAGACTGAGGCATACAGAGATAATAAGAAATAAAAAAGAGATGTTGACAGATATTGATTTAACCTACTTAAAGTTTGTTCACTGCTTTTTGTGGACATTTGATAAATAAAAATATATTATATGAGTGGATAAATTAACTAAAAAAGTGTTTAAAAAATATTATATATTACAATCCTGGTCATTTATTTGTGCGGGGGGACCACAACCTTCTTTAGATTTTTGCCTCTTCATTTAAAAAAAAAGATAGTTTTTCCTCAGGTTCCTGAAAACATTTACAAGAACTGTCACTTTCTGAGTGGTTCAGCTCAAAAAATGTCAACCTGCCATGACGTTGGAAACAGCTTCTCATTTATGTATCATTTCAGAGGTGAGAAAAGTGTTTGGGCAGCTGATTTGGGAGCCTAATGAGCAGTCAACGGATGAGGTACGGACAGCAGCAAGATAAGCTACACACAGGTTACGCCTGTAATCCTTGTTTCCATACTAATGTGTGTGAGATGCTGAAACAGTTAGCCAGACAAGTCCTCTGTTGGTCGTGCACAGTTATACAGAAACATGCCACACTCCCTTTGTGATAAACCAGTATACACTGTTTGTGGCTGAGTTGCTGTTGTTTTCATTTACTTACACTTTGTTATAATTCCACTAACAGCTGTTTGTGGCATATTTAAAGGGGACATGAAATGCTACACACATAAAGGGTAATTTACACCATTGAGCCCTGCTCTCAAAAACTGACATAGATGCCGGTCTGGTGACTCAAACAAATTCTCCTCCACACTGTTTTCATTTATAAAGTGCTTTACAAACCTGAACATTACGGCCAACAGCTGGACAGAAGATGATGCTAAACATGCTTTTAAAACTTTAACTTTAAGCACTTATTTCTTAAATCCACAGACAGAGTTACATGTATGTCAGTTTTTGAGAGGAGGGCTCCGCGATGTAAATGAGCTTTTATGTGTGTAGCATTTCATGTCCCCTTTTAATAGTGAGTAAATTTCACGACTGAACTTGTTGCGGAGGTGGCATCCTATCACGGAACCACGCTGGAATTTACTGAGCTCCTGAGAACAACCCTTTCTTTCACAAATGTTTGTAGATGTCTGCTAGGCTATTTATTATAAAGAATATTCATCCATCCATCCATTTTCTTCCACTTACTCTGAATTGGATTAATTGAACTTGCATCGTGGCACATTGCTCAGGAACTTGCTGTGTTTTGTGTTACATGTAATGGGATTTAAAATAAACTTAATTAGAGTAACTCCTGTTTTACAGCACTCCCTGAAAAGCTTTAATTGCACAACAGATGATGAGTTCAGTGAAGAAGAAATCAGCATAAGGTAGTATGTGGACTTGCAACTATAAATATTGTGATTCTGATTTTAAAAAATGTAGACTGACTACTAAACTAATAAAGCCTCCATCACTCTGTTGGCAGTTCTGGACTATCTGACGCCGACTCATCAGAAAATGAAGCACCACTTTGGGGTCATATGCAAAAATATCCAGTTAAAAGCATGATTACAGGTGAAGAATTGTTAGTTACTGTTCTTTTCACAGTTTATTATTGACCTGTATCAAAGGTCTAGTGTAATAATAGATGACAGTAAAAGGCAGAAGACATTTGTGTGCTAGACATTATTAATTTCTTCTTACTCCTTGCAGGGTACGTCAGCATGGACAAGCTGCAGAAATACTCTGGTGACCTGTGCGATTTCTATTGCGAGTGTTTTCGATGCTTCAGATGTAAAACACTCTGCTGTTTGCCACACTCATAAGCAAGCAAATAGTTAGAGAAAACCAGCAGTTTTTACAAGATGAGTTATTATGTTTGTTTATTATGTTTACATTGCCTTCCTTCACTGATTTATTAGTAATCAGTATGTTATAGCTACTGCTGATGTCATTTTGTGATTTTATTGTACTCTTGTTACAGTTCTGTGTGCCACTAGCTTTTGACTTTCATGTCATAAACGATGGTGATTTGCCACACGACGCTGGTTGTCCTGTGACCTTTTATTTATGTTATCCCTCTGACATTCTCCCTAGTTTTTATTGTTGCCTGATGAAACCATTCCTGGAAGGAGGATCATATTAGTGGCTCCACACTTAAAATTATAAACTTTTTTTCTGTCTATTTAAATCCACAAATCAAAGTTTGAGACAGGAATTACATTTATGTGCTTATTGAATATGCTTTAACTTTGCTAACTTCCATGACAAATACAGCGACCTGGATTGACTCTAGTGAGGATAAGAGATGGGTGCGCCACCAGCTAATAGTCTTCTAGTTTACAGTAGGTTTACTAAATTCATAAAAAAAAAAACTACCTGCAGAGTTTTCACTGAGCTCCCACGAGTACAAAGACTTTTGATCCATCCAGTGTGCACCTCAGACTTTTGCTCTGGGACAGCCTGCAGCCCCCTGATGGCAATCAAGAAATTAATGAATAACAAAAAGATAAGATAAGCAGACAAGGTTTTCTCTTCAGTGTAGCCACCTAACAAGGGGCACCTTGAGAATAACAAAAATATTGCTACTATTTCTTCTGTTGACGTACAACATTTACGTGTATTACACCTATCTGCGTGACTGAGGCATAGTTAGAAGAATCCAAATTGCAAATTTGGAAACTGAGGGTGGTGCAGCGGGGCAGTGGTTAGCACTGTCACATCACAAAAACACACTTCCTGTTTGGAACCCACTGGCCAGCTGGGGTCCCTCTTCTTTTTCAGCTGTTAACAGCATTACTCCAGCTACCTGCTTGGGTTGGGTGATGGTACTAGTGGTACTCCAAGCCTGCTGGAAAGCACTGCAAATTCCCATCCCACAAAGAATTTGTACACTTACACAACCAACTACTGGATTTCACGTTTCATCTCCATTTATATTCCCTGTTTATCTTAAAAACACAATATGCAATAATGAACTTAAACGTAATGCCTGCTCCCATATCCACAAGAGTTGCTACATTGCATGGCTTCCCGTGTTTGATTGGGCAGATTTTTATGTTGGATGCTCATCACAACCCAACCCCAATGGAATTTGTTTCCCCTCTTGAACCTGTATTTATGTTTGGAAGTTTCTTAAGCATTTCTGACTCCATTACATCAGAACTGCTTCTTTACCTCGTCACATTGTGCTGTGTTGTGTTTTCCTGATAATTACATAGCCGTATATAATTTTATGCGACCTACTCTTAAGCTAAAATAGATTGACTCTTTTCTCTTTTATTTGAAAATGAATTGCTTTTGCTTTTATTTATACTGCACAGTGCTCGCGTCCCACCTGTGGAGCCAGTTGTTTGTTTGTTTTTTTCGCATTATCTGAGCATTACCTCCTCTTATCACCTCTTGATTTAGTGTCTGTTTAGGCAGAATAAATATACATATAATTATTCATTATCGCTCTAAAATAAGTAAATCTGATCTAAACTTTAGTTACTACCTGACCTCTGTACCGCGGGTTGGTTTATGATCCACTCAGTTTTACCTTTTTACTCCCTCCCCTTTTCAAACGGACGCTCTTATTTGATTCAAGTAGCACCACGGCAATTTAAAAACAATTTTGCTTATTAAATCGCTCCATATCAATGATGAAGATTTAATATCAATTTGCGATTAATAAAAATATAGTTTATAGCTTTACTCGAGGGGCAGTAAGAGTAATTTTGGTGTCACACTTGTGCAGTTTTATGTTTTTGCGTCGCAGCGTCCACCCCTACAAAGTGGACTGCTCCGTAGCGTTTTAAGCCAATCACGGGGTTTGTTTAGGAAGGAGTGCCCTGCCATTGCTTTGAGTACTTTGAAGCTGAGAGACTAGACACGGTCTGGCCGGTCTGTCTATTTGCACTTTGCCGTGCTTTCTGTTGACTTCACGCCGTTGTAAGCCCAGCATTTCTCTCTGTCATGGCGCAAGACAATCTATCCCTGGTGCTGCACGCTAAAGAAGACCTGCGGCTGGTATGAAACTGTGCTGTGACGTTACATGTTCACGTTCATCTACACGCTGTGTGACTTCAATTGACTGCAACTTTCTTTGCATTTTCGTCGTTTGTCACAGGAAAATCGCCCTATCCCGGAACCAGGACCTAATGGTATAGTACTGCACTCAAGTGCAACTTATATTATATACGTCATCAAAGAGCAAACAAACCCAAACGTCCAAAAAAGCTGTTATTGCTATGTTAAATGCTTTTTCAATGAATAGAGTTATTGGTCATTATATTTTAATTATGCCATTCATTTCTTAGCTTTTGACTTAAAACACATGGGCATTGCTTTTTTCATTAGTATGGTGTTGAAGCAAGCAGCTTAAAATGTAGAAAATTGCATGATCTCTACTCAGACCAGTCTGGGAGTCCAGCTGTGTCCTAACTGCGTTCCTGGTTTGCCTTTTGTACTCAGAGGTTTTGCTGCAGATGCACTCTGTGGGAATCTGTGGCTCGGATGTGCACTATTGGCAGAATGGCCGGATAGGGGACTTTGTGCTCAAAAAACCCATGGTGCTGGGGCACGAGGCCTCGGGGAGAGTGGCGAAGGTTGGCTCCGAGGTCAAGCACCTTAAAGTGGGTAAGTGCAAATATAGTATCTAACTCTGAGCTGTGCACCAAAGCCAGTGTCTCCTAAAGTTTGAACTGAAGAAACTTATTCTAAATTTACCCATCACACAAACTAAATTTAGATTAAGGTTCAAGGTATGGAATCCTTCTACCTTATGCTAGTTTTCACTCAGCTATGTGGTGATAGTTGCGCAGATGAAACGATCTGCTTTAATTTTTACTTTTATTTTCTCTAGGTGACAGAGTGGCTATTGAGCCTGGTGTGCCCCGTGAGATGGACGAGTTCTTCAAAACTGGACGCTATAATTTATCTCCCACTATCTTCTTCTGTGCCACACCCCCTGACGATGGAAACCTCTGTCGCTATTACACGCACAGTGCCAACTTCTGTTACAAGTACCGGTGTTTTTCCAAGATTGCGCCATCAATCGTGAAGCTGCCTCATCTGTCTGTTGGCTAACATGCATAAATTCTTTCCTTGTTTCCCTCTTTAAAAACTGTTCAGGTTGCCTGATAATGTCACATTTGAGGAGGGAGCGCTCATTGAGCCTTTGTCTGTGGGAATCCATGCCTGCCGAAGGGCTGGAGTGACCCTTGGTAGCACTGTGTTCGTCTGTGGTGCAGGTAAAAATTAGACAAAAGTCATCGAAACTGCTAGTAATATTCCATAAACAAGATGAGAACTAGGGTATTTGAATAAGATGCTCATGCAAGTAAGGAATACCTTTGGCACACAGTGGGTGTAAACTAAAACGTGAGTCCTACTGACTTCACAAAACTAGAGTGATGTGGGGGTGCATGCAGGTAAACCTCAATGTTTAACTCCCCCCTCACCCCCCCACCCCCCTCTGGAAACAAGTTCATTTAAGCACTCTGTTGTCAGTAATAGGTGATGCAGTCTTGAACTTTCTTTTTAAACGTACGTTTGTGTAACACATGTTCACTTGGAGTATTTGTGCATGCTTCCCCTCTTTACACAGGACCTATCGGGTTGGTCTGTCTGCTTGCAGCCAAGGCAATGGGGGCCTCGCAGGTCGTCATATCTGGTAACATAATTTGTCATTTTAAGCACTCATCTTAACAGACTTATTCATTCTGATAATTCAGCTCAACTCTGGTTACTATCCTTTGCTGTGTTCAGATCTGTCTGAGGAGCGTCTGTTGATGGCCAAAGACCTGGGTGCAGACTTCCTGCTGACTGTGAAGAGAGGAGATGGAGCCCAGCAGCTGGCAAAGAGTGTCGAGGAAATGTTGGGGGCGCAGCCTCACATTACCATTGAATGCACTGGTGTTGAGAGCTGCATCCAAACTGCCATCTATGTATGTGGCCCAGTAAAGTCAAAAGTTGTAGTCACATTTCTGAAACGGTTCCATGCAAGTAATAGATGAGCGAGTAAGAATTTAAAATCTGCATTACATTATTGCATGAGATGTCGAAACTTGAAGTTGTCTTGCCTGCCATCAGTGGTGGGATCTAAAGTTCATTTCTTCACACATTAAGTATAGTTCTTTAATTTAGTTGAATATTTCAAAATTTCATGCAGCTTTTGTACTTCAACTCAGCAGTGACATGTCCTTTTGATTGCTATAGTTGTTGGCAAAAGTTTTTAGTTGCATAATAGCTGATGAGCTCATGAGATATGATGCAAGGTTAAACACTGCGAAATGGTAAAAACGGCATCAACTAAAACAGGAAATGTTATCAGGACATCGCAAGAAATATGAACACCTGTAAATATATTTACTTGCAGTGGTTTATGTACATGGAGATTTTAAAATGTCATGGTAGGGTTATCTTTTTATAGCTCAAAGGATCTGAGCAGACACCATCTTATCTGTCCCAACATAAACAGGGTTAAGTCTCTGCCGACTCATAAAATAATCACATTGTTTTTTGTTTTTTGTTTTTTTCTTCCCCTTTATCAGGCAACCCGTTCAGGAGGTGTCGTGGTGCTGGTGGGTCTTGGCTCAGAGCTGGCTACAGTTCCTCTGATCAATGCTGCTGTAAGAGAAGTAGACATCAGAGGAGTTTTCCGCTACTGCAATACGTAAGCTAACGCCCATATAGATACTTTCTTTTTTTTTTTTTTTTTTTTTTTTTTTTTGTCTACAAGCAGATGACAGTTAAGTTCCATCAATTTTAAAAGCAGTAATGTGTGGACCATTATCTTTGGGCTAAGTTAAAGTAATTATTGCACTTAAACAATTGTTTGTGTTGCAGCTGGCCAATGGCAATTGCCATGTTGGCGTCAGGTAAAGTGAATGTCAAGCCCCTTGTGACCCATCGTTTCCCTCTGGAGCAGGCAGTCCAAGCCTTTGAGACCACACGTCAGGGTCTTGGGATAAAGGTTATGTTAAAGTGTGACAATAATGACCAAAACCCCTGAACGGATCAATTGACAGCGGCTCTGCATGACTAGCACAAACTGGACATTGACCTGAACAAAGATAACAGAGCTAGTTCAAAACAATCCCTCAACTTGACCACACTGTGAAAGAAGTGACTGCTGCACTGCTTGCAGGGCACACATGTAATTAGAATTATTAAATGGTACGATTAAAGGATTTCATAGTGCCTAATGATTCTAATACTAAAACATAATACTTGTATGACTATATGTAATGTGCAATTTTCTGGTATCTGTAAGTTAAGGATTAATTTAAATATTGTAACAATAAAAACAAATCTTGAATTATTGACATTTGTATTTCTAAAGTGGAGTACATTTGTAGGTTCTGCATTTACAAATGTCAACACTAGGTGGCATAAGAACTTCAAAGTTGAATTGATGTCAGTCGTACTGGAGCTTACAATGTGTTAAGTGTAGTGTGCTGTTTTTATAGTGGGTGTGCAGGAAATCAATGTACTCAGCTGTGCAGAAAACTGGAACTGATCAAAGAAACCTGCCAAATGGCGTTTACTCTTGAAATACTATGCTACAATGTGTTTATCAAAATCTGGAGCAGCCTTTCTCCTCTGGAGCTGCTCTTTTCTTCATGCAGTGGGTTGTTTGGAGACTAGTGCCACCAGAATGAGTCATGCACAGTATGGACAAACTAGCTGAGTTTTATAGCACACGGTTCCCCTGAAGCAATAATACTGACTTCATATACGTATAAACTCCTGTCCCCCAATAAGATGATGAGTACTCGGAACACTTATAATTACACAAAGCTGCCTTATGCAAAAACATGCATGTGATTAAATAATAGGAAACAATGTTCAGTAAAGTAATTGTTGAGAAGCAAGTACGCATCCTACATCATGCCATACAATATTCCTCTTTTGCATGGCTGTAAATGAGGTTATAACAGATAATTGGTCACCTCTATCATGGCTCTGATATTTGATGGTAAACCATCTTTTTGTTTTATGCTTGGTCTCAATCTGAGACTAATTCTATGTGCACGAGAGACCATTGAAAGAAATGCCTTTGCAAAGCTGCTTTTTAATTTATTTTCTACACTGACAGTTTTGGGCAATCAAAAGAAGAAAACCCTGCAGCCTTGCTTTCGAATGAATACCTATTATGAAACTGTCACATAGCAAGTGCCTTTCATCACACACAGGCTGAATTATAATCCTATGCGCCTTGAAAAACACAAGTAAAACTGATAATTAAGGCTCCCTCTATTCTGTTTGGATAATGCTTGGGTATCCTGTATCCCTGCTGAATGACCTCATCTGTAGTTTTTGATGAGTCAAAACAGCTGCATTGAAATTTCACACTACATAATATATAACAGCAAGAGATGTTTTACTGTTCACTGCTCAATTGAGAGATGCTAATCAAATCAGAATCAGTCTTACCTGAAGCGTCTATAGTAATTTAATTATTTAGTCGTAGTAATCATCTCATGTGATGGCTGTGGTAGAACGGGTCATCTACTGTTCAGTAGGTCGGTAGAGCATTCCCTGGCTTCTACAAACCATGCTCCCAAGTATCTTTTGGCAAGATGCTGAACCTTGAGTTGCCCCTGAGTGTCATCTTTGTGTGTCTGTGTGTGTGAAAGTGGCTGTATAAGTAACAATTCTTTTACCAGAGATATTAAGTTGTTTTTACTTCTGACTAGCAGCCAATCAAAATTTCAACTTGCATCATAAACACTTCAATTTAGCCTGATTTATTTTATTTTAATCATCCAAGAGGCTTCTCCAGTTCTAAAACTAAATGATTGAAAGTCCCAGATAAAACTCCACCACTGATTTTAGAACTGAAGAAGCCTCTTGGATGAGAGGTGAAACGTCTTCAAGTCCAGTTGCTTTCTTTCCAAGCCACATTGGAGGGTTTTTGAGCATGAAGCACCTTATTAAGGTTATACCACAGCATCTCAATCAGATTCAGGTCAGGACTTTGACCAGGCCACTCCAAAGTCTTCGTTTTGTTTTTCTTAAGTCATTCAGAGGTGGACTTGCTGGTGTATTTGCGATCATTGTCCTGCTGCACAACCCAAGCGCACTTCAGCTTGAGGTCATGAACAGACGGCCAGATATTCTCCTTCAGGCTGTTTTGGCAGACCGCAGAATTCATGCTTCCATTTACTACACAAGTATTCCAGATTCTGAGACAGCAAAACAGCCCCAGACCATCAAACTATCATATTTTACTGTTGGGATATGCCTTTTCTGAAAGGCTGTGTTACTTTTATACCACATGTAATGGGACACACACCATCCCAAAAGTTCAACTTTGGTCTTGTCAGTCCACAGAATATTTTCTCAGAAGTCTTGGGGATAATAAAAATGTTCATTTTGCTCAGCAGTGGTTTTAGTCTTGAGTCTGCCATGCAGGCCATTTTTGCCCAGTCTCTTTCTTATGTGGAGTCCTGAACATTGACTTTAACTGAAGCAAGTGAGGCCTGCGGTTCTTTGGATGTTGTTCTGGGGTCTTTTGTGAACTCTTGGAATAATTGGGTAATTTTGGTCAGCTGGACACTCCTGGGAAGGTCCACCAGTGTTCCATGTTTTCGCCACTTGTGTATAATGGCTCTCACTGTGGTTTGCTGGAGTCCCACAGCTTTAGAAATGATTTTATAACCTTTTCCAGACTTGAGAGATCTCAGTGAATTTGTTTCTCATTTGATCCTGAATTTCCTTGGATACTCCATTATGTCTGGCAGATCCTATTTTTCTTGATTGAGAACAGGTGTGGCAGTAATCAGGCTTGGGTGTGACTAGAGAAGTTGAACTCAGCTTTCCAAAGATGTGATATACCACAGTTAATTTATGTTATAATGGAGCGGGTGGGGCAACCACTTTTTACATACAGGGCCATGTAGGTTTGGATTGTTTTCCCCTCCTTAATAATAAACACCTATACTTAAAAACTACATTTTATATTTTCTTGTGTTATCTTTGTCCAATGTTTAAATTTGCTTGATCTGAAACATTGAAGTAGGAAAAAAAATAGGTAATCATAAAGGGGGCAAATACGTTTTCACCCCACCGTATCTCAGTCCAGCAGAGCACCTTTGGGATGTGGTGCATTGGGAGATTCACAAATCTGCAGCAGCAACTGTGATACTATCAAGTCAATATAGACCAAAATCTCTAAGGATTGTTTGCAGTTCCTCGTTGAACCTTCATGAAGAATCATGAAGATTTCAGGCAGTTAAGTCTTTGTGGAGTAATTTAAAGCATTTGCAGTTTAAAAAAAAAAAAATCACAGCCAGGTTTAGCTCATATTTTATTATCCTGTCACAATGACATGATTCTACTTTACGAGGCATGCACACAGATAATGTTCTTACGGTTAAAATTTACTACAATGCATTGGAAAGCCATTACTCCCCAGTAAGGCTTTTTTTGTCTGTCACAGTGTGTGATTCACAGTTCTCTCTTTCCCTCTCAAGAATGAAGGGCAACATATAGCTGGGAGGACGTTTGCGGTGACTTAAACCTGTGAGGTTTTGGTTTTTTTTTGTTATTTTATTTTTTAACATGAGCACAATACTAGACAAGTTTTTTTATTTATGTACAGACATTCTAATACTGCGTATGGCAATGAGACAGCTCACACAACAAAGTTACATTCACAGTCCACTCAAAGTATGCATGAGTTTCAGTCAGAACACTAGAGATGAACACACAGTAGAGAAGCACACAAAAGAAACTTTTCATACCTGTGACTTGATATCCAAAGCATAACTGATGCATGTTATTATTATTTAAATGTGAGTGTTTGATTTAGAAAAGACTTGCCATTCAGAAGTTGAACTCGTGTATTGCCTTAAAATGTCGTAAAGTAAAAGGATATGGCGTTTCTCCCGTACACCCCTGCTCCAAGAATTGGCTTGAGTCACGTGTACGTTATTTTATTCACTTAGCACATCTAAACCCAACATTTCAGACATGTAACTCATTCCCCTTTTGATGATATCCGGCATTAAATTGTGTCTTTGCCATCATCATGGCCTCAGTTCGATGGCAAGATTCAGTAAATATTTACAATACAGCGCTGCCCCCCCTGTCTGCACTCACAATATTAGCAAAATATGTATTTACATGAGAATAAATTAACAGAAATGAAAATGGAAATATACAAGAAAGTAGAGTAGAAGTATCATATTGCATTACATGAATATAAAAAAATAAACTGTGACGTATTCGTTCGGTAAGTCCACACAGACAGGACAAATAAATAGCAAACAGTATCCACGCACATCCACACACAAACACATACACTCTGTCTCTTCAGCTGGTCGAGTGGATTAGGCATCCAGTATCAATATAATGGCTGTTGCATGTTAAGCACAGACTAGAGAGATGATGAGGAGTTGGAGTCATCAGCCCAAAGACGAAGAAAAGAAAAAGAAGAGAGAATTGAAAGGACAGGGAGGAGTAATCCTCCACCCCGTAACCAGTCAGGTTTGTTTGGATGATAACCCACCGCAGCTGACTGCCTGTCCTGTGGGGCGGTTCTTGGCTGTTCTTTATATGTACATGGGGGTCTCCTGTCCCGTTAGAAGCCTGAACATGGCTGCCGGCATGGTCTTCATGTGAATCTGACGGAGAGAGAAAACACCAGGGGTTCTGTGAAATGGACCATCAGCTGAAAACTAAAGAATAAGACGTTTTTTTTCTTCTTGTAAATACAACATAAAATTCAAATGAAATCGATGGACACTCACTGAAAAATGTCACCAGGCAATAAGGACACAGTTAAAAAAAGACAATTTAAAGGGTTCTCAACTGTATAAAAGTAATGATCTAAGCAGAATATTTTACTGTACTGTACTAACACAATTTATGGTCTCCCACATCGAAGTGCCTGAACACTAAGTAGTGAATAAGTGAACCGACACTTCCATCTACCGTGTATTTCAGTTGGGTATTTTTTTTAAGCAGTGTGACTTATTTGGCTCTGACAGTGATGTAGTTCTGCTCTTACACTTCACTCATCCAAGGTTACTCCGTGTTTACGATTTTTCCTAGCAATGTAAGAATTACACCAACTGCACTGTTTGCTTATACTGCAGGGTTTCTGTTAAAAGTATGTCATCTGTCAAAATTAACCCTGTAAAGCCTGAACCATGAAATAATTGTCAGCAAATTGTAAAGTTTTGAAACTGGACAGTTTATTGAACCTTCTGACAAATTCTGAAAGATAAATTAGATATAAATTAGCATATATTCATTTTCATTTGTATCATTTTTGCTATATACGGCATTTTTGTGCAATTTATCGCTCACGGTTTGTTTATTCTGGTCAGAAAAACCACAGTGATGATGTAGAGGTCTAAAGGTTTAAAGACACATGTAAAAGTTATTTTCTTCACAGCAGATGTGCCAAACATAATAACATAACAATTCCAATCTGACCCAGTGGATGGCGCTGGAAATGTGCATGACTTTTACTCATATTTTAAGAACTTTTCCTTCTGACAAAGACGTCCCGATGGCTTCACCAACCAATTAGGCAACAAATAAATAATTAAATGACAGAAAAGTTTGTAGTTTTTCACTACAAGTACATAGTAAAAAAAGCAAATTTCTGGACAGTCAATGAGACACCAGAACCTTTTCTCTAATTCAACAATTTCTTTTTCTTATAATTTAAGCTCAAAGAGTAATGCTGATAGATTTCTTTGATTCTACAGCAGGATTTCTATATCATGCAGAAAAACCGAGAGTGTTAAATTCACACTTGATTTTGTTATATTAAGATATCTCAAGGATTAAATGTGTAATTAAACTACTTTTCACTGACAGAAAGGGGAATTTCACTAGTGTGACCCAGTTAAGATCAAGCATGTGGCCCATTATGTAATTTGAGTTGACATGCCTGCTTTAGAGCAGTAATTGTTGCGATTATGTACCAACAATCATTGCTGTGCATTATTTTTACAGATGATTCATTTTAGTGATCATGGCAGCATAGACGGATGCAGGATGGTGAAACCAGTGTATAAAGGAGCGTTCACACAGGAAGACATTCATCACACATCACTTTGTAGCTGATAGTCGGTGGCTAGCAACCATTCCAGGCTCTGGTTGCCTCTGTAACCCAACTGTCATATGTCAATCAGCATAAATTTGTTCTTGTTGTTAGCTGCTTCAATACTTGGTCTCAAAGAGGGGAAGCATTTAATTCAGGATTCACCTACTTTGCACCATCAGCAGTTATTTCCTTTGATGACCAATAACATGTGACTCATCCCTATGAGAAAACAACCTTTTAAACATTTTAAACTGTACTGAATTTAATTCTGATGAGTTTATAGTCTTAACAACTTTATGTCATGTGATTTTTATGTGGTAAATTATGCTCCCATCTATAATAAACTAGATACAGCAGTACCCTGTAAGTGACTGTCAGTCTGATCCACTCCCAGCTCGTGATGTCTGGTTTCAGACAACGAGTGTGTGAAACCACAATAACGAAATCCATCATTTATATTCAGCCAAAAGTAAAAAACGGTAGTTGTACTGAAACCATCACAGTATTCGCACTGATTTTGCAAATGTTTGTGTCTGAAAATTATGGCTTTCTTGGTTTTTTGTGAAATGTTTGTGTGCATCAGTTTCACCTCGCCAACAGAGTTCGAGAGAGCCTGGACAATCTTTTCGTGTGCTGTGGCCACCACACTCTGACCATTGATCTCTATGATCCTGTGACCTACCCGGACCCCACCTCGCTCAGCAATGCCTCCTCGCATCAGACTGCATATCTGTAGGAAAGACAAACAACAACAACAAAGAAGAAAATTAGCTCATTATAAAGGTGTTTCGTTCTACCCCCTGATTATTTAACTAATTAACTAATAATAACTAATAGTATCAGAGCCACCCAGCTCTATGAAATTATACATACAATGCCATTCTGAACACTGAAGCCCAGCTGATACTTTAGATCTGGTCTCTTAATGAGGACTGTAGTAACAGGAGGGCAGCTGACAATGTTCATTTTCACCTGGACCTGGTTCTTTAAGCCCTTTAACACAGAGAAGAACACACAAACATAAGAGTTTTTTTCACAGAAATTATGTAGTTGAATTTTGAAAATAACAAGTTAGGGTGTATTTCATGACTTCAGCTGCCTCTTCCATCCACTTCTTCAGTGTCTCAGTACCTTAATGATTCCCTGGCAGGTGGCGAGCGGCAGCCCCACTAGGCTGGTGTTGTTGATGGACATGATTTGGTCTCCGATGCTGAGCTTGCCAGAGCGAGCTGCTGGGCCGCCGTTCATCATGTTGGCTAAAATAACTGTGGGCAGGATGGAGCCCCAGCCAGACTCCACAATCACCACACCCAGGATCTCCCCTTTACTCTTCTCCAGCTGCAGCTGTGGAGAGAGGAGTAAGCAGGGGATGGAGTCTGTTTGTCATTTAAAAAAACCCAAAACCTTAATGATGAACAGAAGCTGTCCAACTGCATTTGAAAACACATGAGCCACAATGGTGGGGTTTTTAATATCCTTCATATATATTAATGTATACTTTATTTTATACTTACAACAGTGAGACTGTACAGTCTCTTAACATGGATTACGGATTACTGCTTATACAGAAATAGATTAAAATCTCTGGTCAGATTAGACCGTTACAGCTAATGTTGAAAATCAGTGAGGACTACTGTTCCAAGGTTTCTTACCTTAATGTCTAGATTAGTTCACATTAGGGCTGCCACGATTAGTCGACTACCAAAATCATTGACGACAAATTTAATAGTCGACGCGTCGTTTAAAGCCTTGTAAGATCCTGAAAGACGTAAGTAGTAGGATTTAAGAGTGTAATAACGAACTGAAACAGAAGATGGCAACACTGCATGTACAAGGATGCCAGCTGCCGTTAAACCCCGAAGAAGAAGAAGCAGTGTCCGGTATCGTAGCTGTGTCCAAATTCAGGGGCCGCATCCTTCGGAGGCCACATTTGAAGGCCGGTTACGTTGCAGCGACGCGACGAAGGCTTTCCAAATTCGAAGACTTCTGCAAATGCAGCCGACAAATGCGTCCTACTTTTCCCCAGATTTGAAGGATGGGTCGGGCGTATGGCCCAACCTATCCCAGAATTCATAGCCAAATCCAGTTTCTAACAATGGCGGCAGCTACTTAGTTTTAATATTACTTTTATTACTCTTTCTAGGTCACAAAATAAACTTTTAACATATTTTCAGGCAAGAATGTAGCTGTTTAAACTTAAAATATCTGTTCGGTTTCTCAAGACATCACATATTTGTAAAAGTGCTCAGACGTTTTCGGAGACGTCTGTTACCCACTAGCTCGATAGCTAGCCGGGGTTCAAGGCTCACTAGAGCCCGTGAGAACACCGGACTCCCGGCAAATCGTTTTCAAACCCACCGCGGTCTTTCGCTACTCAGGTTAAACATGATATTAAGTCACTTAGATAACTTAAAACTGTTATTATTTGGCTTTTTTCAGTGTTTTATTTGTTCCAGAGTAAATCAGTTTGGCTGAGATTAAAGTTTTTACACAGCTGAATAAATGTCAAACAGAAAACTGATTACACAGAAGTGTGAGATGGCAGAATTTACTCCAATGTCCTGTTATAGTTTAGATAGCAAGGAGCAGACGGCTGAGTTTATTAAACTCCACCGAGACAATCTGCAAAATTCATTAAAAGTTTAATAAACTATCATTTTGTCTTTATTTTTAGTTAGCACATACCTTAAACACTTCAAGCTGTAAGCTAATGATAGTTATATAAGCGCAGACGCATGCTGGTGCAATAAGCTGTACGTCTTACGTCCAATGGATGCATGATCTGATTAGTTGACTAATCGTAAAAATAATCGGTGACTAGTCGACTATCAAAATAATCGTTTGTGGCAGCCCTAGTTCACATGACATTTTACTTTTCTATCTGCATATTTTATCTGCATGTTTTGTTTTGCATGAGATACTCATTAAAGCACATTTGCTAACAGTGGAGATTAATAACAGCATTTGACAGATGCATGTGATGACCTCTCTACTACTTTGTGTCTCCCTTGTTTCCTTCATCTTTCTGGTTGTTTTTTTTTTTTTTATAGGAGGTAAGTGTCTGGCCCCGCTTAGAACTTGTTTTTTAAAAGGGTTTAGTGCTAAACATGTCTCCTGCTTCTCTCCAGCAGGCAGGGGTCATGGCTGGTTTGGGTTTTGTTTGCCTGTCATTTAACCTCCTAAGACCCGAACTCTTTCATGGCATGCATTTTTAATTTCTCTTTGCTATTTGGGATAATTGGGACCTGATGAATGTAAAAACAAAGAATTATGTGATTATTATTATTATTATTTTTTTACCTGATTTTTGTTTCTGAGAAAAATGAGATCCACATATGAGGACATTCGCTTTAAATTCCGATAGAACAGCGGCAGTGTAATGTCCTCGTAAGTGGATATCAGGCCTTTGTAGAACAAAATTTAGTATTTTGGTCTAGACAACCCACATATGTGGACACCAGGTCCTCTTTCTTTCTTTCTTTCTTTCTTTCTTTCTTTCTTTCAGATACCTCCACACACACTCACCACATTACAGACACTTTGGAGCCTAATTTAATTAAGGACATTGTGTTTTCTCCATTACTCCATTACTGTGTGGTCTTCCTATTTCCTCTGAGCCTTAATAACAATACTAAAAAATGCCAAAAGAAGTCCTATCATTGCATTTGGAGTACATAATGGATTACAAGCCTCCAGTAACACAATCCCCCTGATCGTTTTCTCTCTTTTTTTAATGCATCTGAGCCAACTGCTGAGAATTTCTTTAAATCTGGCAGATTTGCTCACTTGGACTCAACAGCGAACTGAACAGTGCTAAATGTTGAGCTCAATAAATCTTACACTAATTCTTCCAAAACAAACTTATAGTAGGATAACATCATAAAGTGGTACATTTTAGATCCAAAGGGTCAAAGGCCAAGCCTGGACAGACATGGATATAAATGTGACTGGCCAGTGTATTCTTGAACTTTTTGATGTATTGACAAAGAACAGAATTGTCTTTAGCACTGTTTGTACTGGTTGTCTCAAATAGCAATGTACACCTGCTTTGCAAGTACAAAAAAAAAAAGACTGAAAAAGTTTGGCTTGTTGGAAAGGCTGCTAGGAGGAACGACATTTTACAACCAAATTTACTTTGGTTGTATAATGTATTTAAACAACAAAGAACTACCAATAATTTATCTGTATTGATTTATCGCATCCATGTTTGACTTTACAGACCTTTTCAGATTCAGCTTTTGCTCATCCTCCGGTACTGTCATAATGCTGGATACGTTTTCCTGTTTCAGACCAGCTGATACTACTCATCTACACACCAAGCCTCAAGACATGACTTTATTCTTTGAACAGTTAGTAAGGTGGGAAAACTTTACTACTTCAAGAAAGCCCAGGTTCCTCATTACTGTAAATTACTCATGTGCCCCTAATACAGCAGCTGTGTGATGGTGCCCCTGCAGCCTCTGTGCTCATAAACCAGTAAACGTTTCACAGTTTGTAATTCACCAAAAGCCTCCAGCAATGTTTTCAGGGCACGGCATTAGCTAAAACAAAAATGCAACAGCGAAAATAAGCTAGATCTGACACTGTTGGAGTAGATTTTACTGTACCATCTGCCTCTTAATCTAATTAGCTAACAGCAACTATAGTAGTACATTTCTCTAATAGCCCTGCAGCGCCAGTGTGATTTGTCCCACATGCAAAGTCTTTCACTGTTTATTCCCAGTTCTTCCTTCTGAGGTATACCCACCTCTTTGCAGTTTTCAGAGTTGGAGAAGTGGATGAGGTCATCATTGTACATTTCCTGGGTGTTGATGATGTCACTGTACTCCTTCTGACTCAGGTCCTCGGGGTTAATGCCGTTGGCTCTCAGGAACTCCTGGTAAGCTACGCTGAAAGCCTGGCCGATGGACTGAGCAATAAGCTGGGCCTGCGGACAGAAATGTCAGGCTGTAAACAAAAGCAAACCCAGCCGCATATAAATAACAACCCAGGGAGCTAAGGACATCAACCAGTAGTGGAATAAATATAAAGGTGTTTAAGCTTCTACTGAGTTTCTCTGTCATAAGCTGTATTTCAGAAAGACACACTTTCTTGTTTCCTGCTCTCTCATTCAGGTGAAATCAAGGTTAATGAAGCCAACAGACAGCAATAATAAACCTTGTATACATTTGAATGATATAACCATACTTCCTCTGTTTAATTGAAATCTATGCTTGCATATAAATCCCTCTTTGCAGACAGTAATGGCCCCAAGTCCCACCATGAACTAGTTATGTACAACAATAAAAAATAAAAAAAAAGAAGAAGAAGAAGAAGAAAAGACAGGAATCACCACATACAGCCAGTGGAACCACAATAACACAAACTGTTTATAAGCTGATGGATGAGCGGCTGAATGGTTCCATTATAACTCTGGGCGGCCTTTAAAGCCTGGCAGCAAAATTAGATGAGGAGGCTGCAGATTGGAGCCCAGCCTTTATACTGACTGGCACAGAAAGTGAGTCGCTGGCTCCTCTGCGCAACATTGTTCATGTTGCCAGCTCCTGCTGAATCTGCTTCAACGAGGAAAGCAAATCAAAATCAAAAGTGCCCAGCCAATTTACATCATTTCACATCACTGGGCTGCCCTAAGTGATTACTGCAGGGTGCTCCAAAAAACGTTTCTAGAACTTCTTTATATTAGCGACAGCATTTGAGATAATTTAACAACACTCAATTAAGGGGAAAAAAACGCAAGAAAACTGTGTCTCGGAGTCAAACTGTGGAAGTTAAAAAGCAGCGAGAAGTGGGAAGCTGAAATATTTTCTGACACTCACATAGCACTTGAAAGGCAATCGCAAGTGTCATCGTCACTATCTTTAGATGTTAAAGGATCTGCCAAATGAGAACTCTTACATAATGACAAAAAAATAACATCTGTCATCTGTGTACCCACTCTCTGGAGACGATTCTCCCATAAACACATAGAGGCACAGTGGGTTTGTCATTCGGAAAACTCTTTAAGAGCTGCTTACATCCTCAGACTCAAAGACGTGGCATATCATTTTGTACTGCTTCTTTGCCTCGGGCGCTCCGGGTGTAGTTTCAATGCAGTCCTGTGAGGCTGTGCGTGGCATCCGGCGTCTTGCCATCAGGACAACAATGTTCCCAATGTCGGCGATGTAGGATATAGTGCGGAGTGCGTTGTCCATCATCGTTTCCTGTTGGGATGTCAACCAAAATCACATGTTTTAATTATGGTCTGCATTCTGTTGTTCTGTTTCTGAGTTTATAAGCTAACATAGGCAAGGCTGTAATGATACATGTATGACAGCAATCTTTTTGTTTCTTTTTTGTCACTTTCTTGCTGCTGTTGGTTTAACACTACCTGCTCAGCATGAATGCCACTTTTGTTGTTGTACTGAGAGTTATCTACCTATCTATCTATCCTTTGCTATGGTTGTTATGACTGCATGCAGTAGCAGTATGAAAGCAGAAATGATTCTGAATTTGTGGGCTTTTCCTTTTCCTTTTTAATATTAATATCTGAAAAGACTGTTTGAAAAAGGAGGAACGTTGCCTTTGGGTCTGAAAAGTGAACTTGCATTTTTTCCAAAGGTCAGCAGGGGGCTCCTCTAGTTGCAGAAAGTTAGGTGTCTCTGGTTTGTTTCGCCTTTTGCTAATGACATTGCTGCCTTTTACTAACATTGGACAGATTATAAGTGATCCACTAAATGTCTAAGTCACGGTTCGATCCTGTGTGTCAAAGCGTAACTTTATTTATAAGGTATATTTTTCCTTATGAGCTGAATTTAGGCTGCAGATATTTTTTAAATGATTTTATACTTCTCAGACTTAAAAATAAGGGCCTTTTCTGAAAACTTGGGACATGCTGGGATGTATACTACTTATATGCCTGTGAAATTGTTGACACCAACTACGCAACAATTAATTTTTTTATCTTACAGAGCAGTTTGTCAGAACAGCAAAAAAAAAAAAATTGCGCTGAAACGAGAAAGCAGAGAAGAGGGCACAGTGAGTATACTGCTAGGACTTTGGATTTAAGTGGTATTGTCAAAGACTTGCTGAGCGTAAAGCATTGTTACTACTATTATTGTTCCATGCTTATATACATTACAGTTGTCTTCATAATACTTTAGCAAAGTCAAATCTATTTTGGGCTTGTGGTAGACAAGTCGAAGAAGACGGTTTGAGTTAGATAAATGAGTCTATAAATGTGACTGCCGACTGTGGCTGCTGTCCATGGTGCTGATCAAAACCTGGAATTATCTGAATTACCTGATATTAGTGAATATGGGTAAATATTAATTTGGTACTTACCCAGCCTGCCTGTGTAGGAAAAAAATCCCCCCTTGGGGTCAATCACAGACTTGCTATGTCACACTCACAGTGTCAATATTTAATTGTCGATGATACTGTTTTCACTGCCATACCGACACAATGCCGTCTATTCATTAAGCAATCTATTTTATTAACCACTGGTCTAATTCTGATTTGCAGAGGAGCTAGAGTCCATCCAGTCTCGACATAATGCCCACGCAATATGCAATTAATCCTCCCCAACTACTGTTTTTAAAACTAGTTGCACTAAACAACAATCGTGTGCTCAAGAGTTAGGAGTTTGCCTTGTAATCTGAAGCTTGCCGGTTCGAGCCCCGGCTTGGACAGTCTTGGTCATTGTGTCCTTGGGAAAGACCCTTCACCCGTTGCCTATTGGTGGTGGTCAGAGGGCCCGGTGGCGCCAGTGTCCGGCAGCCTCGCCTCTGTCAGTGCGCCCCAGGGTGGCTGTGGCTACAATGTAGCTTGCCATCACCAGTGTGTGAATGTGTGGATGACTGGTTGTGTAAAGCGCTTTGGGGTCCTTAGGGACTAGTAAAGCGCTATACAAATACAGGCCATTTACCTAAAGAGAAAATACACAACCCATGTACAACGAATCCATGCAGAAACCCCACAAAAAGCGGAAAACGTCTTCGTATTTACATATTTTAACTGATAAAAAGCTTTACGGAAATGAGGTTTTTCCTACTAATGCATTTGAAAAGCAGTAACAGTTACTACTAATTATCCTGTTTCTGACAGCAGCTGGTTTCCTTTGATTATTAATATTTGAAAATTAAAGAACCACTGAGCAGCATATTTGTTTCCTCTCATTATCAAAACTGCATCATTCATTTCGGGGTGAGAAGTGAGATGAAAGTATCGCTGACAGAGAACAAACATGCCTACTTTTGATTGAATTTAAGCTGTATAATCTGATTATAGCTCAATGACATCCCAGCAAACACTGAGTAGATTTTCATCTAAGAGCAATGAACAGTTGCACGAAAAACTAAGAGCATTCGTATTAATTAAAAAAATATTGTTTGTTAAGACAGCCTAATAATTGTCTTGGGTTATAATGTATGAGGAAAAACTGGACTCTAGACATGAACCTGTGGATTTGTTGAGAGGAGCATGCATTTGTTCATTGACGTTTTAAGGTAAGATGCTAAATGTAATTTCAGTTACTTGTCATTAACTATGAGCTGACTTTTATTACATCAGCCTAATAAATGCTGTTGTTCCAGCCCACGTTTGGAGTTGTTCTTATTATGAATCAATGTCAGGAACCCCATGTAAGCTACATCAAGCTTTTATGTGTACAAAAAAGGCTTTTATTTAAAATCTGGGACCAGTGGCAACCAGATGGAAAAATGAGAGGAAGATAGACACCGCATTGCAGCACGTTATTTCCTGCCAGGCGGCTGCCCACACACACACACACACACACACACACACGCGCACACACACACGCACACACACACACACACACACACACACGCACGCACAAACACACTCAATTCTGACACTGCTCAGATGGCCAGGCAGCAGCTAAGCCTGAAATACTGCCAATGAATCATCTATCGCATATACATTTAACTGTTACTGTGAGCACAAGGCTCTATTCATGATCTGTAGCACAGCAAATCTCTCGGAAGTGTAGCGCTTCCATCAAAGCACTACACCTCGTGTGAAGACTAGTGTGGCTGCTTCACAACACAGCTTGCTGTAAAGCTAAAAGGCAAGTTTCTGTAAATGTGCAGAGACGGGGTTTCATGCAAAAACGTGAACGTGGAGAAATACGACAGATAAAATCAGACTTCCAGGTGAATTTTTGACTTTTTGTCCAGTTTCAGAGGGATTGATGATTTAAGAAAGTTTAGTCTATATTATAACTTTAGGCATTTTTGAAGGTTGGAGTTGGAATAACTCTTCCTGATTTAATACACTTACACAAATTCAGCAAATATCTCCTTACAGTCTACTAAATGTCAGTTATGGACAAAACACAACTAACAACTGGGCATGTTTGTGCTTGTAAACAAGACAGAGGGAGACAGGATGGGGGAAAGGAGCAGAACAAGAGGGACAGCTGAACATAATCACATTGTCAAGAAGGTGAGATGGCGGAGAAACAACCAAAGAGGAAAAGGTCAGAAGAATCAAAACTGAGAAAGAAGGGCTATGATCGGAAAAAGGATAAAGAGCTGCTTCACCATCTGTGAGGCTTTCAAGTGCAGAGGCCTCAGAGCTTAAATGTATGAGGATAAGAGCTTCTTCTTGATGGATGGTGAAAATGAAATTTTCTGTGTTCCACAGAAAAGAAAAATTCTTGTGAAATATACAGTCCACCAAAAAATGTTTTTTGTACCCTCCACCAAAAACTAAGTATGACATGACTTATTTGCTTTACCTGTAGTGGTAATAATCTCAAGTATTTGTTTTCTCTATGACATTATCAGTCTCTCACATCAATGTCGAGGAATTTTGGCCCTTTCTTTTATAATTTTGTTTCTGTTGCGTGAGGTTTGTGGGTATTGTTCATGGAAAGCTCTCTTAAGGTCCCATCACAGCATTTCAATCAAGTTGAGGTCTGGACTTTGACAACTTGATTCTTTTTTTTTTCCAAGCAATGCCTTTGTAGATTTGCTGCTGTGCTTGGGGTCATTGTCCTGTTGCACAACCCAGTTTAGGCCAAGCTGTAGCTGTTGGACAGATGGCCTCACATTTGACTCTACTCTACTTTATAATACACGGCAGTTCATGGTTGAAGGTTCAGGAGGTTGTTTGGCTGCATTAAAGTAAAGGCAGTGCTGCACAGATGATCCTGCACCATTTTTTTTTCTTTTGGCTTTGCAGAATCTATTTTTAGCCACGGTCAAAAAGAATTCACAGAGTGACGTCATGAGATTAAACAAACAACAATCAGAGCTGAGGCAGCTGTAGGATGCAGCTGGTGTCAGCAGTTAAGCTGTTGTTTTGACAATTATGACATAACATCATTCCCCTGAGGCGTTGACTCATAGTTTCTGGGAAAGCAGCTTTTGTTCTCACAGGTGAAAAATCCTACTTTTAACAGAAACATGGAGCACTTACCTGTGAGTCTGCGTTGAGGACTTTGATCCTCTGGGTGGAGATAAACAGATCAACCTCGGTAAGGGTTTGGGCGTCTCCATCTGCGCTCTGAAGCAACATACAGACAGAAGAGTTTGTTAAATCACCTGTGTCTGGCTGTTTAAGATGTTTGTGTCAAGCCTGACTGTTCATTGTGCACGCAGCTGTCTGAATAGTGTCTGTTTTAAAGGTGGGAATGCCTTTTTTTAATTGCCAAAACTCATGCATCTAAAGCTTAGTGCCCAGTTAGAAAAGTCCTTGTTACATGGACATGTTACTGAGTCTAGAGGTGAGGTGGCAAAGGAAGAAAAAGAAAGTGTTTGGCAGTAGCGTTAGTTTGCATCAATAGTCCTGGCACGAGGATGGGCGAGCTGGCACGGAAACAAGAAAAAGCTTAACACTAAACCCCTACCAGCTGGCTGTTACACCAGTGAGAGTAATGCAGCCTCAGCACACAACAAGCTTGTGCACATTTCCCTCTAATCACTCTGTGCAGAAATCGAATAAAACTATGCTTGTTTTAGTTGAATTAAAACTGTCTTATGTACTTAAATAAGGCAATCTCATAGAGAAATAAAACACGTGGTTAAAATTTGTTTCAAGCAATAAACGGTAAACCTTTTTTGGGGGGTGGGTGGGGGTGGGGTGGGGGGGACTGTGACCTGTTCATCATTTTCTGTCCATATCCAGTATCAGAAAATACAATGAATAGTAATTAATTTTCTTTAGGGTACAAACTAGTTTTTGCAAACATAAATTGTGCTGGCATGTGATTTGCCTGCATTTGGCCTTGAGGTAGAAGATTTTTCTGTTCAATATGTCATGCTTTGTTTCCTTGTTCGGTCTTGGTATGTGTGAGGAAGCTACGACCGCTGGCTCGCTGACCTTTTTCTAGAAATCTTGCGAACCCTTTAAGCTTCAGATTTTTTGGTTAGAAAGAAGAAATGACAACTCTTACACATGATTAAAGCCAGTTATATCACTTTAATGACTAAAATGATTATAGATTTTTGAACTTATGGTAGAAAAATACATAAATATTTTTAATCTCTGGAACTTCTTATGCTTTTCCTTATTTTTTCTTATATTTATATTGTAACAGTGTCAGACTAAATCTGACAGACAAAATCTTCAGGCTTCAGATTGATCTAAACGCTTCAGACACTATTGGTTACTATTGGTCTGTACTGTGTCTTGGAGACACACATAATATGGTCAGTTTGGACACAAAGCTTGGGTTGTAAGCACAGCGGCCCTACCCACCTGCTGTTCTGTTTGAGAAGGACAGCCAATCAGCATTAAGTCTTAATGGGATAGAAGCTTCAGACACAGAATAACTGATGGGATATCCCCTTATTATACATTCATGATAATAATTCATGTCAGTAACACGTTACGCTACTTTGTTTCAGTGGTTGTTTAGTCTAATATAAAAGCAACTCTGTTTCCATATAAGGAAAATAAATATTCTAGGTAAACAAAGCACTCTTTAGCCCCTACAATAGTAAATGTTAATGTTGTCTATAGGCAATGCTTATCTTGTATATACGGGAATGTGATTTAATCACTAAACTGATCTCTTTTGCATTTTTCTGATGTAACATAATATTCACTCGGTTCAATTTATCCTAATTATTTTACGTAAGAAATTGGCAAAAGGGTCACTGAATGAGTCACAGTATGAGACGTGCAGAAAAAACAAAAACACATTAAATATACCCCTGATGCATCAGTACAATAGAAAATTAACTCTAACCCTACGGTATGTTTTGGAGAATAACAATATGACTGGAAATATAAGAAAAAAAAAGTTTCTAATGTGTGTGCGTGGGATGTATTTGCATCACATTTATTTCAGTTATTTCTTTGTTCTTTCCATATACAGTGCTTGACAATTTTTTTAGCCCACCACCCAGTCTAAGTGACAGTACTGGTTATAACCCAAAGGATTTTAATGCTTCTGTAATGGTTAATCCTGCAGTATGTGCAAGCTCTTTGATCGAAATCATATTTCTAATACTAACAAACAAAAGACTGAAAAACACATCATTTAATTTTGATTAAAATCCTAAATTACAGTTATTTACTTGCATTCCTGAACGAAAACATTAGTTTGACTGTTATGCTTGAATAATTTATGGCTTCCCAGAGAAATGGGCTGGCTCAAATTTGGGTATATAAAATGACTCACTCTGGTATTTGCCTAATAAATAACAATATAATTGTTAGTTTTAAAGAGTTCTGCAATATTTCTGGAGATACAGATTTCTTTTTCCGCAGACAGAAGGACAGAGATAAACCTGACACAGATTTACTGAACTCAGTGCATGAACATTCAAGTGTTTGAGACACAAATGGAAGAGGATACACAGACAGGCAAATATGAAGTAAAAACTAAAAGGTGAGAGTGGAAGTAAAGTGGCCAAAGGGTCTTTCTTTTTGTTCCGTTTATTACACACCGCCTTTTTCTTGATTTTGGCAGCCTTCTGTACCCTCTGGCAGGCAGGCAGGCAGGTAGGCAGGCAGGCAGGCAGGCGTTGGGACGGGACGGGACAAGGTCAGCAGATACAGGAGCACAAAAAACAGGAGGAAGAGGAGGAGGAAATAAAGAAGGTAAATAAAAGAAGGTAAGACAGTAAAGCCCCAAACCAAAAGGCAAGTGCGCCGTCGCTGCTCTCACAAACAGGAAGAGTGACAGAAAGAAAGAGAGTGAGAGAGGAGGAGTGTGTTTGTTGAGAAAGCGTTTCGCACAGCCATATTGGTTATCACAACAGCAATTACAGATGGTAATAATTGCTTCTTTTAAAAAAACAAACAAAAAGCGTGTAGACATGGACTGACACTGTTCCTGCATTCTTCACAAAGCTTTTTAAGCTACTGTACTGAACAAAGCATTTAATCAACACACAGACAAACTCTGTCATTCAGATCAAACGCACGGGCGCTGCTCTTACCGACGTTCACGTTTACGACACAGTCTAAATGCTGCTAGCAGAAAAGACATGCTGGAAAAAACAATCAACAACACACACAGAGAACGGGGGCGATAAGGATTTCAACTCTCTGCTTTGGGTTTGTTTGGGTTTTGGGTTTGTTTTTTTTCAAGGTCAAGTCACTGTGTTTGGAATTAAAGAGCTTAGCTAATATGGAGACAGTTTTACTGAGCTAATGGGTGTGATTAGTTCATCAGTAACACTGTTCATGTAGTGGGCTCTAACAGTTGACCTTAGATAACTAATCTTTAGGAGGACTCTTAGCTCTTGGTAATCTTTCAATTTATCCCCTCCGTATAAGGTTCAAGCTGAGCTGCTGGCCTTCCTTCCATCTACCATCGACCAGAGGAAATTATCTTGACATTACATTTTCGAGTGCAGGACTGGATGTTTGCCTGAGCCACTGCTGCAAAGCTGTAACCACCAACACAGTATTAATAACAGCCCAGAGGGAAGCGTCTTTTTCCAGCTTTCAATCTGTAAAGTTTCCTCTTCTGTGATCGGCTCTCAGGAAGACAAACATCTGAGGCTTTGAGCAACACCTACTGCTCTGCTGACGAGGAGCAGAGTGGGGGGGGGGGGGGGGGGGGGGGTTTGAAACTTCATAAATATTACATCAAACAGCGAGTGAACATCATGGCACAAAGATCTGCATAAACAGCCTACACAGCTCTGCTACAATTTACCTGCCATACTTTTTGCTCAGTTCAGCACCACAGGGTGCGAACCTGTGCTTTACTATACTACACAAATGCTTCCTTGAGTTGATGTGAGGCAAAAATACAAGTGTGACTGAAATATACTCTAGTCAACTTCTTTTTATTTAAATAGCACATATTTATAAAGAACAGGAGAGGACACAAGGTTCTTTCTATGTGTGGTTTGCGTTAAGCTGACAGTCTCCATTTCAGTGTTTAAGGTCGGTTGCTATAGTGCTATTCATTTGGTTCACAAGGGATAAATGAATTATATAATGAAGGGCCAATCGAGGGAGATCAGTGAGAGATAACGGCTGATTTGCTGCAGTCGGTTGGAGAAGACTTTGTGCAGGCAGACAACTGTGTGGTAAAGAGCAAGTGATAAAAGTGGACATGGACAGTCATGCCAGCAATACAGTTCTGTAAATTGCGCTTCATGGTTGCGATGATGACATTGTGGGCAATGTTTACAGCAGCTCTGCCTGTTCAACCAAGGTCTCAGTTCCTAGGCTGTAAACAACCTTCATTCTATAGTGAAATCTGCTGATTGAATGACACGTTTAATTAACACACTATAAGAGACCTTTGTGTCAGTCATGTCTTCACTTCTTGAAAAGCGGTTTAGGGGTGCTGGGTAAGGATGCAGGGGGTAGGACTCCCTTGCAGTACCTGCTCTATTCACACGCAGGCTTTGTAGTGTAGAGCTGGCAGAATGAAGTCTGTTTAATGTTGAGTCTGACTGATCTGGACACATGCTGGTCTATCACATACTGCCTCTCCAGGTGATGCCTCGAAAAATTCAGGCCTTCGGGGCATGTGTGAAACCCACTGTAACTCTTTCAGAAAGACTGGCCGACAACACTGAAGATTCAACTTTTTTTTAATAGATATTCTATTAAAAATAACTAAAGGAAATCAACTAAACATTCATTCGGTAGCTTTTCCAAAATTTGTACTGTCATAAACAAATGTACACCCATTAACTTTTGTATTGACGTTTTCACACTACATTTCTTTCATAAATATATTAACACTTACACATTTCTAGCATTGCTCAGGAACATTTTGATATGTATTAATATTTTTCACTGCTAACTCGACAGTAAGAAGAACACGACAATAAGGATAGGGCTGAGGGCTATGCGACATAATTAGTGTTCTGTCTTAACCCTTTATAGGGCAAGGAAGCTTAAATGCTAACTAAATGTTAACTTAAACTGACATCACAACTGGCTTTCTCATTCCTCACTGTGAAGTTGTAAAACTACATGGATAAAACAGAGAGAATGAGGAGGAGCTTCTTCCCCCGGGCTATTCGGGCCCTGAACCAGGTGTAGGACTGGACTCTCACACATCACATCACTGCATGCACTCTGTTTATTTGCACACTTTCTTTTGTAAATCGTTATTTGCACATTCTTTTTACTGTAAAGTTCTAAGTTAAAATCTGTAACTATTGTAGTATCTGTAAATCTGTAGATCTTATTGTCAATTCTTACTGTCATTTAATGGTCGGATATCGAACAGCGTTATAAGCATTTCACCACATGTCGTACTGTGTACAGTTATGTGTGTGACAAATAAAATTTGAATTTGGATTTCTCCTAACCGGTCAGCAAAGATTCGACAATGTGACAAATAGGGATGTTATTGCATCTGATCAATCAGCTGTGCTCTTCCTGAATTTGGGAAATTGGGTTTATTAGCACAAGACATGAGAAGTCCATTTTTAGACATACACCAGTCTAATGAACCATACTTGTGTTATCTCTAAAACAAATCCTTATCATAAATGAAGGACAATAGTAGTCAATAATATATTGGATGTTACCACAGTGAGAAATTTAACTCACTTATAGGCATTTTCAAGCTATAAATGGTAACATATGTGATTTTGTTCATTTATGACCTTATAGCAGTTTTTAGTATACTTCCAGATTGCATATATTAGTGTTTATTTTTACTGTGAATGTTATTTACTGTTAAATCAATTTAGTAATTCAGTGATGTGGATTATTTCGTTTTGATTCAGCGACATATAAAAAGACTAAGGGCTACTAACAGTAGTTATAATGTTATTTTTTGGCTCAATACTGACTTAGAAATATACTCTCTCTTCTCCCATGCACGTCTATTTATGAAAGCCTGCCCATTAAGTACCATGACATAGGATAGCACAGCATCCATATGAGTCTGTACCAAGGTTATTATCGTTAACGAAAACTAACGAAATAACGAAAACTAGAAGTGAAAAAACATTTTCGTTAACGGAAATAAAAATAAAAACAAAAACAAAAAAAGGAAAACTAACTAAAACTATAATGAGTGTTCACAAAACTAACTAAAATTAACTGAATTTATAGTAAAAATGTGTTTAGTTTTCATTGATGTGTGCGTATCATACAATAGTCAAGGGTGAAAATGAAGTTTAGTTTACAGATTTTTTTCTTGCTGTCTAATTATGCCAGCAGGTGGCAAGTACGTTAGTCGAGTCGTCTGTGTCGCTGCTCCGTCCACGCGCAGAATCATGTCAGGAAAAGTCGGGAGCCAGAGTCCAATTTGGGATTACTTTGAATATGACTGTGTTTTGGATAAAGCAAGTGTCTTGTAGTGGAAAGAGACAAATTATGAGGGACATTTCTAAAGGGAAAAAAATCCCACAAACCTTAAAGTGCACTTGAAAAGCTCACACAAGAAGGCTAACCTAGCTTACCTTGAGAAGGTAAGGGAGCACACTCAACCCTGATCCCCAGAAAACAGAAGCTAGCCCCAGGCAAGGCAGCGTGATACATCCCGAGACAACAGGACTGGGATATCTACATAACTGTGTGAGTCAATTACCTTCAAAAAGTTTATCAATTCACTTGAACCAAAATTACGAACACCCGGTGCTGCGAGAGTTAATAGTCTCATTGGGGCCAAGATATACATTTTATAGTTGCCTGGTATCAATGGTTGTTCATCTGCCTTTATTTATTTATTTATTTATTTAAAGAACCCATAGGTGGGAATGTGAGTTGTCTGTCTCTGCGTGTTAGCCCTGCGACAGACAGGCGACCTGTCCAGGGTGCAGTATGGTAGCTGGAATAGCAACATACCCAAGGATGAGCAGAATGACTGATATGATGAAACTGGGATTTTGTTACACTTAATTATTGCAAACACAACTAAAACTATAACTGAAACTAATCAAAACTAAACGGAAACTAAGGATTTTCAAAAAAATAAAAACTAAACTAAACTAGCAATTGGTAAACAATTGGTAAAAACTAATGAAAACTGCAAAACTATTAAAACCCTGGTTAGTACACATGCTCAGCTCAGTGAATGAGCTGAAATGAACCTAAATATTTGAAGAAAAGTATAAATGTTTAGCCATATTGTCTTTTTAGATATCAATCAAAATCAACCGAGTACCATGAAGCAGCAGGCTGTGACTACACTTTGATATGTGTGTTATATTTGTGAAACATGTCAGCGCAGTCAAGATACATACGTTTTCCTTTGAGTTTATGCGTGTTTTCCCTATATATTCATATACAAACCTTATGGAAACTCTAATTATGTAGGATTGTCCCTTAATAATTACATGAACAAAATTATATGTTTGTTTATTTCACACAAGCATAAGAAACCTGCAAAATGTGGCTTAAACTGAGACAATACGACCAATATGAGAGGCTTAAACAGACTTTGGTCACACGTCGATTAAAAAGTCTTATTTCAGCATGTAATTTTCTAAAAGTAGACCACTACGGAGGCGGTCATTCAATATTTAGAATAACATCAAAGCTTGTATTCACACGAGAGGGAGATAAAAGAGGCCGGTGCTCGGTTAGAAACTGCGCACCAGAACGTTAGCACTAATGTCATCTCGTCACGACACGAGATGACATCAGTCACCTGGCAGAGGGACTGCGAGCCCAAAACAGATAAATGTGACCAGAACCATAAGTCTGACAGTCTAGTTTGTCATAAGAGATGTTTTATCACAAGAGCTCTGGACAGAGCAACAATGATGAAAAGCTTCTCCAAACTAACATCAAATGAGCTTCTTTGAGCTGCACTAGCACCATCCACAGCACTTTTCTGAAACATCATTTTTGTAATGATATTAGTGAACAGCAGGGAGGCTCACATGCCAGAAGCCCCATTATCCAGTCGGCTGTGACGAACACACGTGCCCTGAAGTCTAATCTGGCCAAGTTTTTCAGCTGCCCTAAAAGACCACTGATGCTTAATACATGACTATACTGCTTAGAAAAAATAATTAATATCCAAGTACTGTATATTTCATTTGGAAGTTTGTGGGTATGAGTTAAGAAATAATGTCATAGCTGTTATAAATGACTAAATATAACAGAATATTCTGCAGTACCAGGATTTTGTTTGTTTTCCCATTCTATGCATGTACAGTAATGTGAAAAATGACACTGTATCAGGAATACACTTTCTGTATTAGTCATGTAATGCCACTGAGTGTTCCTGTAAGGCTTCTATGTCTTTTTATATGTCTTTAGGTACATTTGAATATTTCTGGTGCTGCTTAAACAACAACAGAATGATAGCGCATCTGTTAGAAATTAGAGAACTGTCACTGAATAAAAAGCTCCGTCCGAGGGGAACTGCCTCTCAGCAGCTTCCTACTGGAGGAAATGTTTATTCAACGAATACATATTTCCAGATACTTAGGATCACCGGCAGTACTTCCTGGTGACTTGGGACTACCGCAGCCTCACTGCTGCTACTAGTGCTACTTCTCAGCATCAATATTTGTTGAAGTTACAAATGATGTAGCTGACTACCCAACAGGGCAGCTGTAAATTACAACCCATGACCGACCCAGCTGGCTCTGATATTCACAGTTCTTCAGACTCAATTAGGGACTACAAAGCATTATGGAACCAGAGGAAAAACACTTTGCAACCAAAATTAGTCTTTAATGTTGTTAGGGCTGTCACGATGTGAGATTTTCCCTACATAATTATGTTAGCCATAGGAAATATTGCAAAAACTAAAGAAAAAAAGAAATGAAAATGGTCCCTGTGGTTTCTGTGAGAACTTATTTGCTCTTTGTTATTTCCTTCCTCTGCCTTCTGTTACAATGATTCGTGTCTTTTTTTACTTTCTATTTAACTTTGACAGCTGCATTTTTACTACTTTGTGATCGTCCGCATTATCCCCAGAGTTTTCCACGTACGTCTCATCATTCAATCAATTCTCCGTGTATATATAGCCCTCTTAAGCCTTGCTATCGGTTCACTCTGTCTCCCTCTGTGTCCTCTCCTCAGCATACCTTAGCACACTAAGCTCTATTTATTGCTGTGCTTTGTGGATCTGACACAGAGGCTATGCGAACCATGTGGGTGCAGAGAGGAGGTGGGTTGCATTTTTTTTTAAAAAAGGAAAAGAAGGATAAAGCCATTAGTAATCTAACAGAAGCAACAAACTGTGTAAATGTCTTCGGAACATCTGAAAAGATTATTCTGTTGTCTCTAATAAGGCAGATAACAGGCCTAAACCAGCCTGACTAAATGTCACTGACATGTGCAGTGCTCAGTTTGCACAGCTAGAACAGAGCAGCAAACTCTTGTAACTCAATCGGGCCAGCTGGAAAGTGCAGAGCACAAGGCGCAGGGCACAGTTGCACATTTTAAGAGGCTAGTATTAAGAAAGCAAGGAAAAGCAGTAACAAGGGCAGACAACAAATTGGTAATTAAATTAAGAATTTAAGTCCAGCCTGCTCATCTCCAACTGCTTCACTTAACAACCCAACAACAGCCTGACTCCACCTGTGTAGGTGAGCACAGATTAAATTGGAGAGTTGCAATAAACTTGACTCTTGAGCTGAATCATGGCTGTGCTGGCACTGGGTTGTTATCACCATGTTGTCATATCCGTGTTTCTGACATGATATTGCTGTTTCATATTATTTACTATCACCAGTATATTGTGACACCTATATTGTGAAAGCATAAGGAAGTGTGATTGTCTGTATGACTCAGAAATGCAGCGGTAACTGTGCGTGTCTTCGTATGTGAATCGGTGCGCGAGTGGGTGTTTTTGAGTACCTTGACCCTGCTGACGGCCTCCTGGGCCTGCATCATTCGGATGTTCTTGGAGGGGTTCCTCTCAGACAGCAGCTGAGTGGAGCCCAGGTAGTTAGCAGCAAAGATAATCCCATCAATCAGGTCTTCTGGCTCACAGGGTCCTGGGACTGAGCCAGGGAGAGGCAGAGAGGATGGTGATTAAGAGGGAGACAAAGGGAAAGACAAAGCATGTTTAGACTGAAAGGGTGGAGCGTGCAGCGGAGAAGGTATTATAATTACTGCAGTCAGTGTGCTGCGTGAAGAAAAAGGAGCCAAACACTGGAGATATAGTGATAAACGGCTGTATAGGCCTCAGCAGTGAAATGGCCACCGGCTGTGAGCTAATGGAGGTGCAGTGCTAACAGGAGCTGTGATTAATCTGCATCTGTGATATCCTGTGATATCTAGATGTGGACTCTCAGACACCCACTTTGGAGCACAATGTGCCACCATGATCCGATGGCAACTAAAGCCTTTTAAAACATACTGTTAGCCCTAGATCATGCCCAAAGGCAGGGAAGTAGTGTTGCTTATTGTGATTACTTGGTTTTTATTCCAAAATTTTAATTTCACCACCAAAGGGATGTGCAGATGAACTTACCATCAACAAAGCTGGGGAAGGATGCGACCTTCTTTGTAGGCTGGAAGACAGCAGATAAATGTCATGAATAGACTTACAGTGAATTACATACTGTACTTCTCTGCTGTTTGAAAATAAACGCGCTAAACTTCAAATTCTTTAAATAAACTTGACTTCAAATATGCCATCATGAAAGACACACTAGCAAAACAAGGCTTTCACAATAGTTGAAAGACCAGTGACTCCAAATTTACAGAATTATTCCTTTCATCATAGACAAAATCTACGATGAAATGTATTTACACAATCATCAACAAACAAAAACGAGATGAAAATGTTCTGCAGAGACGAGATCCAATCAGAACTAATTAAGTTGTATAGAAAGGCGGGACGAGTTGGGAAGTGATCCAATCAGAAGTAAGATCCTTGTGCGGTAAGGTTAAATGTGAACATTTGATCTGCCGCTGGGGAACAGTACAACTAGTTCCTCTTCTCCACACATACAGACACCCTTTGCGTTTGATGTCAAGGAAAATAATATGATTAGTAAACCATGTGGAGCAACTCTCACCAGTAATAGCATGGCAAACTGAAGTTTTGGTCTATTATAATTATGACATTTAAGCAATTAAAACTAGACTGAAACTAAAAGAACTTAGATGCCTAAATTATGACTACAGCTGCATGACATTTTAGTCATAAGACTACGACTAAAGCTAAATCAGAATTTGCTGTCAAAATGAACACTGACACAGATAAAAGCATTTAAACCTTGCAGCTCCAGAATCTCCACGTGCCTGACTTGCTAAAAAGCACCATGGAAGCAGATAAAGCCCGACTGCAAAGAGATATTGTATCCATGAGGGATGAGGAAGCTTTAGATGGCCACAGGGAGATTCATGAGATTCAAACACTGATCCTGGTGATACTACTGAGCCTTCCCTCCATATTCAGAGATTCTACTCCCCTCAAGGACAAGGAAGTAAGGGTGGAGGGAGGGTGGTGGGAGGGTGGAACGGGGGCATCCTCCTACCGCAGACGTCTCGATGAGAAATGGCTCTCATAAAACCACAAGCAGAATGCTAGTCAATTATCAGGATGCTATCATGCCGAAAGCAGAGGACATGAGCTGAGGTTGTAATTACACAATTACTCATTTACTTAAATGGTCACACACACACATGCACGCACAAACATAACCATATGGATGCACGCACACATAAACAACAATATATCCTGTGCAAACAACCTCGGGGTAGATAAATGACAAAGAAGGAAACGCTGCGACAGGATATCCAGAGAACGTCTTACCTCTGGTACGTTGTTGTTCTCCAGGGGGACGTTGAGGTCGGACCGCTGCTGTTTTCTGGGTTGCTCTGCGCCATTGCTCACCTGGCATGCCAACACAGAAGAACAGGTGCAAGGAAATTACAATGTGCAGGAAACTGAGGTTTTTAATGTGTAGCCAGCACTGTAACCAACAAGGTGAGTCAAAATGCTGTATCCAAGTCTCTTTTTGTGTACTTGTTTGAAGTTTTAAACCACAAATACTACTGAAAATAAGCCCCAACGCCCCCTGATACGGGGGCAAAAGGCAGGAGATGAGTTAGGCTTGGGGCTTAAGAGGTTAAGAAAACAAGCAGTATCGGTTCAAACCACTGGAATATAGTTCAGTTTGGACTTTTAACAGTCTGCTCTTTTGTTGATTACACAATACATCCAATAGATGCCACAAAGATGCACATTTTAAATGTATTTCATATTTTAATGATGGATTAATCATTTAGAGTCTATCATCACATTCAGTATTCTTCTTCTTCTTCTCCTTTCGGCTACTCGTTTTAGGATCATCTGCCTCGATCTCATCGTATCCTTAGGATCCTTCTCTGTCACACCAACCCTCTGCATGCCCTCCTTCACTACATCCATGAGTCTTCCCTGTGGCCTTCCTCTATTCCTCCTGCCTGGCAGCTCCATATTCAACTGTCCAGTATATCCAATATCCCTCCTCAGCTCATGTCCAAACCATCTCAGCCTTGCCTCTCTAACTTTGTCTCCAAACCGCTCACCCTGAGCGGTCCCTCTGATGTACTTATTTCTAATCCTCTCCTTAGGTCCTGTGGGTCTTCATTCAGCTCGGCCCACTCCAAATCTGCCTCCTATCACTTTATCAGTGCCAATGTCTCCAAACCATACATCACAGCAGGTCTCACTACAATCTGATAAAACCTTCCCTTTCACTCTTGCAGCTATCCTTCCGTCACAAATCACCCTGAAACTTGAATCCACCTATTCCACCCTGCCTGCTCTCTCTTTTTCATCTCTCTTGTGCACTGTCCATTTCTTTGGATGGTTGACCACAGGTATTTAAACTTTATGAATGAAAATTAGTCTTTGTCTGTTCTCAGGCATGTTCAAAAACTGGAGCATCATTGATGATGGCATGTGTCTTTCAATTATCCAGTGCAGCAGTCAGTATAGCCAGAACCATAACTTAGCAGGATGGAAAACACCCTTTAATTCCCCTAGATGCCCATTTTGCAGTCCACAATGGCTCATTAACATTTAATTGTATTAGTGGCGCAAATAAAATCCTCCTTCCAAGAAATCCCCCCCCACTCCTCCTCCACAGCAAAGCAGTAAAGAAATGTGAAATTCAGAGGAAAAGCCCATGCTGTCACGCAGCTGCGTAGCCTCCTTTGCGAACAGAAAAGCAGACATAAAAGTTCTAATCAGTATTCACTGTGCCGCCCAACTCAGTTGTGCAAACAACCATTAAATTGATGAGATTCATGTTGTTGTTGGGAGGGATGGAATGCCAAACTGTGATGGTCTACAAAACTACATTTATGAGCAGCATCCCAAGTGAATCTAGCCCACTGTACATTTTACAAATAGCCTTTATGTGCAACTGAACCATCAATAAATCAGCACTGCTTCAATCATCGGTGCAAATAGCATTCATAAGGCAAACACCAAATGATTGGCAGCTTCTGCTAATGTGTGCATATGTACAAGACAGGACTCACTTATCCAATCACCCTCAAGTCTGAACTAAAATTAGGAGACATCCGCTACTTTTCTATAAAGTATCTTAAGCTAGAAGCAATATATCACTCAGCTGTCTTCAGCGATAATTACCTTTATCAGGCTGTGATGAATGCTCATCAGATTAACACATAATGGCACGCACATAAAATAAAATGTAAAAGCATTTCAAGTAGTCTCTCTGTGATGTCAAGCTCCATATTTATGTTACTAGATTAGTTCTAGTTCTAATTTATCTAATATTGCTCCATGCAGATCTTCTGATTGGCTGCCACACAGAAGGTTTGCACATTAGTTGCATTTTCTGTGCTCAGACAGGGGCATTTGTCTTAGATTACCATATTGAGAATATCTGCTATATCTGACATTATAAAGAGACAACAGCAGAAAAAACTGGGATCTCAATATTTAACACCCTGGATTTGAGATACGAGAATTTGTCACAGAACCACCAAAAAAAACTTGTGAGACATTTCACTATTTCATGAACTTGCTGACAGCAACAACTATCAAAAAACTTGGGATTGGGAAACAAAAGGCTAAAAAAAATCAAACTCAGGCAGCACTGCATTAAAAACAGGCCTGATTCTGTCATGGAAAACACTGCACGGGCTCAGGAAGACTTCCATAAATCTCTGTCTGTTAACACAGTTCAATGTGCCATCCACAAATGGAGGTTAAAGCTCTATGATGCAAAGAAGAAGCCATCTGTGAATATGATCCAGAAATATCACCATCCTCTGGGCCAAGGCTCATTTAAAATGGACTGAGGCAAAGTGGAAAACTGTTTTGTAGTCCACCGAATCCAAATTTGAAATTCATTTACAATACATGGACTCCAAGTCCTGCAGAGCGAAGAGGAGAGGCTCCATCAGGCTTGTTATCAGCGCTTGGTTTTAGAGCAACGTGGTGTTTTTTTCCAGGAAAACCCTTACATTTTTTATCAAGACAATGCAAAACATGTACTCCAGCTATAAGAACAGCAAGGCTTTGTAGTAGAAGAGTCCAGAATGAAATGGCCTGCTTTCACGCCAGACGTTTCATCATCTGAAACATTTGAAGCATAATGAAATGAAAAATACTACAAAGAAGAGCCAGGACTGTTGAACAACTAGAATCTTATATCAGACAAAAATGGGACAACATTCCTCTCCCAAAAATCCAGACACTGGTCACCTACACAGATGGAAACGTGGCCCTGTCCAAACCTTTTTAGATGTGTTGTTGACATCAAATTAAAAATGAGCTAATATTTTTGCTGAAATATTAAAATGTCAGAGTTTAAACATTTGACATTTTTTTCTGTGTTGTGTTGTGAATAAAATCTAGACTTATGAGATTTTGTAATTATTTTCTTATGTTTTATTTTTATTTACTTGCCCAGCATTTTGACTGTTTTAGGTTGGCTTTGTATTTATGACTGAAAATGAGAGAACACATAGTTGGTCTCCTTTAAAATATAGCTAATATCAATACTACTTGTGTACAAGCATAGTCTTTAAACACTGGCCCTTTTAAGAAAAGCTTTGGATCCACCTAAATAAACTCTGCTAAAATCGCACCATTATTAATGTGAAAATGGCTTCTTTTAGTGAACCAAACACCAAGCTCTAAAAAACCCCCAACTGATTTGCTTTACGGTAGGAAAAAGAGCCCAGAATAAATTTTAAGCAAGTAAAAAGAAAAGTAACTGAGAAAGGTTATTGTGAGAAATTCTGTTTGCAAAATGTCAAAGCACACTGGCGCTGAAAAGACATCAGCACAGCATCTTTTTGTGTATACTTGTATTTGTGTGTAGATGACCTCCCTGAACAGTCTTGTAACTCTTCAGTTAACATAATCTTTTGGCTCCACATTGTGCAAAACACATCTCTCTTTAAATTCACTGTTGTCCCGGTCTAGTCTAAGGTCATTCTGAAGTGGTGCACAGAGAACATTTCTTTGAATAAGAGAGAACAAAATGACCGAATTATCTCAGTGAGCCTGGGAGTCATCTCCATCTGCACTTAACTGTTTTGTTTTTGTGTGTGTGTGTGTGTGTGTGTGCGTGTTTTCAATTTCATCAAGCCACTACACTGCCTGACCCACTTCTGTGCTACAAATGAGCTACATATATACAGTGAATGTACCAGCGCTCGTGCACACCGTGGAGCAGGTGGGTATCAGCATGCTGCCCACAGGAGACTATCCCTGTTCTCCTTTTACCATCTGACTTTTAGAGGGTGGAGGGGCTCTGCGTGTGTTCGAATCTATCAGCGTGCATGTACAGCATGTGTGCATTAACCAAGATCCGTAAGAGGCAGAGAGATGAGGAGGGGGACATCTCAAGGTAACGCGGGGGAGGGGTGACACGCCTGTTATTCTCTAGGTGGTAATGACAAACATGTCACCTGTAACTCATCTCCTTCTTATCACCACAAATCTCTTTAAATCACATCCAGTGGCAAGGGTCTGTTGTATATGGCCAGAATATACTGTGCAGGGGCTTACATTCATGTCCTCTCATGTTCTGTTTTTCTCTTATAGCCTTGACTTCAGTGAACAGCGTACAGCAGACAGTTTAACTAGTCGTAAAATGAAACAGGTTCTGAATTAGTTTGAAATGTAACCTTTTGTCATTCATGTGATTTTCTTTATCGGTATTTATTATTTTTTGCTTATTTATACTTAGAGGGCAATCTATATACGTACCTCTGGACCAAGAAGTAATGCACCTTCATGCTTTTTTCCAAACTCTATAAACATTAAATGAAAATACCCTGTGATGTCTTCTTCTAATGCCCATAAGAACAGATGATGTAAAAGACCAAATTAAGAAAGTAAAGGAATTTAAACACTGATATTTTTTTAATATATACATGCTTATAAAAATAAAGTATCCTGTTGTTGCTTTACTGGTACATCGGTTTGTTACTGGGGCATTGCCAAGCTTATCATGTATTACGGCATCTAAAAGGAAACTAAAACCTAAAGGTATGAGTAATACAAAACATTTTAGTAACTGAGAATGAAAATGAAAATGCAACAACTCACTGAAACAATATTTTTCCTTTTAGAACTCATTAAAATAAAAGAAAAACATACAGGAAATGAGTCAAATTTGTCAGCATAATCGTCATGAGGAGGCTTTGGCTTAAGTTTATTAACCCCGGGGTGTCGGCATGATTATTATTAAATTTTTCCTCATAAAATAATGTGTTTTCATGTAAGTTAGATCAACAAAGAAACAATAAAAGCTTAAAACCAAAGAGTAAAATTTGTATTTTGCCCAATTTCTTTTTGCGTTTAGCCCAACAAAGACAAATCTCCTGGGGTTGCACCTTAAAATCTTAGAGAAACGGTGCAAATATGGTCTTTTTTTACTTCTTGGGAACATGTACACACCTTTTTGGCTATTAAGAAGGTACACACAGTTACCTTGAGGTCCAATAATTAACCCTAAGGGGGTACATTTATATAGACTGTGGACTTGCCCTATTTCTAGTGTAAGTGTATTTATGTAAAAACAAACTAAGCCTTCTTCTTGAACAAGTGAATGAAACCATGTAAACACAGTTACTTTGGGCTATATAATTAAATCAGTGTAGTCTGATAATGTGTGGCTCATCTCTTTAGTTTTTCTGTTGTTCTGTGCAATAAATTACTTTGAAGATGAGGCCCTTAAGGCAGGTCTCATTCGGTTCAGGGATTAAATATAAATATAACACAACAGCAATACTCTTCAGCTCACCTGCTCTTGGGGCCATCTCTGCCTGTCATCAGGGGAGCGTGGATGTGTCTTGTGGCCCCGCTGGAGATCAGGGTTGTTGTGGTGCATGGAGGGGAGGTTGAGGGACTTGGGCCTACTGTCGTGTCGGTGGTGAGGTGGAGGGTAAGGTGCTGCGTCGGGCTTGGAGTGAGGGTAGTCACTTGGTGCGGGGTCCTGTGCCAGCTCTTCCGGGCTTTGGTCTGTGCCACTGCTGAGACTCCCCATGCTCATACTCATCTTAATCTCAGCAACGATTTGATCAATGTCCTCCTCAGCTTCCTCCCCTGTTTCCCCCTCAACCACCAGCACTTTACGGCTTCGGTAGGGAGAGACTCGCACCGAGTTCCCGTTGTCTTCAGGGGCGTAGTAGTCTCCGGTGTAGGCCCTTCCATTTCTCTCCTCCTCCTCGCCTTCCTCTTCTTCATCCTCGTTAGGGCAGTAGTCCTCGCTCTCCGCCTCCTCTTCTTCTCTGTCAGCCCTTCGGGTGTGTGCGGCATCCTGCGTGGCAGGCTGGTGGTGGTGATGATGGTGGTGGTGATGGTCCAGGATGGGCTCCGGTCGTCCGTTGTATATCTGCTCATCGGGATCTTGCTCCACCACCTCACAGCGGACCTCTCCCTCCCCCTCACCCCACTCCTCCACTCGGTGCCTCTCACGACCCGCCCACTGCTCCTGCCTGGCCTGGCACTCCTCCCTCCACTCCTCTCGCGGCTCCTCGTCTCCCTGTCTCCACTCTTTCCTCACCTCTTCCTCCTCTTCTCTCCACTCTTCCCTCACCTCTTCCTCCTCTTCTCTCCACTCTTCCCTCGCTGCCCCTTCCCCCTCCTCATCTTCCACCCATTCTTCATCTCTTGCTTGCCCCTCCCCCTCTTCGGTCCAGCCCTCCACAGCTTCCTGGCATTCATCAGTGTGGGACCCGCCGAGCTGCATGGTGCTGGTGCAGTCCCCCCGGCTGTGGCTGTGGTTGCAGTCTCCCTGGTTGTTGCAGTCCATGCCCTCCAGGTAGCTGTCATCCTCTGGGCAGTAGCGGATGTAGTAAGTAACACCTTCATCCTCCTCTGCCAACCCTGAAGAAGTTTTATAATCACATTAAGTTGTGGTCCTTATATTTGGAGCTTCTTCACTAATGTAAGTCTATAAGTTGTATGCATACTTTAGCTTACTGATGTCTAAATCGCAAACAGTTACTAAGCATGAGCAGGCTCAATTTCTAATTAAAGGACAAACTTTGGTAGCTACAAAATGTTATTTATGGGTTTTCCTTTGATTTGTAGAACCAATAAAAAAATCAGTACTGCAAATATTGTGCCAATTAGCAGAATTAATAATAATAGATATTAAAATATTATAAAAATATTATAAAAATAAAAGGTAAAACAGAAAAGTTGACCATGTACACATTTACCGTCATCATAGTCATCATCATCTGAGGTGTTGTTTATATAATCAGAGCTGGAATCATCATCCAGGCTGTCGGCTCCACCGTGGAAGTCCCCCTGGTTAGGGTCATCTCGGTCGTGGTTATGTTCCGGCGTGGATGGTGTTGCTGGACGCTGATCCTGAAGTTCTGCGTCTGGTTCGTGGTTGCTGTACCGCTTCACTTCCTCCTCCTGATCTGCATCCGCTTCTGGATGACTGCGCCCCATGTCTTGAGACTTGGGAGAAGAATATTGTGCCTTGCAGGAGTGAGGGAGAGGTTTCGGCTCATGCGATTCTTTGGGGTAGCGGTGTGGGCGTTGCCGCGGCGCTACTGCTTTCAGATCACATGACTCTGTAGCGTGAGTGGTAGGACAGGAGGCGGGACCTGGGGCAGCCATACTATTTCCTCCGCTGGTCCCTGGCCTCTTCCTTTGAGCCATGGTTGGCGGCTTACAGGCCATGCATTGTTGTGGGTTTTACCCTGTGTGACAGAGGAAAAACAGGGGAAAGACTTCAGAATGGCATAAAATTCAGATGCATTACATGATTGTTGACATGTAGAGTTTTCTGCAGTAATGGAAGAAAATAATAAAGGCCAAAGCTGGTATAATTATAAGGTTTTAGGACAAATCCATAAAATGTGTTATCACATTTCTATAAACAGATTCCCTTTATCAAACAGACCCATGTGCAAACAAACACATTCTGGGACTCCAATATATTCTTGTAATTAAATAAGACATGGTTTATTTACAGTGTACAGTCTAAAGAACACTTTGGTGCTTACTTCAAATTTCAAACTCCAAATTCACAACAGTAGTTTTGACATGTTGCTCAGGCTGTTTTAAACACAAAGAACAGAGCCTTTCTGGGCATACCGCCTGCACATAAACCTAATAGGACACTGCCAGACAAAGAATCAATAGTTAAATCAAGGTCATCTCCACATAGGTGCTGAACATGTGCACAGATACCAGTGCAGATGATCAGTCAATCAAGACACTTATTGATCCTTCTGAAGCTTACTCGCCGGGAATACTCAATGTGGGGACACGGTAAAAGCTGCTCCTATGCAAGATCTGTTTACGCAGGGCAGACAGAGAAACAACAAATTGTCTCTGTTCTCTAAAAGAATGATGAAAGATTTTTGCTCGCATATGAATGACCATTTTTCCCTTTGGAATCGAAAATGAAAATGAGAAATCAAGAGGAATTACTGAAAAAGGCATTAGTGTGTCAGTGTCATGCTGTTTCTTAGAGCAACGGTCCAAGTTTATGATGTATTTTTCACTTTAGGGCCTTTGTATTCAAAGAATGTAAGCCCTCTTCTTCATGATTTATAGATGTTTAACAGAAGTTGTGAAAAAGGTTCTTGGTAAGGAGGTTTCTTTGAAGCTGGTATTTGGTGGCACTTTTTGGACTTTCAGCTGCGAAGATCAAACAGTAGATGTCACTTTTATGAAAATAGTTATTAATGAGACACCATTACTAAAACCCACTGCTGTAAACATTACACATGCCACTCTCTAAAATACAAAAAGACTGAATAAAAGGACTATGAAAAGACTGAATAACCAAAATATGCATGCGCTGTCTTAGACAATCCAGTCAAAGAAAAAGAGGCTAGTTTGCACAGATTATATTTAAGAACTAAGAACAACCAAACACAACTGTAACAAGCGAAGAACAAACACATAGCTCCAAAACAAGAATATAGTATGATATAAATGCACAAACAAATCACAAGGGCCCTATGAAGATATATTTGCTGCACTGAATCCCAACATCCAACTGAAAAAGTTCAGCTCTTGTGTACTTTTCTGTTAGATGCATCCTTTGTGCACTGCCATCCATTTTGCAACCACCCTTACTCTATTGTGCCATCCAGCTGCCATAAACAACTTCCCTCGGAGGGCTGCTGCTACGACTTTCCCTCATTCTCACTCGCCATAATAACATTTTTCCATCACCAGCGATTAAACTGGTTAATTAGCTCTGCACAACCTGGCACAAAACACAGGCAGGAAAGCACACAGAAACACACACAAGAGATTGTTCAAGGGAGTCAGATTAAATGTGCACACAAAGATATGTACATATGTACCGGGCTCCAATGACATTGCTAACATGAAGGTTTTTGCTCACCGAGTTTCTGCAAGTGCAGAGACATGGACACACCTGATGAAACACAGCAACACTATCATCTAATGAGGCGTCACTGTACATGACATGACACGTCGAAAGATTTTCCTTCTGTTCTATTGGCAGTGATTTCTATTAAAACCTTCACCTGTTCAACGTATTCTAAACCATGTATTGTTCATATCTCTTACCTGGTATCCTGAGGTTGGTGTCTGTTGTACAATAGCACTACGATCTGTTGTAACAACAGTCCTCCCTCCGCCTCTGCTCCTCGCTCCTCCCATCCCCCACCAGCTGCTCCACAGCATGCACCTCTGTGACTCCACCCTCCCTCTTTCTTCACATTGTAACCCAGCATCATCCTGTTGGAGCTCAGCCACGCCTCATACAAATCCCCAGAGCTGGGGGGAAGGATCGGTAACTATGGGTAACTGCATCCCCTGGGGGCTGATACCCTCTGACCTCCTCTTGGCTTCCTAGATTCACAAAAAAAAGTCACCTGTTCCTCATGTGGTGTTGCCTGACTGATGCAGCAACTGCATTCACATCACATTTTTTTGATTATTTACACCCCAGCGCCAATACAATTGCCATGTAATTTTGGAAATCCGGTAAGTCCCTAGCCAGGTGGCTTTTCCCAAATCAGCTTTGTGTGGCATGTATTTGGGATTTGACTGTGTTTATTCACTTTGCATGAATTTGTACTTGAATGATAATGCCATAATAACAACACTCACAAGGGATGTGTCTCACCTGTTTTGTAATTTTAGAATAAATCACGGCACACAATCCATCTGTGCTTTTACACGGGTAAAAAGTCAGTTGGCGCTTACTTTTTTTCTTTTGGTTTGTTTATGTTTTGGTTATCTACTAATCCACCCACATTTCCCACTTTTATAAGCACAAACATCCATCCATCTATTATCTTAAGAGCTTTTCCAATTTAGGGTCGCAGGAGACCTGGAGTCTATACCAGCTGTGAGTGGGTGAGAGGCAGGGTACAGCCTGGGACTAACACAGACACCAAACAGTCTCATATACACACCTACGGCCAATCACATAAAACTAAGATACATGACTTTAAACTGTGCGAGAAAACCTTTGGAGTTTTGAAAAAATGCAAACATACATAGAAACGCTCCAGCTCACCAAAAGGTTTGCACCCAGAACATTCTCTCTGCCCCAGACACTAACACAACAGTAATTTCTGTACTGAAATGTGGTGCACTCCTAACAAGAAAAACAGCAGCTATGTTTCATTATGGTGCCAACCAAAAAAACCAAGCTCTGCAGGAAACAGAAGCAGACTCCGGCTATAAGATATGAGGCATCAGCAGGAAGAATGGGAACAGTGTGGGATCCTGAAATTCAATATGCCTACGTGTGATGCAAACATTCTGTCAGTGATAAGCCAAATATCTAAATGTAGGCCATCAAAATTCTGCGAACTGAGCTACAGCAGCTTGTATTAGAGTGAAATGAGAAAAACTCAGAAAGCTATAACTAGCGTTATTACGACTGAAATGCCTTAGCAGGAAACAGCAGCTGTCAAACAGCTAACTAGACATAAGCTGTTAAAACAATCCTCCAACAGAGTAAAATATCAAACATTTTTAGCCAGATAAAGGCACATTGTCAGCTGCATATTGCATTTTGTGTTTTCCCCTTGAGTGTGTGTGGTTACCTCTATCAAGTTTAGCGTCATTGCTGATTAAAGGATAATGTAGTTTTGAAAATATCGGGCTCTCATGCTCTAGGCCAGGAGTTGGCAGTCAGATGTGATCAGGCTATGTGTGGGCACGCAGGTAGCTCTTGTCAGCTCAAGACAGCGGCTGCTGATGCTGAACTGCCAAAGGAAGCACTCAGTAAGGAAGGGGGCGGGGTCCTGTCTCACCGTCTCATTGTATCAGTGACGTCCGTTCAGTGCAGGTTTTTTCAGTGTTTTTCATCTCGACTTTCTCCATTCCTCTTTGACAGTCATAATAAGACAAGCGCCAGTTGCTATTATTTTTCAGACACATTCTCGAGATGAGATTACCTACATTCAAAGTGGCATGAAAATCACGAAGGAGTTTAACTTCTTTACTTCTCTGCAGCGATACTTTCAGGAGGTAAATTCAGACTAGTGACTAATACTTTTCTGCAAGCGCTGAATGTATGCGATTATACTCTGTCAGCTCGCCCTCAGGGGTAGTCTTTGCAGTTTGTGAAACTTTAAATGGGAAGTGTAGCTCAAAGTTAGCTGTTAAGTTTGGGGCAATGGTCAGGAATGCAGTCAGCCTTTTTTCATAAGAGCTGAAAATGTTTTGGATTGACTCACTGTGAATTAATTCTCTCTTTGGTCTTCTTCGATTTTCTACTTCGATGAGCTGCAAAGAAGTTGCTGCTACACAGCTTGTATGCATGATTGCACGGTGCTTTGTGTTAGCCCTTCAGAGAAACGCTGTGACTGTGTCTGACCTCTAAATTGCACATGTCCGCCTATTTGAACTTGAAAGACTTTAACTATATTAGTCTCTCCTGGACAAGCTGTTTTCTGTGTCTTTTACTTAATGCATGCAGGGAAATGTTCCAGCCCCACGGGAATAGAATATCTGAATAGAAATGCAATGGATAAGAAAACAAATGAGTGCCTGGTGCTCAAAGAAATCAAAATCCAGCTGGCTCCATCACTGTACACTTATTTATCCACACCTGCACGCTCACCAAGTATCGGTCTCCCACACAAACGTTTGAAATACAGGCACTGACTCAAGCTGCAACCTTCAGCTCTAAAAGAGGCTCGACACACACATATACGCACACACAGGCAGCAGTAACAGCAGCATATGAGCCGACCTGCCTGCAGTATCCCATTTGTTTGTTCTCTGCTGCACTTGGGGCCACTTGTCTTCACAGACAGACCTATTCAGGTCTGTTTGAATAACTACTTCAGCTACAGTAAGACAAAGCCTTAAATTATCCTGGGACACTCCCCTTGTACATGTATGTCTTAAAGTGTGTACATATGTGTGGATGTGCAAAGCTGAGGAGCAGACAGAGGGCAAGGGAAGCAGATGGCTTGGTCATAGTGTGAGATTTGGGAATGCTAATGTCTCTCTGTTCTGAATTTCAAGTTATGACCTCTGATCACACCACTGAATTAGACAGCCAGGCTTCACCGTGGAAGAAGAAATAGAAAACAGATAAGGCAGGGACAGAAAGACAAAGACTGAAGGTTATCGACCGAGTTGTTACACAGCTATTCAAATCATCTTTAAATGTTATAAGACAGAAATTAATCTCCACTGATGCTATTAGGATAGGAATGATTAGGTGGTGGAAAAGTAATGATCACTGAGTTATTTAACTGAGATTGCACCAATGGAGGTTCCATTCATCCATCCACTTTTCTCCATTTATGCTTTTCAGTGTTGTGGGAGCACATCTCAGCTGTCATAAGGTAGAAAGTGGGATAAACCCTGGAAAGGTGGGCAATTCTCATTTATAAACATTCAGCTAAATGATGTGATGAAGGTGTAAAACTACAAAACTATGTTTCAATGTTTGTTTTCTTACCTAACTCTTAACATTTCCAGTGAAACTCAATTTCAACTCTTAATAATGTTATTATTTACTGATTTCTCCAGTTCTTCCCAGTGTAGCCTCTCCCTGTTTTGTCGGTAGTGCCTTTAGTGTGTTCCCGTCTCCATCATGTTGTTCAGTTAGTTAGCCTCAGTGTAGATATTTGTTCCACCACAGCACCCATTATAGCCAGCGAAGCTGAAACTCTCATGTCCACTTTTGTTTCTCGGGTGTCTTTCATCATGGTGTTTGCTTGCTAGCTACATAAGACGGGTCATCAACAAATTATCATTCGGTTTGTGACATACACTCACGGGTCACTTTATTATATACACCTGTTCAACACCTTGTTATCAAAATTATCTAACCAGCCAATGAACAGGCAGCAACCCAAATGAATTTAGGCATGTCAATATGGTCAAAATGACCATCTGAAGGGGGAGGAAATCTGAAACTGAGCATCAGAATGGAGAAGAAAGATTATTGATGATTCTCTATAAACCCATTTATAGAGAATCATTCAAAAAAGTGAAGACATCTAATGAATGGCAGTTTTATGGCTTAAAATCAAACTGTTTATATCACAAACAACCGTCAAATCATTCTGTAAATGTAACTGTTTTCTATTTAGCTCTAAATAGGTGATAACAAAAAGGAAAATGAAAACCACAATAAACAGGTAAATGTGATTTGTTTTGAAAATAAAAAGAATTTTTATTAATAATAATGCTGTTTTTTTTCACGTGGTTGTTATAAAAATTCCATTTTGCTGCATCTCAGCATTATTAACTCTTTTGTTTGGACACAGTTCAGACAGATAAAGCCCAGGATAAACTTTAATCAGTGTACCTACTTGCTAATGTGCTATTCTTCTTCAGACAACCAGCTGTGCTAAATTGTTGGACACATTTTGATGAACCAAGGAGTGTAATTCAAGCATGATGGGGATTCACCAAGCATGTAAATACCCAGTCGTCCATGAAATAAGCAGGGCTGCCATTCATCCTTCATCTTTATTAGGGCCAGCGCCAATCACATGATCTTGTAAACATTTAACGGTGTGGCATTAACATGACCTTACAGCGCTTCTACACCATTACACACATGCTGATAAATTGTGTAATAACATCACTGTGCTGAGTTATGCGGCTTGTAAATAAAGAAATACTATCAGAGAGAGACAGAGGGAGAAAATGAGTTTCTTCTGAGCTGTCTCATTAAGATTCAACATTTGTTCTCCTCATGGTCTCCCACTCACTTCAGGATGACAACAAGAGAGAATATGTGGAAGACAGGAAGGAAGAAAGAGAGGCTTGGTGAGCAGCAGGAATGGCACAGGACCACAGAACGCATCGCTCGCTCCCCCCGCCATCCTGCCTGCCAATGTCCATTTTGCCACTTCAAGCACAACACCAGAGACACACCCTCCTCCTTCACCCTTGACTGTTACCATGGCAACTCTTTGTTTTCCAGCTCAGTCTCTTGAGGACGACTGCCTAAGCCAATCATCAAATAAACCTTAGTTCAGAATAAACACACCCGTTTGCATGATTCAAACAATCCATTTGTGCGTTACCACCTTTTATAGCAGCGTGAAAAATGTGAGACTTTTGGTGTAGAGATTAAATTTTCCCTCTGCAAAAATGAATCCTCAAAGAATCCACTAGATGGGTGTTTTGCTTTCTGGGTGGATCAGAGGACGATATTTAGTAGCTACAAGGACACAAGTAACACGGCTCAGTTGAGATTCACAGTGGTGTTGAGTTACATAAGCAAGCATATTCTGTATATAAAACATGGACGCAGCTTATAGGGCTGAAAGGTGAAACCAATGTGGAACTGCCTTCTTTCTAATAGGCGGCATGGGGCATCTCCTCAGCCTTGAATCAGACCAACAGTTGGATAGAAATCTAAGAAAAATGGCCCTTGGCTAATTTGTTCTGTAAACTTTGTTTCCTGATGGCTTTATGTGTTCGCTAGCTCGTTTGAGGTTTAATTATGGGACTCCATTAGCCAAACATCACAGTGGCTACGTCACTTTTTTATACTGATTTATAGCCATATATCTAAAAGGTTACTGCCACCAAATAAACAACTTAAGAAGAAACTATCCAATCTGAAGCTAAATAAAACCAAAGAAATGCACACCAGGTGTGGTTCTTCAGCTTTATTGATGCTTTCTGGTTTTGAATAAAACTGTTGTACAATCAGTTTGCATGGACTGACACTTTTTCATGCTCCTTTGGGATGAAAAACCAAATTTCTCAGTGATGACTCTTCCACTAATCCCATCACCAGGGCAACGTTTCCATTTGTCCTGAGTTGTGGAGGTAAAATACTAAACCCAACAATTCCCAACAAGCTCAACCACACTTGTGTTCTGTGCTTACTGGCAAATGTTGGCATTATAACACACTAAACCCAGATGGCAAGAATCATGTCTACTTTAATTACACCTGCTAAACATCAGCATGATTGCACTAAAACAGTGTGCATGTTTACCTTTACAGCAAAGCCTAAGTAAAGCCTGACAGAGCCACAACCCTAGTATTTTGACTGGTATCTTACTGAGTTGCTGTATGCTTCACTGGGAACAAAGGTGTGTTAAAGGGTGTTGTTGTGCCAGTCTAGTTGCTAACCTGCTTAGGAAGGGCTGTTAGCTACCCAACATTATCGTTACATAATGTTTGGTCACTTTACCTGGTGAGGGCTCAAATTAAATCACACAAATGCCCCTTTTCAGTTTTCTCCCCCAAGTTTTTCAACCAGTTAATAAAGTTTAATTTCATCTATTGTATGAATATCAGATTACTGAAGTGTTACTCATGTGTAACACTATGAGTTGTTGCCTGTTGCGCCGATCTGCAGGCAACAGCTTTGTGTCCTATTGCTTCCTCTTATTGTTTTAATAAGAGTTTGTTCTGAACAAGGAATTTGATTGGAGTATAACATGAGTTATTATCTATCTATCTTAGATTGCAACATAATTTTTACTGCAAAGATAATATATTTTCCCAAATCACAGTGGAACTCATAAATGTCTGTGAAGGTTCTCAGTCATCCAGGTCATCGTAGTCAAAGGAGCTTGCAAAGAAAAGCGTCTGGACTTCTTTAAGTTACTTGAAGACGTTTCACCTCTCATCCGAGAGGCTTCTTCAGTTCTAAGGTCAAATGGTGGAGAGTCCCAGATATAACCCTAGTGGGAGTGTCCCCCCACAGAGGGACAAAAGGACCCCCTGATGATCCTCTAATCGCCTGAGCCAAGGTGTGGAACTGGGTGTGGGTCCCAATCAGCCAGAGTTTCGGGTGGGTTCATTGTGAAACCTGGCCCCACCTTATCATGCGAATTCCTGAGGTCAGATGGCCCAGGGTGTGAGTGGGCGTTAAGGCGTCTGGGAAGGGATCTCAAAACTGGATTATAGATGGCAGAGAGTTGGTGTCGTAAACCACCGCCTCTGTTCAAAGATGGTCGCTCACAGTGGACATAGATGGCTTCTTTCACTCCTCTTTCAAACCATCTGTCCTCTCTGTCCAAAATGTGAACATTGGCATCCTCGAAAGAGTGTCCTTTATCCTTAAGATGCAGATGGACAGCTGAATCTTGTCCTGTGGAGGTCGCTCTTCTGTGTTGTGCCATGCGCTTGTGAAGTGGCTGTTTGGTCTCTCCAATGTAGAGGTCTGGGCATTCCTCGCTGCACTGTACGGCATACACCACATTGTTAAGTCTGTGTTTTGGCGTTTTGTCTTTCGGGTGAACCAGTTTTTGTCTGAGTGTGTTGCTGGGTCTGAAGTACACCGGGATGTCATGCTTGGAGAAAACCCTCCTGAGTTTCTCTGATACACCGGCTACATAGGGGATGACAATGTTGTTGCGCCTGTCCTTCTTATCCTCCCTCGCTGGTGTCTGATCTTCTTTTCTGTGCCTCTTTGCTGACTTTAAAAACGCCCATTTAGGATAGCCGCACGTTTTGAGTGCTTCCTTTACGTGTGTGTTCCTTCTTTTTCCCTTCAGGCTTAGAGGGAACATGTTCTGCCCGGTGGTGTAGGGTCCTAATTACTCCAAGTTTGTGTTCCAGAGGGTGATGGGAGTCAAACAGGAGGTACTGGTCCGTGTGTGTGGGCTTCCGGTAAACTTCGATGTTGAGGTTGCCATTCTCTTCAATGTGCACAGCGCAGTCCAGGAAAGGCAAACAGTCATCCTTCGTGTCTTCCCTGGTGAACTTGATGTTTTTATCCACAGCGTTGATGTGCGCAGTGAAGGATTCCACTTCTTGTGTCTTGATTTTGACCCAGGTGTCGTCTACATATCTGTACCAGTGGCTGGGTACTCTTCCTTTGAAAGAGCCAAGAGCCTTGCTTTCCACTTCCTCCATGTAAAGGTTGGCTACAATAGGTGACACGGGGGAGCCCATGGCACAGCCATGTTTTTGTCTGTAATAGCCTTCGTTGTATTTGAAATATGTGGTGGTGAGGCAGAGGTCTAACAGTGTGCAAATCTGATCGGGTGTGAAGTTGGTCCTGTCCTCCAAGGAGTTGTCTTCTTGTAGTCATTTTCTGACAGTCTCCACTGCCTCCGTGGTGGGTATGCAAGTGAAGAGAGAGACTACATCAAAGGACACTATGGTTTCATCTGGATCCAGGGTAAGTTTCTGGACCTTGTCAGTGAAATGGAAATGGAGTTCTTGATGTGGTGTGGGGTGTTCCCCACGAGAGGAGCAAGGATGGTAGCAAGGTGTTTTGCAATGTTATAAGTGGCTGAGTTTATGCTACTGACTATGGGTCTGAGTGGGACAGCTTCCTTGTGGATTTTTGGAAGTCCGTAAATGCAGGGTATGGCATCCCCTGGGTAAAGGCGGTGATAAGTAAGGCGGTCAATGATTTTGTCCTTTTCCAAGTCTTGAAGGCAAGCTATAACTTTCTTTTTGTAGCTGCTTGTGGGGTCTCGCTTTAAGGCTTCGTAGGTATTGTTGTCACTGAGGAGAGTAGTGATCTTTGTATGGTAATCTGTAGTGTTTAGGACCACGGTGCATCTTCCCTTATCCGCTGGTAAAACAGTGATGTTGTGGTCTTTGCTCAGGGAAGCGACGGCCTTCTTTTCCTGTATTGTGAGGTTGGACGGAGGGACTTTGGCACTGGAGAGGGTGGCTGAGACTTTCATCCTGATTTGCTCTGCTTCTGTCTGTGATAATTTATTAATCCGAATGGCAGATTCTGTGGCTGTGATGAGGTCCACTATGGGCAACTGTTGTGGAGAAATGGCAAAATTGAGACCTTTGGCTAATACTCTCTTTTCAGGTTCAGTGAGATTCCTATCTGAAAAGTTCTTAACCCATTTCTCCTGACTTCAGAGAAACTCAGGAGGGTTTTCTCCAAGCATGACATCCCGGTGTACTTCAGACCCAGCAACACACTCAGACAAAAACTGGTTCACCCGAAAGACAAAACGCCAAAACACAGACTTAACAATGTGGTGTATGCCGTACAGTGCAGCGAGGAATGCCCAGACCTCTACATTGGAGAGACCAAACAGCCACTTCACAAGCGCATGGCACAACACAGAAGAGCGACCTCCACAGGACAAGATTCAGCTGTCCATCTGCATCTTAAGGATAAAGGACACTCTTTCGAGGATGCCAATGTTCACATTTTGGACAGAGAGGACAGATGGTTTGAAAGAGGAGTGAAAGAAGCCATCTATGTCCACTGTGAGCGACCATCTTTGAACAGAGGCGGTGGTTTACGACACCAACTCTCTGCCATCTATAATCCAGTTTTGAGATCCCTTCCCAGACGCCTTAACGCCCACTCACACCCTGGGCCATCTGACCTCAGGAATTCGCATGATAAGGTGGGGCCAGGTTTCACAATGAACCCACCCGAAACTCTGGCTGATTGGGACCCACACCCAGTTCCACACCTTGGCTCAGGCGATTAGAGGATCATCAGGGGGTCCTTTTGTCCCTCTGTGGGGGGACACTCCCACTAGGGTTATATCTGGGACTCTCCACCATTTGACCTTAGAACTGAAGAAGCCTCTCGGATGAGAGGTGAAACGTCTTCAAGTAACTTAAAGAAGTCCAGACGCTTTTCTTTGCAAGCTCCTTTGAACTCATAAATGTTTGTCAGGGCAAAGGGCAGGAAAGAATAAAAAATATTTAGGTATGCTCATATGCTGGAGCCAATGGGAAGTAGCCCGGTCTCTGGTCAACATATTTGTTCTTTACGAAATTAATTAATCCTCAGTAGGGACAGACATGTATCTTCTAGGGGTGCAACGATACACAAAATTCACGGTTCGGTTCGGTTCGGTTCGGTTCAATACTTTGGTGTCACGGTTCGACAAAAAATGTTCATGCCTTTGTCATTTATTAAAACTATAAATATATATTTTAACTCAAAAGTACAGTTTTTAAATTTAATCTTGCTGAAACAACAAAATAATAAAAAAAAAAAATCTATCTGATCGAGAAATCACTCATCTTTGGAAAAGAGAGTTTATTACAGAGAAATGGCTCTTTCCAAAATAAAAGCTATACTATACGCTTCTTCTGGGCTATATTCTCAGCAGCATATTAAACATATCAGGTCCCCATAATGAGAATCATGTGCTAACGGCTGCCTAAATGACTCGGGTAAAGTTTGTAGCATGCGTGCTTGTTGCTTTTGTCTGCTTCCACTTGTCTTTGCACTAGGATGATGTCGGAGTAAATAACGCACTAGTTCCCACCAATTGAGCATTGCGTGGAACATCCGACATACTGTTTTACTTTTGTCCATGACGCGCTTACCATCAGGGTCATACTTCACAAGAAAACTAAGATAGTTCCAGACACCAGATCTGAATGAGGGTGGGGGAGGTTCAATTTCGGGTAGCGTTGAGGCAGTAGCCATGTTGCAACGAGCTTAGCTTCTGTCTTGCTAGCTTGCGCTGCGCTCAGTGGATCTGCGCTCGACAGTGCAGCCTAGGCAGAGTAGCCGAACGCAGATCCACTGAGCGCTCAACACAGACAGCATCGTCAGAAGAAAAGTTTTGTATTGTTCGATACATATGCGTACCAAACCGAAAGCACTGTATCGAACGGTTCAATATCGATACGAGTATTGTTGCACCCCTAATATCTTCCCCTCTTATTTTGTTGGTGCTGCACCTTGAAAGAATCTATACAACAGTCGTCAGTTCCAAATCGACCTTGACAGTCAAAGATGACATGAAGGATACTGCAGAAGAAATATTGGTTACTCAGTAGGCTTATACAGGCCCACTATGCTTTCTGAATCAAAAACATCCTCTTTCTGTCTTTTTTTCACAAAGAGCATCCTGCTCATATAAAATTAGCCGAATTGGACAAATTAGAGAAGAGCAAAAATGAAGGCAATACCGTAAGGCAAACAACGTGGGCTTTGAACTTCTTTCAGACTTTACTAAAAAAAATGTAAAAAATAAACTTTCATTTCTTTAAGAAGGCCTCACAGAATACTGAATATTTGAGGGAGTTTTGCAGATCCATGTGGACAACAAAAGGGGAGCACCAGCAGCTACGGAGGGTTTAAACTGCTGTGTGAATGAGCCTCAGGTTAACTGTTCATGGGATTTAATGCAGGGCTCAGAATTTATTTCAGCAGATAATGTCTTCAAAGGTATTGTAAAAGCCATTGGAAGGGGAGGAAAAAGTGGAAAGAACACACAATCCCCCGGTTTCAACTAAAAAGCAGCACATTTTAGCATATTCGGATAATAAAAGAAGTGTGCTAATACGAATCTCGATACTGATTAATTTGCCATAAAACGTGACAAGAATTTTGGATTGGATTTCACTGTGGCATTAACACAGGAAACAAGAGCCACTGGAGAGAGACGGGGAGAAAAAGATTCTTGAGGAATGAAAAAAATCCCCTTGGCTTGACAGTATTTCTGAAAAAACTAAATTCCAGCCCCTCTATCTGCAGCCCTGGGAGGGGTAACAGCTTCAACAGGGGGGTTCTGTTTCCTCGGGGGTAACCAGCAGTCAGATGACTTACCTACCTTACACCAAAATCTGAGAGTCACTGCTGAAATATAAACAAAAATTAGAAACCAAAAAACTTTGTCTGAAAGCTCAATAAAAGTTTAGTTTATACAATGAATTAAAAGCAACAGAGCTCTCAGATTAACGTCTTATCTCTTCTAAGTCTCACATAGTATTGAAGTAACTACTGACAAGCTCTCATTTTACTGGTTACACATCAAATGGAAAAACACAGTCAGTAAATGTAGTTGACACAAAGTAGCTGCCTCTGGTAACGTGGAGGTCTAAACAAACTAAGTTAGTGTGCAGAAAACATTCTTGTATTGGCAGCGATCCACTTCCAGCCTACTTGCAGAACTTTTTGTGCCAGCTGAGCTAAATAAATGACCGTCCTGCGGCTTTGTGCCTACGACTAATTCAAAGCCACTCTGATATTCAGTGCTCAGGATTCCCTCTTATGTAATGTTGCTTCATTATAGCGTGGTCAAGCCACAACAACAGATGGGAGATATGCTTGTTTTGTGCAGGAAGGCTGTCATTAAACAACCACAGAAATTAGTGTACTTATGCAATATTTTGGCTTTTAAATAAAGTATAACTTCAAAACGAATTCTGAAAATTTAAAAAAATGATAATAAAATGCAGCTTCTCACATATGCTGTGCACATTTTAGTGCGCAGTTGCATGCCGTCTGTTGTCTTTGATTTGTTCAAAAACATTTGAATTATGATTCAAAACAATGCAGCGTTTCTGATCTTTATGTCTTTGAGTCGACAAACTGCCTTTTTGAAACTTGTTCCGTGTCATTACTACACGTAAATACAACCAGAGCAAGTGATCATCATGCCGGTTTACTCACAGTGAGTACATCTATGATCTGGCCAGGTGGGTCGTAGGGCTACACTGGCCTACATTTTAAGAAAGAAGATGAAACACTGTTTCATAAAGATTGCCTGGCGACAAGCCCAGCTTGCAGAGAGCTAAACACAGCTAAATGGCCCCAGAGGGAGACAGATACTGGGGCAATTTCACAGGGTTTAATTGAAGCTGCCAACTGGGTTTGGTTACTGATGAGAAGGAATGAGTTGAGAGAGATGAACTTGGTGGAAAACAGGAAAAGCAGCCCTGACATCCCATCAGCTCCCATTCATGGTCGGGACTGCCACCGTGCACCCACATCACTGGCAGGGAAAATATTTTGACTTGGATGCAATGAGAAATTCTCCACACTGCTCTTTCCCTAACAGGCTGAAAGCTGACAGCAAAATATATGGGGTTCAACGTAGCTGCACATGGGGATGTTGCTAATTAAAATATATGGCTGTTTGCAGTCTTGGCTGATTAAATTCGTTATTTTTTTGTCCATGCTCTGTCATTAACAGGACTAGAAATGAGTGGAAAGAAAAAAGAGAAAGGCGAAAGTGATCTTTTTTTCCTTTATAAATTAGGAAAAATATAATTGGAATTTAATTGATAAATTAGGATTTTACCCTTTTGATTTCTATATAAGTATGTATTATAATTACACAGTTAAATAATAAATACTAACATTAATTTGAGGAGGAGTAGGTCATTTTTATTGCTTAGACTTAGGCTATGGACATTATTAGGAGTCTGCCACACACTGACCTGCCATTCCTCTTGTGTTATCTCTGAATTGCTCCCAAGCTAGCACAATGCTCCACCTGATCCCTCAGTCAGAGATTTTTCCCAGTCCTCCTTGATGTTGACCCCTCTTCTCGGCCCTCATTCTTTGTCAACTTCTAATCAACAGCGGCTGTTCTTCAGCAGTGTTCACTCTCTTAACTTCTGTCAGGTCTTTTCAAATCGCAACGCCGGCCACGGCTGGAAGACTGCTGAGCCAGGTAACCTTTTGTTAATTAGCAGCAGTAATGGACATTTGACAGTGTCCTCATAATTGGATTTAAGCTGGACAATACACCGCAGCTCTATCCACCAAGAGACAGCTTGAATATCAGACCACAGCAAAAACAGAGTGTACTTCTGCTCCCACAAAGCTGTCTCGCACATTGACAGAATCCTGAGGAAAATGCTAATAATATTCATAGGATTCAGTGATGGCCATTGTATTCAGTGACAGTGCAGAAAAGAGCGAGCAATATTGGGCAGGGTAATATCCCCTTATCTTGTTGAGAGACAGACAGAGCTGAGACAGACTGAGCGGTAACGGCCAGGCCCGCTAATACAGTTTGGAGTCAGGCACATGAAATAACTTCTGGCTTCGGTCAATCACAATCACCTTCGGGGAAAACAGGAGAGAAATATTCATTCCATCAACCCTAGCCTGCCTTTCTCACCTTTTTCCCCACATCTATGCACAGTTAGATGGAAATGTCTCGAAAACAACACGTCTAAGTGTTGACTAAAATTAACTGTAAATTGAGGACAAGCTTTCCAAAGGGTCAGTGTTTGCCAGTGGGTGTGTGTATTGGGGGGGGGGGGGGGGGGGGGGGGGGTGCTTTAATGTTTTTCATTTCTTTGCTTTGCACTGATTCTATTTGCAAGCCCAGCCTGCATGCCTGCACATCCTGAAAAGCACCATGCGAGCACGCTGCTAAGCTTTGTGTGGGTTTTTGTTTGCTTCGAGTATCACTGGCCAGCCGATAGGCCGAGGATTAATCACTGAGACAGCGCCTGCTCGGCCACGCAGAGGAGCTGCGGCACTCCCGAAAGAACAAAAGACAGTCAGATGACACACAGAGAGGCTTGGTTTTCATAATCAGTGCAGCCCCATGTTGCACTGACATTTTATTTATCTGTGTGTGCACACGTGTGTGTGACCTGCCACTTGACACAGTAGTTTGGTGCATCTGACTGCCTGTCGTACTGCGTGTGTATGCGCGCGTGTTCGTTATGTGTGAAACTGTCACATCAATCCTCTCGAAGCAGTGGAGGTTTCAGCGGGGGGTCACACCTCTCAGCATCTTTTATGCTTTACTGTACCAAAGGGAAACACACAGAGTCAGGCTGGAAGATTGAAATCTGGCCACCTCCACTCCACTTAGACACAAACTATATTTTCTGTATTCCCCAGCAACTGCTTTTATTTTACAAACTTTACCAATTTCTAGTCACACGTGTTGCACAATCTACAAAGTACTTTGCTTTTTAGAAACTTACAGCACATCTGCGAGTCCCTTCATATCAGCTATAAAGCTATGCTAATAAGGTTAGGGTATCTTTTTGAATGTGGAAGTTTGGAGAAAACAAGGAGACGATAATTACAGCAGCAAGCGCAGGAGGCAGGCCCGCTATGTAATAATGTATGATTCGAAGCTATTTTAAGACTGTGAATTGCTAAACCTAGATTTCTTTGGGGAAATCTCACTCACATCGCTCAGTAGAAACTATGCCAAGTAGGAGCACAGTCAGTGGATCGTTTTTGGTAATCAGGCTGGATCTGGCTCTGTGTTTTACCTAGAATAGGTGGGGAACATGTTTCTGCAATATTTGGAGTTGGTACGCTGTGTCTCGTCATTGTTGTCATGGCTTAAATAGTGGATATGAAGGCAGGACATGCAGGTAACTGAGAGTAGGCCTGATTACAGCCATCTCCAGCACCACTTTCTCTCCCCCTCCTATCTTAGTGAAAATCCTCAGCATGTCTAAAGATAGAAAACTGGAAATTACACCGAGATCATATGAACTATTAAGGATTTCATGTTTCTCTTATGATTAATTAATACCTAAACTTACTAATACCTCCTGAAAGGTCAGAGTCACAACACATTCACATAAAATATGATGTTGATTTAGAATCTTTGCATGAATATGAGGGACATTTTTAGATGATTAATCCCTGATGAAGATTGTTTAAACGTTTCATTTCTTTCTAGTTCATCCAAATTTTTTTAACCTCTGCGGCAGATGTAAAGCAACAAATAAGCCGGTGTTTGGGTTTGCATCTTCATTAATGATCAGTCTAAGGACCATTTTCAACCTGCAGATTCATCACTTTGTCAACATGTCAGCAAAACAAGCAATTAGAGACAAACATGATGTCTGCATGATGTCGACCAACCCAAAAACCAAACATTTATGATCATGTAAAATAGTCATTTATTTGAATAAGTAGGAATAGCAATGCCATTTGAAAATAGACAGAAAAAAAAGCCTGATACAGTTTTAATTTCTGACAACAATCCTGTCTGTTGACTAATGGATTACCTATTCATTGCAGTTTTATTGCAGTATTATTATTGTTATTTAAATTATTATTGTTATTATTATAATTATTATTATTACTATTATTAGCTTTCTGTGATTAACGGTTAAGAATAATTCATATTCAGCCATTTTATTTCTTTTCCCTTTAAGGCTGCCCTCCTTTTAAGTCACTTTTTTTCTGATTGGCTGCTTCTCACAAACAGGAGGTTTGAACAGCAGGTGAGTGGGGCTTCTGCTCTCACTGCCAGAGCTATGTACTTAACATGACCGTATTAAGGAAAATCTGTTTTCCCTGACATCATATGGAGCCAAAAACAGAAAAAACTGTCAGGAACATTGTGCACATCATTTTTCAAAACCAGTTTTACAGAATATATATGTCAGCAAATATGGAAAAGCACCTCCAAGCACCTCTCTTAGCTGTGCAGGATTGAACAGACTGAACAAGAATGAATTTTGGACCATTTCTACAGAATTCAAAGATTTTCTAAGATGTTTTGAGTAAATGCTTCTCTTCAGGTACTCTCTCACACTGATAAGTCCTTACAAAAGTGATGTTATATTTTCAATAATTCAATTAAATGAACAAAATAAACTGTCTGTCCGATTCTATTCCCAGGGTTTACATGGATGCCCAGCTAGCAACCCTGCAATGCACTAGCTGACTCAAATTGCACATGCAACCATCCTTAAAACTAGTCTAATACTTCAATTCCCTCTTTGGTTTAAAATCCATGGATTTCCCATAAATACTGCAGACACAGGGAGTCCCAAATGCTACAGCAAGAGCAGGCAGCATAATGAATGTCCGCTGCTGTATGTGCACATGAATCTACAGGGTGGGCCATTTATATGGATACACCGTAATAACATGGGAATGGTTGGTGATATTAAAGTCCTGTTTGTGGCACATTAGTATATGTGAGGGGGCAAACTCCTCAAGATGGGTGGTGACCATGGTGGCCATTTAGAAGTCGGCCAACTTGGATACAACTTTTCTTTTTTCAATAGGAAGAGGGCCATGTGACACATCAAACTTATTGGTAATGTCACAAGAAAAACAATGGTGTGCTTGGTTTCAACGTAACTTTATTCTTTCATGAGTTATTTACAAGTTTCTCTTTGTTCACAGCCATTGACATGCCGAAGAGGTTAACACGTGAGGAGCGGATCGAAATTGTGTTGATATCTGGTGAATGCAGTAACCGGGTCATTGCAGCAGATTTCAATGCAAGACACCCTACGAGACCACCCATCTCCCATGCTACAGTCAGCAAACTGCTTGCTAAGTTTCGTGAAACTGGTTCAGTGTTGGATTTGCCAAAATGTGGACGCAAGAAAACTGTCACTAATGAAGAAACATCAGTGGCTGTCCTAGCTTCATTCAGCAAGAGCCCACAGCGTAGCACTCGTCGCATGTCACTGGAGAGTGGCATTAGTCGAACATCCCTTCGGCGGATATTAGCTACTCACAAATGGCTCCCTTACAAACTCCAGCTACTGCAGCATCTCAATGAGGATGACCCAGATCGGCGCACAGAATTTGCAGAATGGGCAAAACAAAAATTGGAACAGGACCCTCAGTTCACGCAGATGTTCAGTGATGAACAAAACTTTTATGTGAATGTTGAACTTAACAAACAAAACCACCGCTATTGGTCTGACACTAACCCACATTGGATGGATCCCTCCCAGACTGTTGGAACAACAAAAGTGATGGTTTGGTGTGGTATATGGGGTACAACGATAGTGGGTCCATTCTTCATCAATGGAAACCTCAAGGCCACTGGATATTTAAAATTGCTACATGATGATGTGTTTCCCTCTTTATGCACTGAAGCTGGCACGTTCCCTGAGGTTTTCCAGCAAGATGGTGCACCACCACATTATGGGTGCCAGGTCCGAGCATTCCTAGATGAACAGTTTCCTGGAAAGTGGATTGGTCGTTGTGGGCCAGTTGAAAGGCCCCCAAGGTCTCCCGATCTGACCCCATTAGACTTTCATCTTTGGGGTCATCTGAAGGCAATTGTCTATGGTGTGAAGATACGAGATGTGCAGCACCTGAAACTACGGATACTGGATGCCTGTGCTGGCATTTCTCCTGCGGTGTTGCTATCAGTGTGTGAAGAGTGGGAGAAGAGGGTTGCATTGACAATCCAACACAATGGGCAGCACATTGAACACATTTTATAAGTGGTCAGAAACTTGTAAATAACTCATGAAAGAATCAAGTTATGTTGAAACCAAGCACACCATTGTTTTTCTTGTGACATTACCAATAAGTTTGATGTGTCACATGGCCCTCTTCCTATTGAAAAAAGAAAAGTTGTATCCAAGATGGCCAACTTCTAAATGGCCACCATGGTCACCACCCATCTTGAGGAGTTTGCCCCCTCACATATACTAATGTGCCACAAACAGGACTTTAATATCACCAACCATTCCCATGTTATTACGGTGTATCCATATAAATGGCCCACCCTGTAGAGTAACGTCTTCCAGTTAAAAGAAAGCAATGTATAATACATTTCAATAACCAAGCTCTACAGTAATAACTGCATCAGAAAAAAAGCAGTATTTTCTTGCATTAAAAAACACACACATAAATAGGAATATGCATAAACCAAAGGTAAGTGGAATATAAAGTGCCAGACAGAAAAATATAAGAAGGATTATTAATAAAAACACAGGCTTACAATGCACAGATATATCACAGAAAAGACTCGCAAAAATGAATAAAACACAGCATTGCATCCACCCTTTATTTTCTCAATGATATGCCTGTTTCCCATATTTTATTGCGGCTACTGTTATCACAGCCTGCTCTATTAATGCATGTCTCTATAGCTGTTCTTAAGATCATTTCCCCTCTAGCATGCTGCAAACTGATGTGGGATAAATTGGCCTTCCTCTGGGGTGAGAGTTAACATAATAACTGTTATGTATGCAAAAAGTAAAGGGAAGTTTCTCCAAGCATAATTACATATGTTTAAAAATCAAGACTCTGGTAATAAATGTGGAATTATATTCTAATTGATAATGTTTATGTTCCATCAACCTTTACAAACTGAAGTGTCATGCTTTTATCTTTATACAAAATGACAGATAAAAGGAGGTGGGGGAAAAATCAATGCAAAGATGGCAGCTTGCTGATACACTGCCTCAGTCACTTCATTGTGGTGTGCTGAGTACTAATTTCACTCTCCGGGGATGGAGCCAAGAATCATAAGAGACAGCAAGAGCAGAGGAAGGTCTGATGGGGCTCAGCAAGACAGGCTGACCACAACAGAGGCACACGCAGCACTGATCCAGAAATCTGGATTATTGCATTTCTCATTTGAATCCCCTTACATCACATTGCTGTCTCTCCTACCACTGCCCTCTGGATCAAAGCAGTCAACTGGATGCTAACCAAAGGTTCAGGTTCAGCGTTTTGTATTTGACCATGCACTCTCTGATTGTGTGTTAACCATTAGAAATACAGTGGTGAATAAAGTCGTGACATTATCGTCACACTATTTTGTTTGATTCTTGTTTATGCCTCTTCTGAATAGAGCCCATGTTTACTTTTTCAGTTAATATTCAGAAACTAAATTTTATTTTATAACACAGAATACTGACAGCGATTAAGACTGTCCACGCAATTAAGAAAACCAAATATTTATTTACATTTAACTCTTTCTTTTTAATTTTAACCAAATACCTTCAGCTGGGGTTAAAATTGCAAGGCTTGACTCAGCTGTAGGAATGCTCCTGCATATAAGGCTCTAACCAACCTATATTATAAATAAATATAGAGGGGTGTTTAATTTCCTCAAGAACAAATACAGTTTTGTTTATTAAATGGTAAAAAAATGACAGTAAAATATGTAGATGTCATTTAGGTAAGGTAACATAAAATGCTTTAATTAAATGAGAAAGAAAATATGAACGAAGCCACGTGATGCTGATGCCGTGATAGTCTACTGTGAAACCCTGTTTTGAAGGCTTGCGATCGCTTGAGAGGAAGGGGCGGAGCTGGCTGTGAAACTGCCTGCTCATTGGCTACTGACTTGTTACTGACAAACCATTAGCAAATGAGCATATGGTTTCATTTAGAAACACAGCATCACCAAGATTTTCAAAACAGAATTTTTTTTTCTTGATTATGATTCAAAACAAGTGACTGAGCCCATAAACTTAACAGGACAGTCTTTGCAGAGGCCAAGACAGAAAGCAGTTTTCCCACAGACTTCTATAGGACCAGAAGTCTTTTTGCAGTCATAGCTATCACCATCTGGTGGCCTTCAGATTGAATGTAGGTTTAAGGCACATTTTTCTGACCTGGAAACTTCATCCATGTTTTTTTTCTTACCGTCTACGAGTGCTATCTAAAGGGCTAAGAGAAAACTAGAATCTCACTCACCAAAACTGAAGCGCAAACTTCTGTGATGTAAAACAATCAATGAATAGTCAAACAATCCATTAAAATTTCTCCAGCAGCACACACATACCACCCCTAACTCAGGAAATATAAATACCGTCACCTCAGAGTTGTTATGAAGGGTGAGGCTGTCCATAGAGGACATTTAATATTTTCCACCTGGCTGTAAATGTGCTTGAAAGTCTATGGAGATGCCGTTTTTGCCACTGACACTGGCTTCATTTTACCCATTGCATCCACAATCACCAGCTTTAGTCACCTGTTAATAAAACGTCCCTGCTGGATTTCAGCTATGAGTGCATGTTTTTTGTCTTTTCAGGACCCTTTCATCCCACCTGATGAGTCTTTCAGTTTGTACCCTGAGTAAAACACACCCACCTCACCTGCTTCCAGCTGCTCACCTACATCGTCTCTACTGAAAGGTCTTTCTTTAAAGGAAACTTCAGGAAATGTGCCCTAAAGAGATTTTAGCCAGAGCCAAAGGAAAATTACCAGTGCTGTTAGAAATGTATTTCATTTCTTGTTTTTTTTTTTAAAGAAATAAAAGGAAAATGCATAAATGAATGCAGACTCTACAGTGAACTCACTGCAGGTAGTCAACCCAGATAGGCTGATTCTGAGTGAGCGTGCATAGATACACAGTAGATTCTTTGCAGTATTCAGATAATTGCAGGCACTATGAAGAGCAGAAGAAAGGAAAAAATACAAATGATTCTTTACACAGTTAACAGCATATGTGATGACAGATGTGACTTTACAGTGTGCCACCAAAATCCCGTCATGATTTAGAGGTTGGTTATCTGAGAATTTCACAGTATTGTACCACAGAACCAGTGTACATATTAATGATTCTTTGTCCTTCCCTTCGTCTTCAAAGGATTTAATTAGTAAGGTACAACAGAAAGATAGCACTCTAAATGCACAACCCTGCAATGCATTGGCTGACTCTAATTGCACCCATCATCAAAGAGGTCTAAAATTTCAGCTCTTTATATTGCTTAAAATACATGGATTTTAAGCAACAGTGCAGATAAAGTTAGTCCCAAGTGGCAACCTCTGTGGCTAAAGAAAAAATCTCCAGAGCCTCCCATTTATAAACTCCCTAACTCCTTCATTCAACACTAAGGGGGAGGAATTATTTTATGAATATGATTTATTCCTTTGCATACTGGATGTAAGGGTGTGGCCTCTTTTATTGAAAGGTGCCCCTCTTTTCTCTCTCTATGAAGACTCTTAATTTTAGACTGACTGTTGAAGAGAGAGTCAAAATCAACAGTAAACACCATATAAGAGGACAACTTGACGTGGACAGGGGACACTGGTTAATGATGGATAACATTCAAGTGACTACAATAACAAAGACTGTAATACACTGTTGAGTGTCAGGATGATACAGAGCTCTATTAATTTCCTTCCCTACAGGAGAACAGTGCTGTGCCAGGGAGGATGAATATTCTAGCAGATAATTAATAAATGATGAGGAAAGGCAGTGTTGAGAGGCTCACAACACTTTGAATTGCTCAAGTATTCTTACATCTCCCCCTCTTCACCCCTTCTTATGGTATGTCTTCAGTGATGTAGTCCCACAATGCTCCTCCTTCACCTTCATCAGCACAAAATCTTTGCTCACTTTCTCCATCTCCAGCTTCTATTTGTGAATATTTATCAAAGTATTCTTCTAAAACAACTTTAAACTCAATAGCGTGAGAGACGGTGCTAACAGGTTTAATCATCAACAGTAACGGCACTCAGTCAGTACAGCTGCTGAATTCAAAAACTCCACAGCGACAAGGTGGTAAATGAAGCAAAACTGCACTCTTCTTTATAGCTTTACCTTGCGATATAAAGAACCTTGAGGCGACATTTGTCTTGCCATATAAATAAAAATGAAAGTGAAATGAAAAAGCACAGTTGTGTAAGTCTGTGTGACAGTTTACTCTTTGTTTTTCAGTCAGCCGTAACCAAAAGATGTGTCAGCTATGGCTGTGTTATAGTTTGACATCAGTTAATGGCCTTAATTCATAGAAATGTTGAGGCTGTTTAAAGTGTGCGAATCCTCTGTGTGAAACTAAACCCTTGTGTCTACATACAAACCAATTTGCTCCTCGTGGATCAGCTAACGGTTGGTTGCGAGAAGACACTGCAGGCTTCGGTTGCCTAGGCAAACCTCTAATGTATTTACCTCTCCCTCGTATGTAAATCAACGGTGTCTTTCACTCTCTCTTGGTGTCACTTCCTTCAATCGCCTCAAAGTCAAGAAAGGTTTTACTTGATTTGCACATTTGCAGCATTAAAACGAACAAAGGCTTTAAAACAATAGATCCAAGCTTCAGGATACATTTAACAATTAGTTAAAGACAACAAACCACCAGAATAACATTTCTTCACCCTCCTCTTCCTTCGTTATTCCTTCTTATTCCCTCCTCTACTCATTGTTTGTGTCTACACCACAACCTCAGTGGACATCCAGGCAAGTTAAGGAGCTCCCAAGGGTTCATTGTTATGCTTTTCGGTTCAGTTCCCAGCTTAGAGTCCAAATGTAGCAGCACAAAGAAGGCTGCAATATTGGACATCCTATCATCTTTTTATTATTGCAGTGCACATTCTCCAAGTCTAAGCTGTCTCACCAATTTGGTAGGATGCTTCATGTGGCTCCATAAGAGCCACATGAAGCATAAATTCCTCCCACACTCCCCAGTATACCATTACAATATAATAACCTGCCAAGGCATAGTAAAGAAAACTTACTGATATCTTTAAGTGGGCAGAGCAGCTCTAGCATTTGGTTCAAAGGAGGACCTGAAACACAAAAGGAGAAAACTAAGCATCAAACTGACAAGCCACATGAAAGACACAATCCAGCGGGAACACTGAGCTTTGATTTCTTTCTCCTGTCAGGATGCTCAGAGAATTAGGGGGGTGGTGATGATGTCAAGCAGGGGTTGTTGGGTCAGAGAGGTGATACAGCATCCGAGAGTGGCCGGCTGTCACTGGACTGAAAATACGGGCTCAAATTCACAGCAGAGGTTTTTGCAGTTGAATGAAAATAAGGTATCCAAAGATTTAGAGCCTCTTTCAATTTTTGCTATTTAGGGAAATCGGTTTATTTATATATATATATATATATATATACACACATATATATTCAAAATGTTTATATCTCGACCTAAACCAATATATCAGTATATATGTGTGTGTGTGTGAAGGTTCCAAAAGGCTTGTATAAACATTTGTATATTTGTATTTGTATATAGGCATCTCCACTGTGGTATAATTACAGCATCTGCTCTCAACACCGCACCTAAACGTCAGGAAATTTTATTATCAATTTTATTTATACAGGAGAAGATCAAGGTGCTTTATATTTCAAGGTAAAGAAAATCAATAGATTTAATTACACACCGAGATAGGAAAACTGTAAAGTAAAACTTATGCTGGTCTCAAGGCTTTAATTTTATTTAGCAAAAAGCTCAGAAAGCAAATAGAGCTATCAAACCAACGACCTTTCTCTACAGGCAGAGGTTTGGATGTGGCAAGACATACTGAATCAGCAACATTAGCTCAGCTGCAATTTCTCCCCAAATCAGCTGGGTTTTACCATCTGCCACTAAGCCTAACCCACATGTCACATCTCGTGCTCACGGCCTGAGTCCTTCTTGTGACAACTTCAGGGTTGCTGTCCTCACTTAGCAGTTGGATCAGATCAACCGTAAAACACACCACACCACACACACACTGCTGGCATCAGTATAATGGCTCCTTCACGACAGTCAGTGGGGGATGTGCTGATAAAAGCAACAGGGGTCAGAAAGAAGGTGGTCAAGCACCGGTGTGTGTAATATGTGATGAAGTCAGCAACGGCAGCACTTCTATGCCAAATAAAATAGAACAGCTCAAGAAACCAATGCAATAGCTACTGTTGAACAAGATGTACTAAAAATGCTTCAAAACAGCAGGTTTCAAACACTCTTAAGTCCTCGCACAACATATCTTGTTGATCTAGCAAAAGTTGCACAGACAGAATGAAGACAGGAATAAATTAGTCTTTTGAACTGCAAGTGAACACTTAGTGAGTCACTCTTCTAAAGAAACAAAGTTTAGCAGACACATGGGAGAAGAGATGAGCAATACCTGTGCGAAAGGCAGAAGACAAAGGAGCTACTAAAATAATGTGAGGAAAAACAGACACTGTATTTATTCTGTGATTTGTTCTGAAATACAAAGGATACATTCGAGACAATTTTCTCATTATCTGTGGCAGCACACGCTTGTAATTTGTACTGTGCTCATAATGAAATTGCTTTGACTTTCTAACTCTCCAAAGGTTTTTCACAAAATAAACCATGACATGCTTCGCCTAACCTTGACCAGGGTGAAACCCAAACTCAGTCTTAGTCCTCACATGGTATCAATCTCCACAATTTTTTGTGCCCACAACGACACAAATACATGCATGTTAGCAGTGAAAGTGTCTCTTCCTTTTTAGCACAGCTTACAATGGCTCCTCTCCTACTTGCATGCAGCCCTGAGGCTTGTTTTGGTCCCAAAAGTCCAACTCATACTGCAGCACACTGCAGTGTTAAAGACAAAACCCTCAGCAGATCACACTTCGGGCCAATCAGGGGAAGAAAAACAAACCTCCAATAGCAGACAAAACTCAAGTCAGCAGCAATCTAGGAACCTTGGACTAGTGTAATTCCCAGCACCATATTAACTTAGGCCAATGTGATCCAGTGTGGCAAGAGCACATGTTTTTCAGTTTCTTACATAAGCAATACTTTTCATAAATATTTGCCTCTCTTGTTTCTGCTTTTCTTAATTGCCTTATCAAAGCCATACAGCTGTAAGTACAAATTGATTTACTGTAAAGTAATAATTGTTTGTGAGCATTCAACCCAGAAATTAGAAGGGCAACTCTATGCACATGCACTCGTGACTGAATACTAAATACATATTTTAAGGGCATTTATTTTTTATGGTATTACAAGACACCTCCCCACCAACTGCAAGTCTTGGAAATTAGATGGAAATTAGCCTACATAGCCACTCTTCAAAGGTAATGGTGGGCTTGTTTAGTGCAATTAAAAACGGTCATGCTTTGCCCCTTTTCCAAGAGTAGTTACTATTTAAGCAATGTTATTTGTCTGTACACAGCACTGCACTATGTAGAACAGCACTTGTTCAAACTCTTCAAGGTAAGTAGTGGCTCACACTGTCAAAGGTTGGTAAAATAACCATGCAACTTCAGAGATTTGATTTCCATCGCCTGGTGGTAATACAGAACAATCAGGCTTAAACCTGTATGAGAAAAAAAACTGGAGGGAACAAACATGCCAACAGAAAATGTCAAGTTCCCTTTGTTTTGACAGCCGCGAACCTCTTAGTTTATCCAGAGACTTTGCTCTTCTTTCAGTTATTCACATGACAGTTTTACTTTTGACAGGAATGACAGACTGTTTGACAGCACAAAGAAGAAATTTCAAAACGGCGTTTTGCCCAGAACTCTGACACAGTTAATATTTGTAGTAAGGCTGCAGCCACTAAAATGTAAAATGATTTGCTGTTGATTGAAGTCACTGCAAAAATTATTAATTAGGGCTAAAAGCAGTAGATAGCCAGTGAACCTCAATATTACTCATATGTTGTATGGGTGAACACAAGCAAACACACATAAAAGCAAGCTGACAGCTTTACAGCATCCTTGAAGCCACACCCACACATCCACTCAGAGCTCATCTCCAGCAGGAAATCTACCCCACTGATCTCCATCCTCCCTTCCTCCTCTATCATGAAAGGTAAAAAACATACATTATGCTCACTCTGAACCCTTGCATGGGCCTCTCCTTGGTTTTAGCATCCCATCAGCATACAGGTTTGCTCACACCACGCTTCCTTGACCTCCTTTTCCACAACAACAACTAAGCAATCCTTTCTGTCTTGCAGACCTAAGGCACCTAAAGATTGAACAGAGGGTGAACTGAGTGGGATTTAAAGGCAGAGCACAGATAAACAAGCTGTCCTGACCTGCAGCAATGTTTAGCAGTTAGTGCTAAGCCAAAGCAAATGCTTTATTCCACCGATTCTGTTTTATGCTGCCGTATAGAGGGTTTACCATCACCACACCGTAATGACAAAGCAGCGCTGTGAACACTGAGACAACAACTTGTGTTGTTGTTTTTAAATTCATTATCCATTCAGCTGAAACCCAGTTCTCTCATTAGTATTCCTCAGCTAACTCACGTCGACCGAGGCTGAGAGGTCAGCACAGGCAGCTCCGATTTCAGCGTGTAAGACCAAACACACATACTGTTTTTCTTTTTTTTGGCGTAAGTACAGAAGCTCTTTCATGACCTTTAAGTACCTCCTGAACCACAATCAGAAGGCACGGGAAATTCTCTGATGCAGTGTATCTGCAATTAGCTTAATCTAGTGTAATACACATTCAGGGTTTCTAGTTTGTGTGTCTACAGATGCATAGTCTTTTATAGAAACCCTGAACCTTTGCTTTTTATTTTATGGTGTTCAAAATTTAACAAAAAAACACCTCATTGTAGAAAGCAGCAAACAGGAAACAGAATGGTTTAGTGATAGCTAGTCTCATATTCTGTCAGTCTGTCTGAATATTCTATTATTCCCTAAATGATCAACAGATTTTAAATGTGCAGTGTAGCAATGCAGCATTACTTACCTTTTATTCAGTTTCCCAGTGATGTGAGCATCATTTGCTTGAAGGTTGGTTCAGTGTGAGTACTCTCTATAAGGGCGTGCACCTTTCAAGTCTGCAGTGCTACATTCAATGTGAGGCACCAATATTTTAATTTTCAACTGACTTTCTTTCCTTTTTTTTAGCTGCTTATCTCCAAAAAAAATGAAATCTATTTTTGAATGCTCGCAGTTTTCCAATATACAATTCCCAGTTTCTTTCCTGCCACTGAGCACACCAGCGTGCATAAAGCACAAGCAATAACCGCAGATTATATCCACGACTGCAGTCCTCATTTAAACCAGATGTTTGTGTTTTGCATTGTCCTTTGATGATTGTGGATTATATAAAGCATCCAAAATAAACCTTCAGTGTACCGTAAAATGACAACAAAAGAATAAGCACAACAACATAATCGAGGCTCAGGAGTATTACTGAAATACTGACTGTCTTTTAGGCATCCTGGCACAGCTACACACACCCAGACTTGTTGACTCCTGTCCTGTTCTTCATTCGAATGTTATTCTAAAATGTTGCAGCGTGTCGTGGGAAAACAAAAGCTAAGGCAGTCACTCCCTACCAACAACAACAACAAAATTATTGATGAGCGTTATAGATTATAGATGGCTCAGAATGGGCCTGTTTTGAGAAACAAGCCTGTGTATGATGCATAAGTAGAAGAATAACGCGACATAGGATTCTCAGGGGGATGATGAAATAACATAAAATATATGAAAATCCAAAGAATCTGGATTTATAATAAATCTGTCTTTTTTAAAAAAAATAGGCTTAGATGTTAATCACTGTACGTGTGATGATGTTCATACAAATTTTCATTCAAGGCGAGATAAGGTACAGAGACACGCATATATACCCTGCAGTCATCATAGCAAGACGTTTGCTCTCCATCGACATCTATTCAACTGATTCTTAATGCAAATATCTGCTGAGCCAATCACATGGCTGCATTTAGACATGTAGACATGGCCAAGACAGCCTGCTGAAGTTCAATTTTTGCTTCGGAATGGTGAAGAAAGGTGATTTAAGTGACTTTGAGTGTGACACGGTTAATGGTGCCAGACGTGCTGGTCTGAATTTTCACAGATTGCTGTTCTACTGGGATTTTCCCATAGCCATCTGTAGGGTTTACAGAGAATGGTCCAAAAAAGAGAAAATATTCAGGGTGAAAATGCCTTGTTAATGCCAGAGGTCATGAGAAAGGGGACAGTAACTCAACATCATTACAACCAAGGTATGCAAAGGAGCATTTCCAAACACATCCAACCTTGAGTTAGGTGCGCTCAAGAGCAGAAAACCACTCATGTCAGGAAACGAGACTTTTTAGGTGAGTGTGCACAAGCTCACTAAAAATAAGCGTGTGCAAATAAGACTGGGAAACTGTCTGCTAGGGTAAGTAAAGTTAGTGTAAACATTAAAGCATGGATCCATCCTGCCTTGTAATAACAGTTCAGACTGCTGGTGATGGCTGCGTAATGATGTGGGGGATATTTTCTTGGTACACTCTGAGCACCTTAATACCAACTGAGCATCACTTAAACGGCACTGAGGATTTTTGCTGACCATGTCCATCACTTTATGGCCACAGTGAAATCAACTCAAACTGGTTTCTTGAATGTGACAATAAGTTCACTGTACTCGATGGCCTTCAACTGTCACCAGTACAATATCTCTGAGATGTGGTAGAATAGGAGATCCAAATCATGGATGTGTAGACAACAAATCTGCAGCAACAGTGTGATGCTATCATGTTAAAATGGACCAAAATCTCTGAGGGATGTTTCTTGCTGAATCTATGACACAAAGAATTGAAGCAAAAGGGGGTCCAAGCCATACTTAATAAACTCTCCAGTGAGGAAATTCATTTTAAACCCCAAAATTATACGGCAAAAAACAACCAAACACACCCAGAAATAGACAGCACATCCTTGATGGGATCTTTTGCTACATCCAAATGCATCCTTCCTGCTATAACACGTAACCTATAACAAAACATCCAAAGAAACAGAATGGCACTGCAGAGATGCATCAAGGAGTGTGAGTCTGGTGTATATGCATTAGGGTCTGAGGTATAGGTAGGTATATTTTTCAGAACATCATGACAAACTATACAGTTGAACGTTCAAGACTTCAAGACATATTTTCGGTTCAGTAAATCTACGATAACTCTGTGACGTTTATGAGTCAAAATCTAAGTAAACTGATCATCAGGGTTAAGCGCAACTGTCAACACTGAGTCAAGCTGGAGTTGCTGATCTCACTGAGAATAAACACGTCTTGTGATCAGGTATGAAGAAAAAGAATCCTTTGTAAGTAAAGCTGCCAGCTCATCTGCGCCATTTTTATAAAAAGGTTTCAGAATTACATTGTTTTCGTCTCTCTCTCTCGCTCTTCCACTTTTTCATGCTTTTCTCCCAGAGCAAGCCTGACACTATAGATAAAACATCAATTTGGTTACGTTCCTTCAGCTTTATCACACAAACGATGAACAGTAATCTGTGCTGCCTATCAACAAACACGCGTGGCTATAGAAATAATGGCCCAGAGGCTAGCACTGTACTCCAATGCAATACAAAATCAGCCCGGCTCGCATTCATCATGCTCGAATAACAATACAAGGTTGCATTATGGAGAAAAATAAAAAACATTTACGTCTGCATCTTCTAGACAACATTGCTTTATGGAATAGCAGCTAAGAAAATAAATTTACTCAACGTGAACTTGCCTGCACATTGTAACAATGACAGCAGCAGGTGAGGCTCTCTGCACATCTAAATGCTAATGTCATGCTGCTCTTCAGACAATAGCGGTAGCTAATGAGCTGGCTTGGTGAATGCATCTAAAGTCTAACTGATGACATAAGTGACAACATACTGAGGGACAGAGCTCTTTTTATGACTCACAACACAGCAGGACCAAATTGAAAAAGGGTGCGCCAAGGTCACACTCTAGTTCTAATCACGGCCAAATGCTTATTATATTGTAACTCCTGGTTTTCTAATTACATCTTTTAATACCAATATTCCCACTTTTCTATGAACAAACTTGACTGTTTTTAGGAATAATTTTAAAAAAAAGTTGGAAAAAAAAGTTGAAATGCTCAATAAGAAGTACATGCAATTATGCATATCTCAAGCCATGTAAGTCCATACTCACTTATACTTTGGGCATGTAAGTGCATTCACACTCAGGAACTACAGCTTCATGCAGTTCATTAAGATAAGAGATAAGATAAGATAAAACTTTATTAATCCCTCGGGTGGGTTCCTCTGGGAAATTTGTTTTCCAAAAAGCACAGCACCGACAGAAGTTACAGAGTTAAGAATATTATATATATATATATATATACACACACACATATATAAATACAAAGACATATATAGATAAAATATACAAAGGGGATAAATAGAATAAATAGGAATAAAAATAAAAATAAAAAAATAAAAATACAAGTGAATTGCACATTTAAAGTATTGAGGTCTATTGCACTGCTGATTATTAACAAAAGTATTGCACAAAAGGTAATTGCACAGTGAAGAGAAGAGGCACTACAGCTTAGTTGTTCCCCCCTCCTTTGTCCTCCTGTTTCCCCTCCCTCTCCCCTCCAGAGAGGAGTTAAACAGTCTGATGGCGTGTGGGACAAAGGAGTTTTTAAGTCTGTTGGTTCTTGTCTTTGGGAGAAGCAACCTGTCACTGAACAGACTCTTCTGGTTGTTTATGGCCGTGTGCAGAGGATGCCCAGCATTGTCCATAATGTCCAGCAGTTTCTTTAGTGTCCTTTTCTCTGCCACTGACACCAGAGTGTCCAGCTTCATGCCGACCACAGAGCCAGCCTTCCTGATCAGTTTTTCCAGCCTGAATGAGTCCTTCTTTGCTGTGCTGCTCCCCCAGCACACCACAGCATAGAACAGTACTCCAGCAACCACCGACTGGTAAAACATCCTCAGGAGCTTCCTGCGGATGTTAAAAGACCTCAGCCTCCTGAGGAAGTACAGTCGGCTTTGGGCTTTTTTGTACAGGTGCTCTGTGTTGCATGACCAGTCCAGTTTATTGTCCACCCACAGCCCGAGGTACTTGTACTTGTTGACCACCTCCACCTCCTCCCCCTCTATCTGAACCGGCAGTGGACCTGCTCTGGACCTCCCAAAGTCCACAACCAGTTCCTTAGTCTACTACAGTTAATTCTGCAATTTTCATTTAGGAGTTGAAGGACATGTCATCAGTGGCCATGGAAATGTCAATTCTTGCTAGCTAGCCAAGACTTTCATCACACACTGACATTATATAACATCACTGTTGTGGTGTTTGGGGGTCGTGGTATGGACATTATTAACTGTAACTGTTATTTTCAATGCACCAGACTTAGTATTAGAAGTGGGATTGACAGGCTATGCTATGTGGTCTGAAAATGCTGCAATAGGGATTTTTGGAATATGCACATTTGCGCAAAACATTGAAATTCACATGTCACATAAGACAATTGTTTGCATAGTGTCTTATCATATGCACGGATACTAGCAACAGTGTCTGAACTGAAACAAGCGAAAAATACTAAAAATCAGTCCGAGCTAGTCAAATACTGATGCTGAGCTCGTCTCATCCTATTTTAACATAACAGTTCGACACAGGGCATTATTATGACAGTTACACTGATATCCTGTTATTATGGATTTGGGAGGGAGGTGAGATTGTGAATGGCACAATCACATGACCAACCAGCATGAAGACAGGAGTTCTGAGTCTTTTTCATTTGGACTCTTACTTTGGTTTTCTTCTGTTTGGTTAGGTTTAGGTTCAAAATTATGTTGTTAGGCTTCGGCAAGGAAAACACAGGCATTCACAGTTTTTTGCACAAGTTAAAAGGCAAACTTCTACCATCTGCAAAATACTGCAAATGTCTTTGGCTGGCACAGTTATGCATCCTGCAACCCCGGGAGGGTTTATTGCTATTGAAAAATAACTAAAAGGGGTATCCAGTACATGCAAGTACAATGCAAAGGCTTTCAGTCCTGAATAAGAGTCAGAATGATGACTGGGGATTATGAATGGGATGCAGAGACCTGCTGAGAGCCAGTGATGAGCAGCTTACAATGAATAAATGGGGCCCTGCTGAGCCAAAAAAGAAATTCATTACAATTTCTTTTAAGGCTGTCAAGACAATATTCCTTATTGGGTTTCAACTGTATTAAAAAAACCTTTTTGTAAGTATTCATTCCATTATTCACCGTGTGACAGCATTCACTACCAAAACAAGCTGCTTCTTAATTTTGGTCTACCTATGCTCTCATGTTTTCAACGTCTCTGAAGGCACCTTCTTCAGTCTGGCCCAGATAATCTTATCACAGAAGAAACACCGATCTCTGAAATAACTCTACATGGGAAGACAGTGGCATATTTCATTATCAAATTGTAGCTACAGGTTGTGAACATTAAGTTAATAAACCTGCCAGTCAAAACTGTAGTCTATTTTCAGACAGTAATTACAGATCTCAGCTGTAACTTTGAATCTTGTTTAATGCTTTTAATCACCCACAAACGTTCACATTAGGGCTGTGCGATATGACCAAAATCTCATATCACAAAATCACAAAAATGTAACATTTTCTGTAAATTCTGTGAATCTCGGGCAGCTCGTCTTGCGGGAAGTGTTTCCAGCTGTGCGTCATGTAGCTGGAGTCGAGTGTTTTAACCGATGCATGAAACTATACATTTTTAGACATAAGTTGTAAAGGCCGCCGTTTTCTTTGTGAGTATTTATTACACGCCTGAAGTAGTTAGCCTGTTCTAACGTTTGAGTCTAAGGTTTATTTTTTAGCACCTGGCGGCTCTTTTTTTAATTCTCAGCCGTAAATAATCTGCTCTTTCACGTGACTTATTTTGAAAAGTCTCAACAGGATCTTGAGCTTTATTGTAAAAGGTTTATGTGGAGCATAAACAAGCGGACACGCGTTACCATCGTTGTTGCTAACCACAATGCAAAAAAACAGGCGCTTGTCCGTCCGTAGTGTGGTTATATTAATATAAGAGAAAGAGAGAACTTTAAGAAATTAATATAGCCACTACAATGACCATCAAAACGATGAAAAAATATTGCCGTAAACAGTTTATTTTGCGACACCACGAAACAAACGATAGCGTAAAATGAAACGATAGACGTTTTTATATCATCATCCGATATATATTGTTATATCGAACAGCCCTAGTTCAAATCTGTTTTTGGAAAGAGTCACTGCAAGCTATCACGAATGTTTGACTGTAGTTTTTGATGCCAAGGGCAAAACATACAATTATTAGGTTTGGGGGTCATTCAATTACGTTAGGGCCAGGTACATTTGGACAGGTTTGTACACATCAGACATGGACTTTACATAACATCTCACTGGGGAAATTCATTTGTTACAGCAGCACAAGGGGCAGAAAGAAAAAAGTGAAAACACCTAAAAATACTAAAATGCGCAGAAAAGAAGCAGAGCTTCTACAACAACCTTTGTGGTTCTCCATAACCTCCTCTTATGATAAACTCTGGCATGTGTGTGATACACAGGACAGATTTTTCTCGCTGTTTTTTGTGAGTCTTTTGTAAAACGTGAAGACCTGCTGCTCTGAATCCTTTGAATGTTTCTTTTATTTAACGAGCAGTAGTTTTCACCCTGCAATAATGCTGCTTGGTAACTTTATGACAAGTTGGAAAGGAACATACAGTATGTACAACATTATTTTAGACATTATTTTAGCATGTATTATAAAATACTGACAGGAAGAGTTTCTCATCCCTTAATAAATGAAATCATCATTTAATTTTTATTTGATAATCTGAAACAACCTAAGAAATCTAGAAGAGGGCAAACACATTTTACTTTACTGTACATTCAGCAGATGTTTAAGTTGCCCTGACCTCAATTACAGAGGACAGTTTGAATTCAGGCAGATCCAGTTGACGAATAGGACGGTTTCAATGCTGCTCCTTTCCCCGTCTTTCTCACTTCCTCCCTCCCCGAGCGCCGCCTCAGAGCCATTCTTTATTGCCACCCATGATTAATGCAGCTATGAATGGGTTTCTCTTTCACCCGAGCACTGTGGGAGAACGGCTTCTTTCGTTCTTTCTCTCTTTCTTCCTTTGCCATTTTGCTTTCTTCCCAATGTGACCTGATTTAGTCACAGAGTGTGAAACTGATTTGGACTCATTTGCATGCTAATTCCATAAAGAGAGGTGAAATGATGTGTAAGTATCACCTCGCTGATTCTAGGAGACACCGTCGCATTTGGAAGAAATAATGCGCAGTATAAACTCGATAATTCACAGACTCATTGTTCAGAAATCCAACCAGGGAAGGGACACACTTTTAAGTGCTATACAACATTTTCACAGTTACGTGCAAAAAGAGGTAAAATGCTTGCACTGCTGTGTAGAAAATGCCATTTTTAATGTTGGTATTACTGCATTGTGTTTGTGTTTTTCATGAAGTTCATGCTTTCATATACACATTATGTCTTGAAAGTCAAGGTTTTCTTCTAATCAGCTCATTAGGGTTTGAATTAATTATATGTTTGTGTGTTTACTTTAATTCTAATCCATGAATATGTGGCCAGTAATTCTGTCTGGAGCCAGTCTCCCAGTTTAGTTCAGCATCCTCCCCTTCATCCTCTCATCAATATCTTTTCATTGTATTTTTATTAAAAGAATGTAATAAATTAATTACTACACTGAAGATGCCTCGATTAGACAATATACCTGTGTAGCAGACGCCACTTGTCTGCTTTGAAGAGCTCCAGACAATGTGCTCTTGCTCTTCACACCTGATTCAGCATGGTGTCATTTTGAAAACACAGGAGCGTGTAAACACTTCCTTCTGGCCTGAAACATTTCTCGCCAACTTTCATGCCTCAACTCGTCCGTCACTGCTTTGAAATTGATTACTTGAAGGTGCTGGCCACTAATGCACTGAAGGAGGTGAAGAAAAGTTTCACGCAATCAGGAGACTCTGGTTTTTGCAAACGAACAAGAGGAACACGAAAGAAGCCTGTTGTTGGCGAGAAGGATAACATGTAGAGCCAACAGGTTATTGGTTATTTTCTTCATCTTTTCCTTTATCTATAAATACAAACTGCGGTAAACGCTGCATGCTATCTATATAACAACCGAAGCATCACAGAGCTGCTGAGATTCAAACAACAGTTCAAAGATAAGCTTATACTTTAAGAACTGTCACAAACTATGAAACAAACATCCTCCTAACAGTGTTAACCATGCCTGACTGATCCACTGAACGTGACCTGGATTTATCCGTGCTCCTTCACCTATTAGAGCAATAACACTAAGTCTGACCCCTAAGTCAAAAGCTGGCAGGTAATCAAGAGAAATGCTTGGTCAAGTCACTTCAGACTACCATAATGGCTGCATTGATGATAACATTGGCTCTAAAATCAAAGACGACCGGACTTTAAAAAATGCATTTAACAGGGGAAGACACAGACCACACTTTCAAGGAAAAACTGAAATTCAATGAGACACGGCTGTCCAAACAAATGAAGGAACACTGATACGGCTGTCGTATTCATGGGCGTAATCAAGAGCTGGACAACAGAGCCTGACCTAACTCGACCTAAGTCCTTCAGGATATTCATGGTTCATTCAAAGACATCTGACTGTAGATGTTAAACAGCCTGGCATTTTATATGGTTAAGACAGAGAGAATTATCTTTCACCAGCTTCATGATTTGGAATCACTTAGGATAAATATGTTGTGCCATTATGATTTTTATTATTTAAAAAGGACAACTTTGTAATGATTGTCAAATTGAATATGTCATGAGGCTATCTTGGGAGCAGTATTCTCATCATTGTGTTATGGTGAGTCACATCTTGTCTCCTCTGAGTTTTGATGCTGTAATCAAGCCCACAAATGAACCAGAAAACCATTTCTGGTTGTGACAAACACTGAATTTTGATTTGACTACAAACTTAAAAAAAAGAAGAAGAAAAAACAGCTGGCGTAAGCTGAAATGCACAAGATTAAAGTCTTTGCTGCGCATCCAGAGCAGCCAGTGAAGCTGTGCAGGGAAAATGATGAACACTATACTATTGCTGGACGCTACTTTTTCATATTACCTTTAGGAAGCACAGCCGGTAGGAAGAGAAAGGTGCAGCATATTTTAAATGACTACATGTAGATGTCCTTCTGTCAGCTCTAATTTTCAGAATGTTTTTCTTCATATTGAGTATTTTGGCTGGCTGCAACAATTTTTTCTGTATTTTAATCTAATTTAAGCCCCATATGGTAGACTGCCAAACCAAACAACATTGCATTTAAAACGCACATACCTCTACCAAGGATGCACTCTCCTCTAAATATGTATTAACAGCTTAAATGTTTAGACTTATTTTTAATCTCCATCCAAATCTAAATCTGAGTGAGTGAAGACTGAGCAATGATGAGCAATCCCACTGACGTCTGGCGGGTGGGGGGGAGCCAATCAGTCCTGACAAAAATTCACAAAATGAGCACGACCTTTTAACACTGAAACGTTTAATGATGCTGCATAATGAGTTCAAATTACATGCTAGAAACCATGAAAATCATCAGGCATTTGTTATGCAGTACACAAATACTCTGGTTCACATGAGGTAGCAGGATAATAAAAGTTAAGCTAAGCTTGTTCAAAAGATGACTTTTTGTTGTTTTTTAAGATATTACTTTGGATTTTAGTTGCTTTTTCTTTAAATTACGGCACCAAAACTAATTTAACAAAATCAGCAGAGGTTTACACAGTCCACCCTTTGAAACTGTGTGAATAGCTGCCACCACTGCATTAAGTGTTATTAAGAAATCATGTTAAGAAGAAAAAAAGCAGTCAGACTCTGGCTGCTCATTTTGATTCATATATGTTTTGTCCCTGTGTTGCACAACTCTTTGCTTGTGAAGCTGAGAAGAAACGAGACTGACTCTAGCGATGATGCCATCTGGATATAAACCCTCCATAGATGGTGAATAATTGAACAACTCATACCGACAGGAGAATACGACAGCAGAGCAGTGATCTCAAAAGCTTTCAATGATCAGACTGCTTTCTGCCACTAGGCGCTTCTCAGTCAATACCAAAAGATCCAATTTGACGGCGTTTGTGAAGTAGTGTGGGATCATGGGAGTTTTGTCACATTGCTAATGTAATGATAACTGCTTGCTTAACATTAAACAGGTGGACCGATGACATTGAGGTGGACTACACATACAGCCACGTGGTGAAGTCAAGCAAAAAGTAGCCTAGTAGTGATATCCATGTCCAAATAATCACACTAAAATGAACTACATGCGAATTTATGAGTGCTGTAGTAACATTATTACAATGGTTGTCTATAGGTGCTAAAGGGGAAACGACTGCATTGACAGACAACCAAAAATTAAATGTCCCTTACACTGAAATAAACACATTTCTCTGGGTTTGTACATTATTGAAGGCATTTCATATTGTAAATATATATACTTTATCAGATTGTGCAAAAGCCAACCCGAATAACTTAATGTTTTGCTGGCAAAGTTTGTGCAGTGACTTCCTGAAAATGTGCAAATGTTCATGGAAATACAGTATATAAGGCAAATATCTACAATTCTAAGAAGGTTGTAAGTCAATGTTTGGTGTGATCACCTTTATTCTTCAACACAGTCCGAACTCTCTTAAGCAAACGTTCTTGTAATTTCTTTAAGCAGTCTTCAGGAATAGTTCTCCAGTCTTCTTTAAAGACACTCAAAACTCTTTTTTTGACAAAACCTCCACCACTGGCTAACAGAGCCATGACAGATCCCCCACCATGTTTTAATAGTGGCTGTAGACATTCACTGTTATACCTCATTCCTGACCTCCTCTGTAGATATTGATGACAATTTGAGCCAAATACTTCAAATTTAGATGCAACACTCCATCAGACTTGTTACTGCTGATTTTCAGTCCAGTTCTTGAGTAATTCTTGAGTAAAGGTTAATTCTAACCTTCCACCGAGACCATTTCTGATGAGTCTTCAGTGAACAGCAGATGGATCAACTGTTTCTTAAGACTTTCAGATACTGTCCTACTGGCTATATTGTTTTCAGGCATGATCATTTTCTTCTTTTGTCCTCCACCTCTCCAGTTTCCTCAATTTTTTCAAGGACACATTGCACACCATGCCTAGACATGCTATATTTTCATCTATTAGCTCTCTGGGAATCACCTTGTTAGGTCCAAGGACTGAAGTGAAAATGAGTGAAAAAGCAGCCAATGTCCAAAGCAAAACTTTGACAGTTCTTCAGAAGCCTGAAAAAGTATTATTTAATGCCACTTAACAGAATTACTGAAAAATTACCAGAAAGTCTGACTCCTTGGAAGCAAAATATACAGAAGTAAGAGGTGACTGCAGACAGGCCTGGACATCTACCGACAGTACTGAGAGAGTCAGTATTGCTGCAAAATATCAGATGTTGTAGTCCAAAACCTGGCTTGGAGATAGACTGGCGACCAGGCTATGTTTTACAGGTAGGATAGGCTCCAGCCTAACTATGACCCATTAGACAAGCAGTTAAGTAAATGGATGCAATGATTGTAGTGCAAACCAAAAATTGAATAAATTATGCATTGATATAAACAGGTAAGAGATTCATGTCTTTGGTTGGTTTCTCTGTTTGAACGGAAGTCATATTAATTTAAATTCATTTTAAAGGGGATTACGGAAACAAGCTCTGAGCTGTTTGCTGGTTAGCATACAGACACATTGTGGTTTGTAGATTGTCTGCTTCATGCTAAATTCTGTGTACGAACCTCAAAAGTTGATTCTGTTCATCTGTTTCGTCACTCATCCAAGTGACTTCTTCAGTCTCAGCTGACTGCAGGTTTCCCCAAATCTTATAAACAGTACATTTGCATAATGACTGAAACCAGCCCACTGAAGGGACAATGGGCTGTGAGGTCAGTTCCTTAATCATAATTATGCAAATTCTCATGACCATTGATCAACAACCACTGACCAAAACCCACTGATCAAAGACCACTGATCAATGGCCATGAGTACCATTCACAGAGAGTTGTGGAATGGCTGCAATCACAGCATTGTAAGATGGCAAAAGATGTACCCTTAGGCCCCCTCCTCGATTCAGAGATGGTCTTTCCCTTTTCACGTAAATGGCCTCCTTGACTCTGCGCTCAAACCAGCGTTCCTCCCTGTCCAGGATGTGTACATCCTCATCATTGAAGGAGTGTCCACTGGCCTGTAGGTGTAAATAGACTGCAGAGTCCTGGCCTGATGAGGTAGCTCTTCTGTGTTGTGCCATCCGCTTCGCCAGAGATTGTTTGGTTTCTCCGATGTATAAGTCTTGGCAATCCTCCTGGCACTTAACATCGTACACTATGTTACTCTGTTTGTGTCGGGGACCCGATCCTTGGGGTGGACCAATTTTTGGCGCAGCGTGTTTTGGGGTTTAAAAGCCACAGAGACCCGGTGTTTAGAAAAAATGCGTCTCAACTGTTGCGATACTCCTGACACATATGGGATCACTACAGGTTTTTGCTTGGGCAGCGGTTGTCTTGCTGGAGCTTTCTTTAGGTGCCTTTCCCGCTTTGACAAAAGTCCAGCTGGGATAACCACATTTACTCAGGGCCTTCTTGATGTGCTGTTCTTCTGCCTCCCTGGCCGCTGTGTCAGTGGGGATGGTGTTCGCTCTGTGTTGTAAGATTTGGGGAAACCTGCAGTCAGCTGAGACTGAAGAAGTCACTTGGATGAGTGACGAAACGTTTCTCCCACAAAACGCTACGTCCAGATGAACAGAATCAACTTCTGGAGATTTACTTTCCTGGATGATTGAGAATGCATCAAGACGTTCTGTGTAGGAAATTTGCTTCCTCTAATTTTTCACCCAATGTAACAACACTACAGCACCAGACTGTAGAGAAAGGCCATCATAAGTCATGATTTCATTTTAATGGCACGTGAAAATGAACAGATACTGTATATCCGTAGGTTTGATCTTGGAATGTTTTGCTCAAGGGCCCGATAGTCTTTTATTGTATCTTCAGTTATGCAAACATTATGAACAGATTACAAACTGTAAACATTTTGCATATGAAATCCACAGCTTACAGACCAAATCTTTTAAGAAGATATTGCTCATGATATCATGTAATACAGCGGTCCCCAACCTTTTTTGCGCCACGGACCGGTTTATGCCCGACAATATTTTCATGGACCGGCCTTTAAGGTGTCGCGGATAAATACAACAAAATAAAACTAGTACCGGTACCGAAAAAAAGAAAATTTATTCATAACACACGTGAAAAGACCAAGGAAAACCAAGTAAACAATAAAAACGATAACAAAATAACGTTGAAAACCGATAAAAACCCTGAAAACTATACATTTCACACCTGAGCCTCAACTCTCGCGGCCTGGTACCAAACAACTCACGGACTGGTACCGGTCCGAGGCCCGGGGGTTGGGGACCGCTGATGTAATGGATATTGAAATTCCCCAATGGCACAGCAATCCACAATGCTAAGACAGACTCATTTATGTTTAAACTGAGCAGCTTATTCATGATTTAATCACAGATTTCCAAATACTAATTATCTTTTATTATTTCTGCTGCAGGGCTAGAGGTTGTTGCCCTCTTCTGGCTTTCCCCCAGAGTCCAATCTGGTATCCTGCGACTGCAGCCTTGAACAAGATCCCAACAGGCTGCAGAAAAGGTGACTGTCCTTCACTGCAGGTGCTACACAGAAAACGATCCCTGCTCTGAGACAAAGCAGGGGTGGTGGTGGAAGAGCCACGCACAGGAGGATGTTATAGAAAAAGCGCGGCCCTGAAGGAAAAGGTGGAAGGTGATTGGGGAGGGGTCGGCTGGTTGGAGGGGGTGATAATGATAAAAACCTGACATCTCTGCTCTAAACACGCCAGCGAGTTCACATGCTGTGCACATCCTTATGAGTATCTGTCATGGCTCTCCAGGGGCCCTTTACTTCCTTTAATAGCCATACATTACTCTCCTCTCTCTGCACTTATCCTCCACAGTCCTGTTCATCACCCTCTTCCTGAGCTGAACACAGCCATTGTTCTTCTCTTTCAGTCTGTTGCACAATCCCATCTTTAACCTCTTGACTTGTACCAGTTTTATAAATTTCTCCTCATTTTTTCCTCTGCCTGCACACTAACAAATTGCAAAGATTAGTAAATCAGTTATAAAGCATTTAGATTTTTTGGCAACGGGTGATATGTGGCTGCAGGATTGCTTTTTTATAATCATGGGTAAGATGCTGCAAATGTATCTATATAATGTCAGCGACCTACTATCCAAACGCTTTCATTGTATGTTTGTAGATTGTGAACATAATCTTATCATGGCCTGTTTCACAGATCAAACGACGCCACCTGATCATGCCACAGAGATTCACTATATAATACTGAATGGCCGTATCACTGCGAATCCTTTAAGGCTTATGTAACTCGTAATAACATTACGGAGCTTAAAATCTATCCGACCGTGGGTCAGCATCGACATTGCTGCTGCTGCTGTCAGGGAAGTCAACAAAACAAGAGTTGTACTATAAACAGCTAAAAAGGGGGATGATGGCTACACTGAAACTCATTCTGCATGTCTGGATCAGGGTAGATGCTGCGTGATACAAAGCAGAGCCTGTGAGCCTGTCCCCTGCTCCCTCTGAACACAATGAACAGCCAGACACAATGCTGTCAGCATCTGTCCTCACCAGCATCTGTGGCTGGAACTGCATGATACACAAATCTAATATTAAACACAGGCTTCAGATACATTCAAGTTTGCTTAACTTGATTTCAAGTAAAGGGATATAACAGTATAAGTGGTGGGGACTAAAGCACCTTACTTGTTTTTAACTTTACTTCCTTAACCTAATATCTCATTCAATTACTAGGCACGTGTGGGGAAATGGCATGGATGGGGTATATTTATAAGAAAATGGGCACATATCATGGAAAACGGGCCATTTCCACAAAGAGAACTGCACACGCCTGAGGTTTCCACCCCCTTAAATAAAACGATGCTGGAAAAGATGTGTGCCCATTAAGGACATCCACATTTAATGACCTTCCTCGTCTCGTGAGAAACTAAAGGCCTATTTGCAATATAAGTACAATCGATCATTTTAGGCGTAGACTCGCCTGCGCATGGATGAATCACCGAGAATTGTAGCAGCAGGTCTGAGCAGACCTACTCCGAGCTTCTTTTTTTTCTTTTTAACTGAGCTGTCCGTGAGAACAAGCACTCTGAATCATAAACTTCGGCAGCAAGAAACGATTTCCCTCAAAGCTCAGCGCCCCGTTGTTAACACTGATGCTAAAGGCAGATCCACGGGCTAGGGCGATCAGCATCCATGCACCCTGTCCACCCTCCCCGATGCCTGGGAGGAAGGCGTAGAGGTTGTAACCGTTACCGGGGATCAACCGTGCTTGTATCTTTTCTTAATAAAAACAAAACAAAACACATCCTACCTGGAAAATGTCATATGCTGCTCAAGTCACCTCGTGTTGAGATTGGCGAGAGATGGAGCTGGCTGGTCGCGCATCACTCGGTGTGCGTGCGTGTGTGCGTTTGTGTGTGTATCACCGACAGAAAGCGTACGGAGTACAGCGGCTGGCAGCGGAACCCCGGAACGAGCATAACGCAAAGCGAGCCCTCTGCGGTTGTCTGGTCGGCACAAAAAAAAGAAAAGAAAAGAAAGAAACACTCACGCAAGAGCCAGCTACCCCACCCGAGCGGCAGTTCGAACTACACCGTCACTGTTACATTACAAAGAGGGCTTAGGTGGTGTAGCTCACAGTGTATAACCACTGGAAATAGGAAATCGAGCGTCCACATCCCGACAAACTAATGTGGGACAAACACAGTATTTGTGTGGGGCAAAGTGGGACAGTTAAAAGAACTGGGAGATAGTCAAATACATCTAAATGCAAGGTCAAATGATTAGCCCACCTAGGTGCTCATGTCCCCCAATGCCTAGTATGTTGTTACGAAGTTTGAACATGATCCATAAAAAATGTGGTAATATAAAGTTTTTTACTGATTCTCACCTTTAGTGTGACCTTGAGCCAATTTTTAACAAAATTAAATTAGCTCTAGCTTATTGGTATCTGTCATCACACAAAATGTGAAGATATCTTGAAAACTGTGGATGCTAGACTGCTAACAAATAGACAATCAATCAATCAATCAATCAATCAAACTTTGACCGTTTAATAAATTGAGTTTCTGATAATAACTCAATAATAACTCAAAGCTCTGTTTCCAGAAGGTGCTATAGATAAAACCTCTAAACAATGTTACTACCAAAAGGTGCTTCATTTTTTAACTCTTTTAATGGCACAGGAACATGAATGGTTTATTAGTGTATACAGAAAGACCATATGCAAAAATATTGTTGAAAAATAATACAACCCTGTATGTAAAAGTTGGTTCACTGTGTGAGGTACGTAAAAACAGAATGCAATACTTTGCAAAATGTCTAAATCCTTTATTTCTTTATAATGGTTAAAAGACAGCATAAGAAATGTTGACACTGATCAGTAAACCACTGCATGTCATTTGAAAAGCTTAAACTGAGAACAAAAACATATTAAAAAGGGCCAAGTACCTCCTGTTGCTTCAGAAATGATGTTCATTTTCTATTATTAATTTTGCAGCCTTACAGCCCTGTGCCTGCATAACGTTATTACCACATTAATATGCTTGTTGATAAGCTGAGCTGATAGCTTGCTCCACACTGAATATAAGTACAATAAATAATTCTAAAAGATGATAGCAAATTTTGGTGAGTCTTTAAAATCAGAATCAGAAATAAATCAGGAAGCAGATTGAAAAATTGACATAAAAATGTATTTTTAACTGACTCGCTAACTAACTGTGTAGACCACAGCTGATCCATCTTGAACTTTATTGCGTGTAGAAAAAATGTTTTCACATCAATTATAGAAGCAGTAGTTAAGTGACAAGAACAATTTTTTCTACGAACGCCACAGCCTCAGGTTTCAGACAGAAGACAGCACTGTCACCCAGTGGCTGCACCTGTGCATCACAACTGAGTCAACAACTAAAAGCGCTGCCAGAGATGGAGGAAGCTGAAATCTGACACAGAGAAGCAGACTGGAATATGTTTAAGAACACTGATGCTTTGTGTGTCATACACTGGAAAAATGGGACTTCTTAGCACTATCATTAATGAATATATTTTGATTACTTTGGTCAAATTTGTGCTAAATAATCAATTTGACAATATACTTTAGGATGGTTGCTAATGGTAAAGAGGCTGAAAATAAGAGACGGGGAACCAAAGCCCACACAGCAACAACATAAAAGATTTCCTGTCCAAAGTATCCTGGCATCTTGTTCATGAGTAAGGGAGAGGGGAGATTGAAAGATGAATTGGTGCGGTCTCTGCAGGAATATGGGCTCTGTACTGGTCCAGTGTGGTAAAGAGAGACCTGAGCATAAAAGGGAAGCTGCCAGTTGACATTCCTACCCTCACGTATGGTCATGAGCTCTGGGTAATGACTGAAAGAACAACGCTGTGTAAACAAGCAGTGGAAATGAGCTTTCCCCAAAGCATGGCTATGTGAGATGTTCTGGCCATGTCCTACTGAGAAGAGGCCCTGGGGTAGGCTCAGGAGACATTGGAGTGTTAGGATGCCTGGGTCATTGACCCAGGGTTTTGAGTTTATTGTATTATTTATCTTTTCTATTCTTTGGTTTCTTCGTTAGAGTTATGTCTTATGGTTTGTCTCTGTGTAATCCTTAGTTGCTGTCTCCCCTGTTTGCTATATCCCTGTGTCCAGTCTGTGTCTGTGTCTGCCCTGGTCCCACGTCTCTGTTCCCTCTGTTGCAGTGCGCGCATGTTAGTCTGTGTCTTTAGTTCAGTCTGTGTCATGTTTCCTGTTTTATTTTGAAGGTCCTTGTCTGATGTTAATGTATCTGGTTTCGCTTCCCCTTGTCTCGTTAGGCCTGATTTGCCCCAGCTGTGTTTCTCTCCTGTTACCCATTCCCTGATTGCTCCCTCTGTGTATTTAAGCCCTGTGTTTCTCTGTGTCTGTGTTGTGCTCTACCGTTTATCTAGCTGTGTGTTCTGTCAGTCTTCTGGTGTAAGTTTATTTTGATATTTCCAGTTATGTTATATTTGAGTTTAAGTTTTGCCTCCGAGTGTCTGCACCTTGGGTCCTATTCCTGTCTGCACACAGCCGTTTCATGACATGGAGAGATTACTGGAAGTGCCTCGGGGTCACTGTAGCACCGGATCAGAAGGACAACTGACAGTATTTGGTTTTAAAAAATGTTTCCGTGGAAATGATGGACCTGACACCAACAGCTTTTGCAATTTCACACGTTTTTTATTTGTTCAGTGTTTTTTTTAATGGGCAACTTTCCTGCTTCCCCGCTTGTACCACACACACCACCCCACCTCAGGTCCCAGCACATCTTTTACAGGGGAGACGTGATCATCACAGCACAGAAACGGCTTTAGTGAAGGTTACAAATAATCTTCTTATGGCCTCTGACAGTGGACTCATCTCCGTGCTTGTCCTGCTAGACCTTAGTGCAGCGTTCGATACTGTTGACCGTAATATCCTATTAGAGCGATTAGAACATGCTGTAGGTATTACAGGTACTGCGCTGCAGTGGTTTGTATCATATCTATCTAATAGACTCCAATTTGTGCATGTAAATGGAGAGTTCTCTTCACACACTAAGGTCAATTATGGAGTTCCACAGGGTTCAGTGCTAGGACCAATTCTGTTTACATTATACATGCTTCCCTTAGGCAGTATCATTAGAAGACATAGCATACATTTTCACTGCTATGCAGATGACACCGAGGTCTATCCATTCATGAAGCCAGATAACACACACCAATTAGTTAAACTGCAGGAATGTCTTAAAGACATAAAGACCTGGATGGCCGCTAACCTTCTGCTTCTTAATTCAGATCAAACTGAGGTTATTGTACTCGGCCCTGAAAATCTTAGAAATATGGTATCTAACCAGATTCTTCTCTGGATGGCATTACCTTGGCCTCCAGTAACACCATTTTTCTTCCATTTGTGCAACATCTCTAAAATTAGAAATATCCTGTCTCAGAGTGACACTGAAAAACTATTTCATGCATTTATTACTTCCAGGCTGGACTACTGTAATTCATTATTATCAGGATGTCCAAAAAACTCGCTGAAAAGCCTTCAGGTAATCCAAAATGCTGCAGCAAGAGTACTGACAGGGACTAGAAAGAGAGAGCATATTTCTCCTGTTTTGGCTTCCCTTCATTGGCTTCCTGTTAAATCCAGAATTGAATTCAAAATCCTGCTCCTCACATATAAGGTCTTAAATAATCAGGCCTCATCTTATCTTAATGACCTTGTAGTACCATATCACCCTATTAGAGCACTTCACTCTCGCTCTGCAGGCTTGTTGTTCCTAGAGTATTTAAAAGTAGAATGGGAGGGAGAGCCTTCTGTTTTCAGGCCCCTCTTCTATGGAACCAGCTTCAAGTTTGGATTCAGGAGACAGACACTATCTCTACTTTTAAGATTAGGCTTAAAACTTTCCTTTTTGCTAAAGCATATAGTTAGGGCTGGACCAGGTGACTCTGAATCCTCCCTTAGTTATGCTGCAATAGACGTAGGCTGCCGGGGGATTCCCATGATGCATTGAGTTTTTCCTTTCCAGTCACCTTTCTCACTCACTGTGTGTTAATAGACCTCTCTGCGTTGAATCATATCTGTTATTAATCTCTGTCTCTCTTCTACAGCATGTCTTTATTCTGTCTTCCTTCTCTCACCCCAACCGGTTGCAACAGATGGCCTCGCCCCCTGAGCCTGGTTCTGCCGGAGGTTTCATCCTGTTAAAAGGGAGTTTTTCCTTCCCACTGTCGCCAAAGTGTTTGCTCATAGGGGGTCATATGATTATTGGGTTTTTCTCTGTATCTATGAAGCGCCTTGAGGCGACTTTTGTTGTGATTTGGCGCTATATAAATAGAATAGAATTGAATTGAATTGAATTGAATTGAATCAGTTGATGGAGCTCAGGTATCTGATCAACAACAAATTTGGGCTGTTTAACACACCATGTTTTCACTAACTCCAACACTAGAAACGTCTTCATACAGTTTTATTCTCCTGTAAGTCAATGAGCTTTGCGCTCAGTACTTGTTGGGAAGACCCTCGGGCCTGAAATGGTTGGGATCATTTCCGTCTCGCCCCCAACGGTTTGCCGCCTGATCAGCTTCGGAATCCTCAGCGCCATGACCCAGTCTCTCCTGCACCCACTCTCTGGTGTCACTAAAATGGAAATAAACAGTGAATCCACCTATCTTCAGTAAGTACGTTTCAGAACAACATCAGAAACTGAAAAAATGAGAGAAGCAGAATTAGCAGCCTTAACAAATTAGTGATTAGTTAATCAAAAATACAAATGAATTTCAGTAAAGTAGATTGTCAAACCTGATAACCTCAGCAGCCCATCTGCCTCCTGCTCCTCTCTGTGCAGCATCATAGTTTCCTCTGGCATGAAAGTATTTGTCTGAATCTTTCCAGTTGGCCTCCCTCATGTCGCTGTAGGCTCGCCACATATCACCAGCCCCTGATCAGAAGTACAGAAAACAGTACTGATAATAAATAATGACAACATTCACAATTAAAATATCAAAATCTGAGAAATATGACAGATTGTTGTTAGGTATTTAAAATGCCATATTTCTAACCTTTAGCTGCTTCAATTGGAAAATTATACCACTGGGCATTGGTTTCCACAATTAGAATGAGAAAAATCCCAGCCACAAGCAACTTCATGGCTGCAGAAGTCACAAAATTTAAATCTAAATCTTTTTTTTTCTTTTTTTTTACACGGTTTAGACAAGTCTTTAGAGCTCACTGAATAACTTACTACTGAGGGACGTACTGGTCTTATATTCTGTTCTGTACGATCAATGTCATAGGATTACTCAATAATGGAAAGTTTTGGTCCATGTTTACAGAAAGGAAAGTTCAGCCAAACACACCAGGGACATTCAACAGTTGTGAAATCGCAGGTATTCACAGCTGTGGAAAAAAAGAGCAAGCTTCGTATAAATCAAAACATCTGAGGGGATTTTTGCTCATCATGAAAAATCTCTGTTCATTCCAATAAACTCTGCTGCCTTACCTTTATCAATGTATGTGCAGCAATTTATTACTATTAAAGCTATTTATTCATTTTTAGATGTGTTAATGTTTGCTTGTTTTCTAGTTTCTTATGGTTATGTCGTCTTGAATTCAGAATGCAAATCCAGAGTTGTCAGGAAAATTTTGACAAAAATGATTGTTTATGATGTTGTTGCTGCTGCTGTTTTTGTCATTTATGCCTCAGGACGTGATTTTGCACGAGAAAAAGTCATGCACATGAGCACAAATGCATATATATATATGTGTCTACTGGTACACGCTGGTGGTGCGACTGCTGCATTAGTTTGTGTGTTACACTTTACTGGAAAAAACCTATATGGGATTTCTTAATAAATGTAAAAAGGATCGATTGCAGTCTATTGCGATCTCTTCATGTTTCTTTTTAAAACATTTGCATGTTAGATTAGGTTTTTGGTTGTGTCAAGGCTGCGTCTGTGATTTTAGTTTTGTATTTTCCATCCATCCACATTTTGCCACATACTTATATGTCTGTGTATTCTTTGTAGTTATTTTCTAAATAGTTTTTATTGTTAAAAGCAGTTAAATCAGGTGGAGGAAGTGGTTGGGGAAAGGGAGGTCTGGGCTTCTCTGCTTGGTGAGTCACTAGATTTGTGGTAGAAAATGGATGAATGGATGGTTGGAAGGCATATGGTGAAGGCATCAAAGCATCATTAGACAAGATGAAATAATAAAATTAATAAAACTCGCAAACTAAGGATATTTCATCTCATCGTCTTTATGTTAGTTTGATTTTCCCAGTTCAGAAAATAGTTTCAAGTAGGTTCTGTTTTTCCTCAAAAGTCTATGTTTTATTTTTATTTTAACTGGATATTTTTTTTCACATCTAGTTTTAGTTTTTATCTTAGTTTAGCTATAAATCTTCATAGTTATAGAAGACTAAAAGGAAAATATATTTGTTACTCATAATAGTTCATAATCTAAAAAGAAAGAAAGAAGAGAAGTATACAGTTATAAGTCAGAATGAAGGTAATGTAATGCACAATTCAGAGGCAACTTGCCAAAAATGCTGTAGCAGACCTCAAAGGAATATAAAGGAATGCTCACTTCAGTGACCTGAAGCATCTTTGTAGAAGAAAGAAGAGAGGATCAAAATACCTGCACAAATAATGACAGGGGGTAATATGTCATGTGTTGTTGTTCATCTGAATTTGTTATCATCTTAAATAGACAGTGAAAATCTTACTTTCCAAGCTGCAGAATTTAGAGTTCATCTTTAAAGTTCACTGAATAACTTGTTTACAGGAACACTACTATTTTTATTCTGTTCAGAAACAAGCAGGGTCAGAGAAATGAAAGTTCAGCCAAGCCCACCGGTGTCCTGAGTGTGCAGCTGCAGGTTGGGGTTGTGATGGGGATATTTAACCTGGCACTACTTTCTGTTCTTTTTAATGCTGTTCAAACCTGCATTGAATCCATAAGGGTCAACAGGATATGTTGTATTTAAAACAGAAAATCAATCTACAGTTTATTTGATCAAACAACCAAACTATTATTTATTTATTTATTTTGCTTTGTTTTATGACAGGCTTTGATGCTGACAAAAACACTGCTCTGTTTTGAGCAGTGCTAAAGGTTCAAAGCAGCAGATGGCAGTAGAAGCCTACTGATTACTGGCAGAGAAATAACTGTAATTCCTCCAGTCATGTCACTATGACATGACATGATATGATATGACATGTCATAGTGACATATCTTACACTGAAAAAAATCTATCACACAAATTCCTATATGCATGTATATATAATATTTGTTTTTAACTTCCCTCTCACCCCTGCGGGTGGACTTTATCCGTGAAGCTCAGATTCTCTAACAGAGGCCCGGGAGCTTGAAGGTCCTACACAGTCTCTTTGCTGCTCATAGGCCTGTGCTCTTCTGGACAGAGATCTTGGATGTCATTCCTGGGATCTGCTGGAGCCTCTTGCCCAGTTTGGGTGCCACTGCCCTGAGTGCCCACAGGGACCACTGTTGCTTTCGCATCTTCTCCCCAGCTCCTCTCTCAGCCATTTGTATATTTTTATATACCAGGATTTCAATTAAAGAGCCGGTGCATACTGGAACCATAAAACCAGTTACCAATACTGTTCATTTATGATGTTTGTGGCATTAACATTACATTAGGTGATGGTCGAATCATTTTTAAGCAGTCCACATGTTTGTTTTGCCAAGACTTGGGAGAACAAGCCTTGAGAACAATTTACAAATAATAATAATAATAATAATAATAATAATAATAATAATAATAATAATAATAATAATAATAATAATAATAATAATAATTACATATTGAGATTGCCTTGTTAGACTTTGGATAGGGGTCACTTTAACACAAAATTTCAATAACTTGATGGCACTATTAGTGATCAAGTTAGCAAAGGACCCAATATGCAGGCCAAATGCAGACTCTCAGGTTGGCATTTAAAAATGAGGAACTTATGCAAAACTTACTGTGGTGGGAAAATCCTATGACTAACAAAAATTCAAAAACACTAACAAAAACAAAAACAGCAGCTAAACAAATGCAAAGAATAAGAATAAAAGGAAACCAGAGAGTGCAGAAACAAGATGGACGTGAAGGGGGGACGATAACAGAACACCTGAGACAGGTTTGACGCTTAAGGTACAGAAAAAAAAAAGAACAACAACTATAGCTGAATAATGATGAAATTAAACCAAATAAGAGACTGTTTCACAGTGTAGGTGTGTGGAGTGTTGAGCAGAGGATCTGAACAAAAGATGAGCTCTTTATTGGCTCTTTAGCAAATCCAAAATGTAACATAATCCAAGGAAAAAGTCCAAAAACACAAATTCGAAACCTGCACAGGGAAGCTAAACCAATAACGTACACGGATAACTCACTGGTGGACTAAGCAAAAATAGCAGGAACTGGAGACGGGAGGGGAACAAGCCATAGCTAAATAAGATTAACACAGGTAAAAGCAATCAATTCACCAATCAAGAAGTAAAAGTAGGAAGAGCCACCACTTAAAACTAAACGTCTTAAGAAATACACAAAGGAGACTAATACAGACATGGTTATTAACACTTCACAAGAAGTGCAAGACAAGAAAAGACCAAGAAACCAAACATAAACACTGAAATTAGAACCCAAATACTACAATAAAACCACACTCCTTGTATTAGAATAACATTAGAGACATGTGCCAACATCAAATCTCTAATTTTCACGAATTCTAAAATAGTGAGTTGGATTTTTTGTGATCTAATAAGTGCAGAACTTCATAAAGATAAAATAAGATAAGATAACATATAAGATGAACCTTTATTCGTCCCCAAAAATGGGGAAAAACAATAGAATAAAATACTATGTTGTCAGAAAAATTACAGTTCATGGTATTTCACATGGTTGTGTGTGTGTGTGTGTGTGTGTGTGTGTGTGTGTGTGTGTGTGTGTGTGTGTGTCTGTCTGTCTGTCTGTCTGTCTGTGCATGTGTGGTCATCTGTGAAGTCTTTGTTGTGAAGTCTGACAGCAGTTGGAAGGAAAGACCTGTGGAGTCTCTCCGTCCCACATCATGGGTGCTGCAGCCTGCTGCTGAAGGTGCTGCTGAGTGCTGTCAGAGTCTTCTGCAATATCAATACCTTGGATGTTTAGTGGCTGCAGTGGAGGATGTTTGTGCCTGCAGAAGTCTACCACCAGCTCCTTGGTTTTACTGGTTTGGATTGGTTTTAGTGTTGATCTGTAGGTAGTTCTGCTGACACCAGTCCATAAAGCCTTAATACTAAATAGTGACTAGAACTTAAATGCAACAAGACAAAAATCAAAACAGGAATTGAAAATCAAAATATTAATAATCAGGGAACCAAACAGAAAATGCTTAATCCACTTGAATCCAAAGGTTCCTGAAACCAGGGGCACAACAGACCGAGAAGAAACCCAAAAAACAGAAACTCTACTACTGTAGGGTCACACAAGCATCTCAGGGGTCTGTGAGTTAAAGCAGTGCATTGAAGATACAGCATATTACACTGTACTGCTTATTTTTTTCTCTCTTTTCTCACAAGCAAAACAGTTAGATCAGATTAAAACAAGAGCAATTAGGAAATTCAATACAAAAATGTTACTGGTGGCCTTCAAAACTAAATTGTGAAAAAGAAAGGAGACACTGCCAAATGACCAAAACACACATTAGGTGCAAGGATTTGTGTTGCAATCTTTCCATGCAATAATTTACCTTTGATTGTTGGATTTCTGCTTGGCCAGCTTTTGGTTAACTTATAAATAAATAAATTTCAAGTATACATGACAACAAATAATTAGAGAACCAATCACAGAGGATAAAGCAACCCCAGAACTTAATGCTATTACCACCACGTTTCTCCAGAGAGATGGTATTAACCATGTGATAAACAGTAACTTGGAGTTCAGCCAGAAAGCTCTGTTTTAATCTCATTAGAGCAGACATCACTTTAGCTTTTCCCCTTAGTTCTTTAAACCCCATATGGTAAATTCCAGGTGGAAAGAGTGCCTTTCTAGCTGCTTTACAATGATGGAGTGGTGCTGAGATTATTGCCCTAATGCCTCGCCACAGTTATCGCAGAGATCTACAAAGAATACCTTGGCGCTTAGTACTTGTTTTTTGCCACAACATGCAGTCAGATCTGTAGGACCTCAGAGACACAGGTGTACCTTCCAGAAGGTTTCAGTCAGCTTCAGGGCCATTTGCCAAAGGGTGTAAAGTGTTGGAAGACTGACATTTTGTTTTTAAACTTGTAAAAGTTTAAAAAGTATATATTTCCAGTTGTTCAAAATTGGCTACTGAGTTCTGAATGACATACAAAAGCAGTTTTATTAGTTTCATATTCTGCAAAATCATAAAAGCTGTCATTTGACTTCTGTACATCTGAGATAAATAGGCTGTAACGATATTCCCAGGGCTGCTTTAAACTAGCTCAGCTGTAATGTTTCTAACAGTGCTGTTGATTGTAATATGATGAGTCTAAGATTACCTGGAATCTAAGCGCTCATGAATCACTCTTTTATTGTTTCAAATAAACCAACATCTCTCCAGACTGTGACGATATTTCGCAACGTCACCGAAAACGCCCGAGGGATTAAAGCACGGCTCGAGTTGGGCTGATGAATGTGTTGTTTTGCGTTCAGAGGAGGCACTGTGACAGGCTAATAAATATTCATCACAGTGACAGTGCGAAAAAAAGATGAAGCTGTGAGAGTGAGAAGGAGAAGTTTCTGTCCATATGCAAGGGAAGCGTATTTTTCAAGAATTAATCAAATGTTTATGCAACAGATTAAATGCATTCCACACTTGACATAAAGCAGAGGCAACAAAAGCTAAATCGTAAAACTATCTGCTTTACACAGATGCACAAAGCTCATACAAGATGTCAGAGGTGCTATCACAAGAAATGTGTCAGACAGAAATCTGCGTGATTGAACAACTGAACAAAGGTGTAACATTGAGTCAGCATAGCAGAGCAGTCAACTGGCACTGAGCTTTTTGAGATAAAACACTGCTACATGCTGCAAATTGAAAAATGCTTTCTATCCCTGACATAAAATTTCACTGTTACTTCAAAGATAAAACTAAAAAAAATTCTGGGCCTCCCCTAAAACAATAAGGACATGCATGATTAACTTCTACACTTGAGCTGCACTATATTTACAGCAAGAAGCTGAAGATAGCTCTTCCAATGGGTAAATAAAAAAGAAGCTAAAATAATGGTTAACTGGGGGTGCTTCTTCCTTACAAGTTGGAATTGTTTGAAGTGGATGTGTAAAGTAATTTGAATTGATTTTCACTAAATGTGGTGCTGTACATTATGGCCAAACATCTTCACTCTGGTCCCATCTGTCTAGATGCAACTTTGCAAACCCAAGCTGTGCTCCTTTTAGAGAAACACAAGCTTTCTGCTGACAACCCGTTCAAACAGCCATACTTGTGCTTTCTCTTTGTTTGGCACCATCTGACCTTTGGGTGAAGACCAACAAACTACCAAAACCAAAACCTGGAGATAATCAGCTAATTAAGGGTAGCCCCACCTGGCTGGTCATTCCTATGGAAGCAAGGTTAAGGTTGGACTTTATTTTTTCAGGGTTGCTTGTGAACATGAATGTACTATGTTGACTTAAACAGTTTAAGAGCCAAGAAATGTTCCACTCTTGGGAGTCTCCCATTTGTGATGAACAAACAAACCAACAAACAAAACTTGCTTTCTTGTGTCACTTTCCAGGTCTTTAGCAAATTATTGACAACTCAACTTTGGTGTTAATTTTGGTTGCTCTGTGGCTCAAAATCACCAAAAACTTAGAGCCGATAAATCTTATTCCATATAGTGCATTTTTCAAAATGCCATTCTAGTTGGAAAAATGTACACACCAATGGAATTTTTTTTTTTAAAAACTATTAAAATATTAAATATTAACAAAATATTAAGTATCAAAAATACTCTCAGACACGCAATCGCATTAGGTTGAAGTAATAAATAAGTTGAGATCCTGTTGTAATAAAATCGCTAATCAGGTTACCAGCTCTGTGCTGCATTTCTGTCTTTTTATGGCTTCAAAACGATCGATTACACAGGAACAAAGAATAGAAGAGAAAACGGGTTAAAAGATATTCAGTAAGTGCATTTCAAAGACACATTTACAAGAACCTAAAAGCTAGAAATTTTTAAAGCACTTTATTGCAATGCTCACTATACATTGTAATCTTCATCTTTAACGTTTTATTACTTTTTTGTATATAATTTGCCCGCTAAACGCTTTTCTTCGACTTCTTTGTTAACACTGCATGCGACTTTCAGTTTAGTTGTAACACTCGGCGTTTGATCGGCTTTAAAATCACCTCCAATATTATATGTTTAACCGAAAGACAGCGTCCAGGTGACTGATTGATGGGTAACACAACACTAGAGATCGCCATTGAGCCACGATCCACGCGTGGTTCCGGGCGAACGTGAATAGTGAGTAAATGTGCCTTATCGACTGTATAGGCCTTTTGGCTGTAATGGCATTATTATAATAATTAAAACGCACAGACTGCTCATGACACTGCTACTAATGAAAAGCTTATTAGAGGGTCAACACGTGAGCGAGAGTAAAACGTATGGGCTACAACTTGGACACGTTATGCGTAAAAGGTATCAATATTCGCAGAGATTCTCACATGAATCCCACTGATTAGGCTATCGATCCGTAGTGAAACCACGGAGATGAGAGTGATCAGCACTTACTATTTAGATCAGTAATTCGTGTAATTTATTTATTTCCTCCCTCTTCTGGGCTCTTTTTTTTATCATCTCACATAGTAGCGACAGACTTCTGTAGCAGACTGTATGGTTACTAGAATCGATTGTCTGTCAGAATTACCTCTATTATTAAAAAGCTCGGAAAGGCTCCGGTTCACATGACAGTAGGAACCTCTCATTGTGCAGCTCGGAGTGAAAGAGAGGCTTTGACTCTGTGTGATGAGATGAAGACCTCAGATGAAATGGTCAGCAGCACCGAGGGCGCACGGATTCCTCGCCTCGGCTCTGAGTAGACGACCTCCTACCGACTTACTTCACGTCACCCCGCCCGTCTGCTTGCCGTCTCCTCCCCTAAAACCCTTCCTGCGACCAACCCTTTGAGCGACTCTGGGCTTAAAAAAATAGAGACTGAGAGAGAAAGTGAGAGAGATAGCGAGAGCGAGCCAAAACACATACTCCCAACATCACTTAGACTATCTTCTCCAGCACAACAAGGGGAGGAGGACGCACAAGTGGAGGCGCGTCCATGCGTGCCAACCGGCAGACGAACAAGACATTAAAGCGGGCAAAGGACCACAAATAAATTGGAATAAGACTGAACTCTTTGGAAAAGCGCACAGCTTTGCAAAAAAACCCCCAAACAAACAACACCCCCCAAAAAAAGACAGTCTAGATGAGTGAATGGTAAGAAGAGTCATGCATCTCAACGGAGGAGCAGATAACAGCAAAGGTGAGTAAAAATATTTCAGCGGCCATCAGTGGATAATTTTAATCAGGCTCTCTGCATAGTTCAAAGCTCTCGCGTTGATTGCCAGATGCCCTTGAGTGTGCCATGTTGATGTCAAGTAATGATGCTGGGGGTCATTCCAACAAGCTAATGGTTACTGCTGTCATGGTTTTATTAGTGCCTGTTTGCCTTTCACCAAAACGCACTGAAAAGCTTCGCATGGTAGTGAGAAGGGGTGCTGCAATACACCCAAGGTGGCAATAGTGACTGTCTGTGAGCCAGCCACTTGAGCACTTGTTGTTCTCGATTTGGATCCAGTGTGCACGGTCGCATCCTTGCACGGTCGTTCTTGCACGGGGTGACCTGAGCATACATGCACAAGGTCATTTTGATGAGCAGCCTGTCGTGTTTGTGCAGCTTCGAGGTGCGTGTGTTTGTATTGTTGTCTGTAACTGAGACGAATGCGTGCCCTCCGCTGTGGTCGGAGGGGGAGAATTAGAGAGCAGACGGTGTGTAACGACACAACGCTTCCTATCAAGATAAGTACCGATGGCTGTTGATGCATCTGCGAGAGCCGCGGTGTTGGTGGTGGGGGTATTTTTACTCTCAGTCTTGGAACCGAGGTCGAGGTCACTGACTAACACCTGATGCTGATGGAGATTTGCCTCTCAATGTCTGTCGACATGACGCAGCCCGTGTCTTACTGAGCACTGTAAAATAAACAGCAACTGGACTTGTGTCCACCACACCCACGCACTCAGCAAGTTAAATGTATTATAATGACTGGCATCAAGTATATGGCACTATGATCCACAGACTGATTATTCAAACTACTGCATGTAATAGTCAGTCCCCCATAAACGTGTGATATCTGTAGTACAGTTGTGGGCAGAAGAAGTCTTAAAAAAAAACAAAAAACTGAAATACTAACGAGCAACACCACAGTGTAAGTGCTGAAAATCTTTCAACTTTTTATTTTCTCACATCTGAGCAGCATGCTGATAATGATGTGATACAGTTTGAATTGGAGTACAGTATTTCACATTTTTATTTGCAAGTGGTGAGCTTTACGGGAGGCTAATATCTTTGTTTTTACCAGCTGTAAAGCGTGCTGTTTGGTGAGGAGTTCCCCATGTGGAGAGGGGTGACCGGCACAGTGGCACACCGCATCGCCCCTCATTTGAAATGTCTTACGACCTCATTGCCAGATATGGTTTCACCAGGGACAAAAGATGAGTCACCATCTGCAACTGGAAGTGATTTCATGATTACATGACAGGCGTGTGTGCGTGCGCGTGTATATTCCTGTATTACTCTGCTCGTGGGGACATAAATGTGCATACAGAGTCTCAATGTGTGGGCATGCTTTCCTTCTGGGGACGAAAGGAAAGCATGCCCACAGTGTAAATTACAATAATTTAGTTTGAAGATGCGCTTAAGGCTAGGCTTAGGTTAAGATGTGGTAATGGTTAGGGTTAGGGAGTTAGCAGCTATGTTAAGGGTTAGGTAAGACTGTAGCAAAGGAAGTTAATGTTCTCGGGAGTGATGGAAGCGTGACTGCATGTGTATTTGCACATGTGTGTGCTTGTGTGAGACAGAGAGAGTATGTGTGTCTGTGTTTGTGTCTGAAAGTGAGAGGGAACGTGTGAGAGAGAGTCGTGAAGCCAAAAGGTATTAATCAAAAGTTTAAGTGTAACAGCAGAACTCAGGCTAAAGCTCGACTCCTTATATATTGAAAACACAGAAATAAATATTATAAATGTCACTGAATAACATCAGTGATGACAGAGACACTGCGTCCAATATAATAACAGCTTCTTTTTTTTATTCTAACAGCAAAAATATTACATGTGGCATATTAAAGATGTCTGAAGTTCATGAAGTTAATGTTCTGTATGGCAGCTGAAGCAGATGGTGTTTTATGCTTATAGGCTGTTTACTGTGTCAAAATGAATCAGATCAATGGCTCAGACTCATTACCCCAAAAAATTATAGCCAAGCCTCCAGCTTTAATTGTCACATTGCATTACCTTAGATAGTCTAGACAACACAGAAACACGTTTTCCAGCAGACACAATCTATTTCAAGATTAATTTCAGCAAACGGTTCAGTCAGCAAAGCGTTTGTAATTTGTCTTAAAAACAACCGTGAGTGTTCTTTCTGGAGCTCATACATTTTTAGCTTCACGGGGACAGCAATCTAAACTTCAGCCATCGTTAGCCCTCTTCTGCACCGTGGTGCGAATTGAGCAGAAGGGTGTCAGTCAAACTTTGAGTGTAGTTTACCGCCGGATTAATGTGTTTGTGTAGATTTTACCTGGAGATTGAATTGATATTTTCCCTGCTTGTTGGCTCTTAAGCAATAACTGTACTTTGGTTTAAAATCATCCTCAATTTACACTTTCCTATGAAATAATACATTTGTAAAACACTGCATCAACAGGCTTCCTGAGTATACCTTTAGGTGTAAAATGCAATCACTTGGCCTTTTTGTCCAATTGGACATTAGTGCTAAAATGTGTTTTATGAGGCCACCGTGGCCTCTAACCTTATTCTAATCAAGTGAATGGTTTTGCCAAATGTAATGAAATCCCATCCATGGGTTCCTGCGGCATTGCTTTCACAAATAATGGGACAGATGTGAGGTAACGCCTACCCTGACATTCATAAACCAAATTCAGATTTGTTCATGTTTGAATCTAAGTGAATATTTGTGCAAAATTTTTAGAAATCCTTGCAAGATGTTCAAGTGATATTGTGCTCAGAGTCTGAAGCAGACAACCTCGTAATGCTCAGCGCTCACGGTGATGAGACTTTACTTGTTTATGTGACCAAGATTAGAAAAACCCAAACTCATATTGACTTTACCATAAAAAAGCTGATCTGGCAAACAAATAATCAATAAATGCATTTGCTGATTGTTTTTTTCAATTATCTCCAAAAATACCAATTGTGGCTGCTCTTAAGTCACTTCAGCTTCATAATGACATGTTGGTGACAGGGCATATGAATACTTTCATATTTACTCATGATAAACATTCTTAGGTCAAATTTTCAATATCAGACTTCTTGTAAATGTGGAGTATTTGTGCTTCCCAGTGTTACTGTCATTTATTTGAACATAGGCTACTTTTTACATTTTTGTCTTAAATGAAAGAAACAAGCACATATAACATCCCATATACAGTAACTATATTATACTATTATAAATAACTATTTACCTTGACCCTGTGTGTAAACGTAATCTTACGAAGTTTTTAAAAAAAGGTTTTCCAGACCATTTCAAATATTTTCTTTGTCCATGGAAATATTACTTTTTCCTAGTGGAAGTATTGAACTCATCCATCATACCCAGTGCATACGCTTGATTTTGTGAAGTAAAACAAGTGAACCAACACACTGCAATTACATCAAGATTTGATATAAGCTAGGATGTGAAGCTTTATTCATTCTAGTTATATCACCACTAAAGGAGACGCCATCTAAAAATATCCTCATTTGTGGTTATGTCAGTAAATGAGTTCAAATTTTGATGCTATAAAAGCAACACCTCATTTTCCCAAATATTGATTAGGCTCACAGCAAAAATAAAATACATTACATGCAGTCTGCAGGATGTTATGTAATTCTTTCCATGCATAGAGTCACTTTTTTGTGTCTAGTTCCCCAGACGAGCATCTATTATGCAACTTAAAGAGGGGAGCATATCATTGATTTGCAACCCAGTATTATTTATTAACAGAAAGAAAAAAAAAAGGATGGAATAAGAAAAGGTATTGTTCCAGGGACTAAGAGCATGAATACGACAGATTGAGGAGCTATTTATATAGAACCAACAAGCAATTTAACACAAGCAGTTACCAGGGACAGCACTGACAAGACAAAAATGTAAATGCACAAGCAGAATAAAGACAAGACCACAAGTTTGTGGAGGGCTTGTAGAACATAATCAGAGACACCTTTTTAGTGTTGTAGTAATCAGTGGGTAGTTAGTTGTGGAATTCCTGCATTGTTGTTGCAAGTTCCCTTCACAACAGCTCAGGTGTAAATGTCAGGTCTTAAGTAAGCATCAGGGCAAAGTGCAAAAGAGACATCTTGTTAATCAAGCATGTGAGAACAGTCAGCAATAACCACTCAGTATGAGTAGCGTTGGGATTCAGTGGGAAATGTTTAATTAATATTACGGTTCAAAACTAATGGACTGGAATTATTATTAGTGGTATGAGACAAACTGTTAGGGAGACAGAACACTAATTAATAGAATTTGAAACAAATATATTTTTATTCCCTGTTTAATTGTGAGCCACAGTGTTGGGCAAACAAGCCACTTAGATTTACAGACTCAAGAGACCAGACGAAGAGGACATGAAAGAGGAAATATTGCTCTGTTCTACTTAGCTGCGCACATATTTTTAACCGAGGAGGAAATATGATAGACTACCGCTTAAAAAATGATGACTGAATTAAAAAGTCAGACAGGAGGGGCCAACAAAGAAATAGACACAGCGTGTCACTTAGAGGGACAGATCTAGGCGTGTCTCGAGCTAGCAGGCCCGGACAGATGAATTCTTTAGCCTCGGTAAACTGTCACATCGTCACCTCGTGCTGTGAGGTTTGAAATAAAGAGAGCAGCAGCAACAAGGCTTTTTCTCTGATGAAGGCATCAAAGTGAAACACGTCAGGTTTGCCAGTGCCTTTGTTTCAAATACAACTAGAATAAACAAAATGCCAAGTGATGTATCATTAACATATTTTTTTAAACCCAGAATTATTTATACTGGTGTTTTTATTGCGAGCATACCCATATTTATACCAGAAGTAGGCAGGTCTATAGAAAAGTTATTAAATATATATAGAACTTATGTCATTTTCTTTATTGATATGGAAAAAAAATGTGTGCACAGACCCAATCATCTATCCAAATATACATTGTCTTAACCACTAATGCTTCTTAGGGTTGCAGGGAGACTGTTTCCTATCCCAGCTGTCATAAAGCATGGAGGTGGAGTACAACCTTCCAGTCCTACACCAGTCCATCACAGAGCTATAGGGGCAACCACACACTCACATCCACACCTACGGCCAACTTACAATCACCAGTTAACCTAACAAGCATGTCTTTGGCCTGTGGCAGGAAGCTGGATCACCCAGAGGAAACCTACACATGCACACTCATTCAAGCCCCACGCAGACAGGCTCCAAACTGATCAGGATGTTTAAACTAAGAACCTGTGAGGTGACAGCACTAACCACTGCACCACTGGTTTGTGGTTAAGCTCAACGTGTCCACGCCGAAGATGGCATTGTAATTGTTCTCAGATTCTTTTCTTGACCCTGTTCACCATCTTGAGTTTTACTTTGCACCTCACGAATACTTGTGGTGGAGAAGATTGTGGAATCTGGCTAAGGTGGCATCGAGGAAAGTAGTGCACCAATCTGCTGGCAGTGTGGGTTGAAAATCTTACTGGCAGATTTAGGGGGCTGGTGGAGGAGACAGAAATAGATAATTGGAGACACAGGCAGAGACGAAGGGAGAGAGGTAGTGTAGATTTAGGGAGAATGTCTGTGTTGTTCCTGCTAGTTGTGAGTACTTCTCAAGAAGAGGCAAGTGACAGGAAGAGACATATACTATGCCTTTTAATCAGTGAACTCATTGAAGCAACACTGATCTCCACACACTTTATACAGCAAAGCAGAGAAAGACAGTAGAAAGCAGAGAAAGACCCAAAAATCTAAAAGTGCTTCTTTTTAAATGCTGATTTATATTTACACATTTACACATTAGCAGAGGAATGCTGTCGAGGCTCAGTAACAGAAACGGTGTATTTAAATATCTTATAATGCAGCTACATGTACTTTCTCGGAGTCTAAGCAGTTTGATGTATGAATAAATATGCACAAAATAAATGGTATGAATCAGCCCCGTGATACAGGAGGATGTTTCTGTGTGCAGAGTTAAGATGAGCAATAACTTCAAATTTAGCACTGACTAATAAATGTTGTAGAATCTTTACATGAGCACATCAGTATATATAAATATTTTTTTGGCTAAATAATCATTATCAGTACTGATTATATTTCCACTTTACTTATGTAAGTTAGGACTTTTTTAGTGTTATTTCTATCTTCAGTAATTTGCTTTTCTAGCCAAGATTTGCCAATTGGATGCATAAAAAGGCATAAGATGAGCTGTCAGCGGATGTGGGTTGGCATGGAGATCACATGTTATCAGCTCATCTTCTGGGACTGTTGCTGTACACAGATTTTGTGGCGTACATGAAATAACACTATGCTCAGTTTTGGGGTGAATCCCTCTGCGCTCTTTGTTTCTGACACGAGCTTCACAGGGAGACTGTGAGACTGTAACAAACTGCAACAGTTAATCCTTTTCTGTAAGACTTTTCTTGGCTGCATCACGCTGTCTCCATGATCTCCCCTCAGAAGTCTCGTGTGTGTGTTTGTACCTGTTTAGATATCTTTGTGAGGACCAGAAATTGGCGTGCTACTATACTTGTGAGGACCAACAGTCACTTGTGAGGACACACATGCTGGTCCTCATAAGTTTAATGAGACTCAAAATGTGGTTTTAATCTCAGGGTTACAATTGGGTTATGGCTAGGTTTACGGTAAGGCTTAGGCATTCATTTTTGATGGTTAGGGTTAGAGTAAGCAGCTAGGGGAAGCATTATGTAATTATAATGTAATGAGAATGTGTTTGTGTGTTTTATGTGTCTTTGTAGTTGTAGTTTCTCTATACAGCAATACGAATACAATAAAGATAAAAATGCTCACTTTCCTAGCACAGTTTATACCACATGGTATTAATGTTGTGCTATTTGATTCTACAAGCAAAAATGGAAACTATCTCCTTTTAATTATATACAAATAAAATGAAACTGTTTTCATATGAGATTTAGGTTCAGCGCAATCACAACTTGCATTACATTATGATGAATTTTAAAAAGACATTGGAGTGATGTAACTGTGGTTTGTTTTGATAGCATACATACAAAATGCACATATACAGAGGACATGGGTTCAGAATTTAATCCTCTTGCAGTTATGTTTCATTAAACATGCCTTTCCTGTTGCAACCTCTCTCGGAGACAGAGATGCAGAAGTAATGAAAATAGTATTGACAACGTATGCTTGTTCACACCTGGCATTAGAATATATCTCTACATGCATTCAAGTGCTAATGACTCACCCATTTTCTTCCACTTATCTAATTCCGGGGGCAGGAGTCTATCACAGCTACCACAGGATGTGAGCCTGGGTACACTATGGACAGGTCTCCAGTCTGTCACAGGGCTAACACAGAGAGACAGACAGCCATTCACACTGAATATTCACACCTATGGGCAATTTAGAACCGCCAATTAACCAAATAACATTAAATGAATGTCTTTGGACTGTGGGATAAACTCCACACAGGAAATCCCCCAGCCAGAAACGTAGATTCAAACCCAGGACTTTCTTGCTGTGAGGCACTGGTGCTGACCACTTGTTGCTTGTGGCGAAGAATGAGTTCAACTTTTGATCAAATCAAATTTTCCCTCCAATGTGAAATGCTTACTCTTTTTTACAATCTCAAAGTGCCACAATCCTGCACACGTGCAGTTTTGCAAACTCATATCTGCTGAAGCCACATTGCTCAGTATACTAATGTACTGTCAGTCTGGAATCCACACCATACACTTAATTTGAGGCCTGCACCCTAACCTGGGATTCAACCAAAAGGCTGTATACTAACTTTAAAGTGTTTAGTTTTAAGTTGCAAATTTGACAAGCAGCCTTGAAAACCGAAGGCTGCGACAGAAATGGCTACTAGTACCTGCAGGCACCCAGTACTATGCCGATACGCGTTGTTGTTTTCACTACTGGGAGCTCTGTAGGTTCAGTAGTTTTCCACTACGAAATAGGAAACATTTGCATAGAAATTGCTAAAAGAATGCACCCACATGAGGCTTTGACTGCTCCTTTATATGGTCTGAGCTTCTGCAGGTAAACATCAGGTTTCTGCCTGCTGATGGCGTGACTGTGGTTAATGTTTGGTATGTGGTTACAAGTGGACACAAAGGACTTGTAGTTTGGTAAAGTTTTTGGAATTAGGATAACTATTTCACTGTGTTTAGAGCATCTCCACTGCTAAAAGTAAGCATGTGGCAAAGGTCAGGGAACTCTTAACCTATGTTCACTTATAGCTGAAATGGGAAACAAATAGTTGTGTTAAAAACTGTGCATTCTTGATCCATCCATCAAACCTCACTTCTTTCCTATTGGCCTGTGCAAAGTGGTTATTTTGATGTAATAAGCTTATCTAAAAAAAAAAAAAGCAAATGAAAAAGATTTGTTTTTATTTTCCTTCTTTCTTCAATAATAACTACTGAGAGATTTGTCAGTTTGCATGCCGTCATGCTATTTTGGTCACTTGCTGAAACGACTAATAGAGCTGTTTGTGTTTAGAGTGACTGTTTTTCTCTTGCAAAGAATGAAAGAAGACAGGTTGAGAGAGACCAAATTCGCAGAGGCCTTGATTTATACAGAGGCTTAGATTCTCAACCCAGCAGAGACCAGGTGCCCCAAATCAGTAGAAGTTGTTTGTGCTGTGACAGAGACGTGACCTGCAAATACTGTTGGTTGTTTTGCTGGAGTGCTGTAGGCATCATGGTTTTCTAACAGCTCACTGAACAGGAAGGTATCCTGGGTTGGGACATGTTTGTTGCAGGACCTCTGATTAACATTTTAGTTTGACCACTGCTTTGCGAAACGGGCACAAAACCCACTGTGTGCAACAACAAATGGTGAAGTGGTGATTGCTTTATTTTAGTGGCTATGAAGAGCAGGACAGGTATTTGTTGGGACTGCTTTCCCAACCCACAGTGGCCTTGTGTGTCTCTGCAAGGCACTCAGGATGAGTTAGGCAGAAGGCTATTTGTGGTTTGTTTTCCTGTCCAGAATGGAGGCTTTAGAGAGGGAGCACTCTCACATCAATAGTAAACATGGTGTTCCCTGACTTTCCCTCTATTATTGAACAGGACACAAAATTAAATCTTTAAGGGGAGGCTTGATAGCTGGGGGGATGTTTGGATGGCTACATGGATGGATGCATGGATAGATGGATGGATGAATGGGTGGATGGAAATTATCCAAGATACAAGATTTGTGCACCCCACCTAGTCGAAGAGAGGCGAACAGGATATTATAAGAAGAGATATCAGCAGTCTAGCCAGGAACAGATGGTGAGACAGAGCTACGCACAGACAGGATCTTCCTGCCAATACAGTACTGACAGGGAACAGTGTCAGTGTGCACATGCAAAGACACATATAAACACAGTCTTTGACTTGTCAAAGTCTCGATGAGGGAGCATCAATGAAGTCAAAGGCTGCATCGCTGTCACTGTCAAACCCCCAAGCCTTTCATTTCCTCTCTCCTCTTTGTTCAGTTTCCTCTGCTTTTCAGTTTTCTGATTGCTCCGTGCCTCTTCGTCTTCCTGTAACTCATTATCCATCCTGAAGAACGTGTTAGGATAATTTGTTAATGCTAACAAACACTGACACTTGCTTGATAAACTTTGCCTTCATTTTATCAGCTCTTGGTGTTCAGTTCCCAGCAAAAATCGTTTATGTTGGGCTAGTAAATTATTCATTTCAGGTATTAGAGAGGCAATATAATTAAATAAGCTAATGCAAAGAAGCTCTCAGGGACTATAAAATATAACATGACTGTGTAGTTCTCCCTTAATTAGATTTATAATTCCTCTGATGCACATCAGACATGCGAGTGTTATCCTGGGGTAAATCTGGCGCCAGCTGGTGTGTATGTAGCATGTGGAGCCCTGGGAGTCCTGGGAGCTTGTTGTCGTCAGGTGGTGTGGCCCGAGAGAGCTGCTGCAGCCCACCTTAACAGACACACACTGACCACAACCCTGGGCGTAGCACAGTCCCACAGATGGCTCTGTTTTTCATTTCTTCCAAACACTGACCATGTTCTTCTAAGACTAAGAATGTAATTATTTTTAAAGTTTTTCAGGGAAGTGTACGTTATATGGTTGACAAGTATTGCTCAGATGAAACATCAACATTTTCCCTTTATGCAGCTGATTGGGCTGTCAAGTCTTCTTCGGGGCAGCTGTTCTGGGAACTTTTTTGTCAAATAGAGTCTTATTTATTCCCCAGCATTGGAATCTTTTAAAAACAGGGTGAAATACAATCCATTAAAAATGCTGAAGCATGCTTGATTAACAGTATTATCATTAACAGGAAACTGAGTGGAGCCATTGTATGCATTTACACAGTATCACTCTCTATTCTTTCTTATTTGATCTGATGTCAAGCTAGTTTTAATGGGTTAATACAATTTTACTCAATGTTTTGCAGACTAGGATACTATAAAAGTGATGAGCTGCAACTATCAGTTAAAAGGAATTCATTGCATCCTTTTTTTTAAACAAACAAAACACAACAACAAATGATTTGTGATTTAAATTCATTCTCAGGAATTTTGGTTTTCACCAAACTATAATCCCAATGGTGAAGACATTCAATTTAGATTTTCTAGTAAACAGAGAAAAATCATATTTGATTAACTGGAATCAGGGAATAATTGATTATTGGAGCTGGCTTTGCTGCGTGGCTTTAGGGAGTTTAATACTGGCCTGTTGTGGGCTCTTGTGAGCTGACTCAGTGAGCTCCAGTTGGGAATAGAGCCAATTAACAACATCTGCATGGCTGAGAACAGTGCTAAGTGGTGCACGAGTGTGACCTTATCTTAAAAATTGACCAGTTTTCTATTCTTGTGTTATTTTCACACTAGTTTTAATTAAAACTGTCAGTATACAGAAAATGATTTTAGCATGCACACACTCATACCAGCAACATTGCCAGTGTGCTCAGAAACTAGTCTTTCTAAGGTCTACTGCAGTCTGTAAATGTTGACTTAGCAATGTGGAAAAAGTCTCACAGTTTCACAGCGCATCAATGTGTCCAAAGACAGAAGACACATCTCAATCTTAATCCTAAAATGAAAACTCAGTGTCTTGTTTGGAGTGTACTCGCACAACCCTACACCAAACATGCACTGCAGGTGGTGCTCCTGCAAAGAAACACAGTCCACGGCACATCTGCTGAGTGAACAGGCCTTATGTGGGCTGTCTGTTTACTATGTAGTGCAGGCAGTGTTAGTTTTGTTGCTTTATAAGAAACTTCAGTGACAAAAATTATTAAAATAGCTCCCAATAAATTTCCAGCAGTCAGGTATCTTTAATTAGCTTGTAGTTGGCACTTTAATAAAACTGTCATTTTACTGTCCCCTCTTTTATAATTCTGGGACGGAGCCTACCAGCTGAAGTGGATGAATACCGTAACAAAAAAACCCTCCCTTCCCTGTTTATTCAAACAGAAGCACAGTCTCTGACCTGACAATTCACACCCAGTGTAGTGAAGGTCTTATTTTGGAGAGCTTTTCCCCCCCTGTCAACCTCCAGCTGCCAGTTTCACTCTGCTCGGCTTGGATGAAGCTCGTGGTCATTGAGTTGCCGCCGTGTTGAGCAGCAGCTGAAGATATGCAGGAGCATCTTCTCCTGAGGCAGCGAGGTGACTCAGCTTCGCTCCTGAAGAACAAACTATACATGCTGTTGCACATACAGTGACTTATTTTAAGAAATTTCTGAACAGTTTAGTTTGAGATGTACTCATACCACTGTTTTATTGTTGTTGTTTTTTTATTTTCTCTGATTTTTTCCTCCATGATTTTACATCATGTTACTTTTTCCCCTTTGATGTACTTTGTGTAAATACAGCATGTTACTGTTAGCTACAAGTATGTATTCTGTCCACCCGTTACTGATCAGTAGTCAACTCACTCTCTGTAAAATTTAAAGTATAAATGCAAAAATAAAATTTAAAGTGCTTTTAAAAGCTTGGCAAGACCCGCACATCCTCGCAATACAAGTCGGCCATATTTTCCATTACAACTAGACGCCCACCACCTGCACTGATGCCTCTGCCACTGATGATTGTAATTGCCATATTCTTGTTATCAAATATCTATACAGTGTCCTTTCTCCAGGGAAATGAGATGGAGAAATATGAGTATGTGTGTTTGTTTTCAGGTTAGAATAATGGAGGGCCTCATCACTTTGTAAATGAGTGTTTGCTCATGCATATGCGTCTGTGTTTGCAGCAGTGTGTCACAACATCCACATCAATTTTTGTGTCAATGCCAAGCTGAGGTTCTCTTGCTCCTCTGCGCCTCCTTCAGCTTCCCTGTCTTCTGCTTTTAAGGAGTCGTTTTTATTTCCTTGTCTGTCTAAAACCATCATACATTTAAAATGATTAAATTATGGGGATGGAAAGAAGCCAAGAATGGAGAGGGAAGGACAGGAGGAGGATGGAGAGCAACAATGGCACTCTGCTGAGGACTTTGGAGAGACAAGAGTTGGCAAAGTCGATATAATTTTAAGAGTAGAAAAAGATCCACTGAAGCAGTTTATTTATCTATTCATCTAGTGTAAGAAGCTATAAAAGGCAACAAAAGAAGAACGTGTAGTTTCACTAATTTGGATAATAACAAATGAAAAGCCATCTGTGAAGCTGCTTTTTCTTCCTCTTTTGGCTGGTCCCTGCTGGAGTTGCAGTGGATTATGTGCCTGCATCTCACCCTATATCTAGCATCCTCTGCTATCCCCCTTTCCTCTTCCTTTGTTTTGAGGTAATAGACTAAAGACAAAATTGCTGCTAACCCTTGCCCTAACCAATTCGATTGGGAAATTTTATTGATGATCCACATATTTGATTTGGCAAGGAGTTTATGCCAGAATCTGTTCCTAAAGCAACTCCCCCATTTATCTAGGCTTGGGGATTGCACTAGGAGTAGAGTGACTTGATTAAAAACACTGTGTGAAACTAGTACCGCATATTATTCATTAGTAACAGAGGAATACAGCAAGAAACCAACGTTTCTTTTCGATACTATAACCCGGCCCACAGGTGGCAGGTTTGGATTTAGTCACTCAACAGTCACTGCTACATTTTTCACTGACTTTAAATATAAAATATTTTTTTAAATTCCTTTCCAGATGATTGATTGACTGACTGAAGGCTTTATTTGTCACTTGCATTTGCCTGCAGTGAATTTTGACTTTTTCAGCTAAATGGATAGAATTATACCCAAGTGGAAGAGAACAGTTGAAAGTGAATAATGATAAACTCACAGTCCATAACTCTGCTACTGTTATCCCCACAATGTAGATAATTTCTACTAAAATATTAAAGATTTTTCTTTAATTCAACTATATGCTGATGATACACTGATTTATCTCCACTGCTTCCAAAGACTGAGACATATTACAATATGATCAAATGACTCATCTCTCAAGTCAAATGTTACCAAAGCTACCAATAGTCTAATTACTTTATTTAAGTATCTTGATTTCTGGATTTTGGATCTAATCATTGCTTTTTACCTTATGGTAGAGCACAGAGTATTAGAGGTACCAAAACAGGATTGTTTCTGTTTTGAAGAAGTGCTTACAGTCAATGAGCTTTTTCTGGAACAGCATCTAAATAATAGATTTTACTGCCAGTTCATATCAGAGAAATCAATACTTACCCTTCTTCCACCGATCAGTTGAAGCTGATATGTGAACATTAGAATACTATCAGCTGACTGACCTTTTCTTCTTCCTTTTGTTTTGTCCTGCATTGATTTCTGCTTTGGAAATGCACTTACATTGTTTGGTGGGGGTGCTCATTTGGGTTTGGCCAATATCTATCATGTGTATGTGTATGTGATGTCTATGATCATTTATCCATCCATCCATCTTTTGCCATTCATTCAGGTCCACAGAGACACTCAGAATTCCCTCTCCACACCTACCACCTTCAGCTCTTCCAGGGGACACAAAGGTTTTCCCGAGCCTGTTGAGAGACACGGTCTCGTCAATATATCCTGGGTCTGCCCCGGGGCCTCCTCCTGGGTGGACATATCCAAAACACCCCACCCAGGAGATGCCCATGAGGCATCCTAGTCAGATGCCCAAACCACTTCAACTGACTGTTTGGCAGCTCTGTCATGAGCTGAGGTCCTCACCCTATCTCTAAAGCTGAACCTAGACAAAATTCAGAGGACTGATAAATTAATTTACTTTAATGTTCGGTTGCTGTTGTAAGAACTGGCCAGGGACATTTGATCAATGAGCACGGTCCCTGTCAAATAAACAAATAAATTAAAAAGTAGTGCAGTGAGATGATGCTATCATTTGGCACTGATAATGCTGAAAATTGGAGATGATTAGCAGGCAAAATATTCAGTATTTCAGTGTGACATTATGGACTTGTTGCTAAAGTTCACCTGGAGCTGATAATAATTTTATTACATCTACATTTGGTCATTAAGGATAATTTTGAAAAGTGAAAGTGGTCATAGCGTCAGAGTTATCTAGTGAGGGATGTCAGCATCTGCACCAAATGTCAAGGACCGTCCTCGGAGAGCTGCCAAAGTCTTTTTGTTTTGAGGAAATGTTTGGGTTTCATAAAATGAACTAGTGAGATTCATTGATTGAAGACACTGAATGTTGTTAAGGAAAAAGAATTAAAGAAAAACAAACATCATCCATACGACCTGAGTATTAGAGAAGAAATGAGAAGAAGACGAATTCATGGGGAAGTGAAGTGAAATGGACATAAAAGTTCTGAGATTTCTTGTTGAGTTTCGAGGTTGTTTACTTGGTTACATCGATTGGTGGTTGAGTTGCAGGAGAGAAGACAACACACCTCAGTACTGGGATAGCAGTGTTCATTTATAAATAAATTCTTTGAAAAGTTTTCAAGGAACTACCGCAAAAGAATGTAGCTTATTTCCAAGATGGTTAAAAAGGGAAATTAAAAAGATTAAAGGTGCAGCTGAGGTTTTGTGTGAAGTAAAGCTGTGTTAGATCTCACCAGACCCCTAACATGGATAATAAAAAATAACAACCCAAAAAACAAAGTAGCAAACTGCTTATCCAAACTAAAATAAACCTTCATGTGGCTGTCTAACTCTTTGTATCTCACTATCTGTATGTATGCTAGAAGATTTGTTGTATCTTCTCCTTGTGAAGCTGTCCTAGATTCCTGTGGCGCTGTGGCCCAGACTCATGAAACAGCGGTGTGCTGCACGGATCACAGGCGCACATGCTGGACACACGCGGGCAGAGATAAATACCGCAAGGGGGAAAAATTAAATAAACAAAAACAAAGAAGACAATGTGACAGAGATGTGTGCGCACAGGCTTGTGTTGTGCTTTGGTATATGTTAGAAATGGATAGTAGGGGATAAAGAAGATAAACAAAGATGGACATAAGGTAAAGAGGCAAAATGAGCTGGTGTTTGTTTTCTGTACCTTCTTTCCTTCTCATGTACAGCTGGTAGATGGATGCAGCAGCTACAGTGGGGCAAAAAAGTATTTAGTCAGCCACCGATTGTGCAAGTTCCCCCACTTAAAATGATGACAGAGGTCAGTAATTTGCACCAGAGGTACACTTCAACTGTGAGAGACAGAATGTGAAAAAAAAATCCATGAATTCACATGGTAGGATTTGTAAAGAATTTATTCATGAATCAGGGTGGAAAATAAGTATTTGGTCACCTCAAACAAGGAAAATCCCTGGCTCTCACAGACCTGTAACGTCTTCTGTAAGAAGCTTTTCTGTCCCCCACTCGTTACCTGTATGAATGGCACCTGTTTGACCTCATCATCTGTATAAAAGACACCTGTCCACAGCCTCAACCAGTCAGACTCCAAACTCCGCCATGGCCAAGACCAAAGAGCTTTCGAAGGACACCAGGAAAAGAATTGTAGACCTGCACCAGACTGGGAAGAGTGAATCTACAATAGGCAAGCAGCTTGGTGTGAAAAAATCAACTGTGGGAGCAATCATCAGAAAATGGAAGACATACAAGACCACTGTAATCTCCCTCGATCTGGGGCTCCACGCAAGATCTCATCCCGTGGGGTCAAAATGATCATGAGAACGGTGAGCAAAGATCCCAGAACCACACGGGGGGACCTGGTGAATGACCTGCAGAGAGCTGGGACCAAAGTAACAAAGGTCACCATCAGTAACACACTACAACGGCAGAGAATCAAATCCCGCAGTGCCAGACGTGTTCCGCTGCTGAAGCCAGTGCATGTCCAGGCCCGTCTGAAGTTTGCCAGAGAGCACATGGATGATACAGCAGAGGATTGGGAGAATGTCATGTGGTCAGATGAAACCAAAGTAGAACTTTTTGGTATAAACTCAACTCGTCGTGTTTGGAGGAAGAAGAATACTGAGTTGCATCCCAAGAACACCATACCTACTGTGAAGCATGGGGGTGGAAACATCATGCTATGGGGCTGTTTTTCTGCCAAGGGGACAGGACGACTGATCCGTGTTAAGGACAGAATGAATGGGGCCAAGTATCGTGAGATTTTGAGCCAAAACCTCCTTCCATCAGTGAGAACTTTGAAGATGAAACGAGGCTGGGTCTTCCAACATGACAATGATCCAAAACACACCGCCCGGGCAACAAAGGAGTGGCTCCGTAAGAAGCATTTGAAAGTCCTGGAGTGGCCTAGCCAGTCTCCAGACCTCAACCCCATAGAAAATCTGTGGCGGGAGTTGAAAGTCCGTGTTGCTCGGCGACAGCTCCAAAACATTACTGCTCTTGAGAAGATCTGCATGGAGGAATGGGCCAAAATACCAGCTACTGTGTGTGCAAACCTGGTAAAGACCTATAGTAAACGTTTGACCTCTGTTATTGCCAACAAAGGTTATGTTACAAAGTATTGAGTTGTATTTTTGTTATTGACCAAATACTTATTTTCCACCTTGATTTACGAATAAATTCTTTATAAATCCTACCATGTGAATTCATGGATTTTTTTTTTCACATTCTGTCTCTCACAGTTGAAGTGTACCTCTGGTGCAAATTACTGACCTCTGTCATCATTTTAAGTGGGGGAACTTGCACAATCGGTGGCTGACTAAATACTTTTTTGCCCCACTGTATGTGGCAGGGTTATGTATTTTTTAAGGCTTTAGGCAGAGCGAAAGCAAAAAACAGGAATCTGTGAATACTGGTGGGCTTTGAAACAAAATGAGAGTTTGTCTTTCAGATGGGCTCATCTGGCTCTCAGTAATCAGCTCTATATTCTGTCCTCTACAACCTGAGACAGTTTACAACTTGTTACATCATCCATCCACAAGCTTTGTTTCACTTGGGTTTAATGTTCATATATCATATCGTTTGATATCAAAACTTTACAGACACTTACAGACAGAGATGATTGCACTCAGCATGCTGTACATTAGCAGACTGAAAGAAAAATATATTTCTTCCATATTTTAATGTAAAAATTCAGGTTTTTCCTCCTTCTCTATCGTGGATAGAGATATTGCCCCAAAACTGCCATATTTAGTAGGTTTTCATTTGGCTTTAAGAGGATAGACAGTACTGGATAGGTGGGCAATAGCTGTTTATTCCAAAGATGTTTCTGCTAAGTATTAGCAAAAAAGGCACTAACAAACAGTGCCTTTCATAAGTTTAAAAACAGGCTTGGATTCAAAAGGAATTAAACTAAAATTTAAGCATTTTCCATGTATTAAAACGTTTTTCTATCAGACAAAATTTAATTTTACTTTGGTCCAAGTTATTCTGACTTGGTGTTTAATGTGTGTTGTTGGTGATTTTTAGACTCAGCAGAGTATTTGTGACAATTCCCTCACTCAGTTTTGTAACTTTATCTGGTCTGCTACTCTGTGGCTGAGTTGCTGTGTTTCTTAAACACTTTCAGTTTGCAGTAATACCAATTACAGCTTATCTTGGAATATATAAGAAGGAATACATTTCACAAACTGGCTTGCTGCAACAGCTTGAAGTCACTGAGCTCTAGAACAACCAATTAATATGCACGTGTTTGTAAAGGCAGACTTTGTGGCTAGGTGCTTGACTTTATTCACCTGTGGCAATGAGACCGAAAACATCTGAATTCAATACACAGCCTTTACAACAATACATAGAGTGAACATTAATGAATCATTAATGATTTAATGATTTTCTGGATTTCTTGGGTTTACCTGTAGATTTACAGAGCAGTCTGAAACAAATTAATGACACAAACAAGGAAAACACATTTTAAAGGCAGAGCAGTGTGAGGAAATATGGATCTCCGCTTTACTTTTGTAGTACATTTCATTTTAATCAGTTTTTCACTCTGATTTTATCCCATTAGTTAAATCATTTATTAAACTATCCCTGTGTTTCTCTGAGTTTTGGCTTTAGCGAGTCTCACCATCCAACTTAGGATCTGTCAGACATTTTAAACTTTAGAAGATTATTTGTTCACAGTACTTCTAGGTCATCATACATATTTCCTTCGCTCGAATCAGCTTGTCTCCCCATCCCGCTGTCGCTTCTCTTTACTCGCTCTCTTTTTATTTCTCACTATCTCTCCCGGCACTTTGGTGAGTCACCTTGCATGTCTGAGTAATTATACACATCCCCTGGCGCACGCATGCACAACAATGCAGTCACAAACAAACTTGGTACACATCATGCATTTTTTTCATATATTATATATATGTTTTAGTGGGGGGGAGAATCTGCAAAACTACAATGGATAAACATTTCTAATTGTAAGCAGTGGACTGTTAAGTGAAGAGGGGTCACCTTAGATCAGCCTGCAAAACAGCCTTGTGTCAAACAGAGGGGATGTGTTATTTCAGGTATAGTTAGACAATAAAATATGAGTCAGAGAGGTTTGAGTAATACATACGTGGACACCTTGGATGCTTATTAGATGTCCAAACGCTGAGCTGCAGACTATAGTGCAACAAGAAAGAATTATATTAATACTGAAAGTAATGACAGTGAGTCATTTCATCTTCTGTTTTGATCTAAAGGTTTAAAAAAAAAAAACAAAGAAAAATGACCGGTCACGTTCCAAAGTAATCTACCAGAAATGGGTTTACTTTGAAGGCTGAACAAGAAGAAAATGATCCAATTTTTCAACAACACACGTTTCTGAAAATTAAACTTCTGTCTGGCTAACAATGAAATGTGTTTGGAGCTTAAACTGGGAGATAGTTTCTGCTGTGACTGGTTTTCTCTCATCAACTATTGTGCTATCACAAGGGTCACCCCAGTGAGTACCTCCGCACGTTTGATTTGGCAAAGCTTTCAAACAGGATCTTCCTGATGCAACCCCAAAGAGATTTGCACCTTGTCCTCAAACCAGGGAGCCAGTAGACTACCTCTTCACTTCATCTACAATGTGTGTGAGAAACTTACCTTTTGAGCTGAGAGAAAGCAGTAGTCTGAGAAATAAAAATAGTCCTGTGCCCTTTACACTGATCAGCATTAAGATTAGGACCACTGGCAGGTGAAGTCAATAACACTGATCGTGTCTTCATCGTGGGACCTGTCAGTGGGTGGGATATATCAGGGAGCAGGAAAATGGCTGAGCGAGTTCAATAAGGGCCCAATTGTGATTGCCAAACAAATTGATCAGAGCATCTCCGTATTTATTGCTGGTTCTGATAGAAAGGTGTCAGAGTACAGAGAGCATATCTGCAAACTAGTCAGCATATTCCCTGATGTCTGTGGCCTCTTTAAGCACGATAATGCACCCTGCCACATATCAAAAATGTTTCAGGAATGGTTTGAGGAGCACAACAGGAAGTTTGAAGCCTTGACCTGGCCTCCAAATTTCCCTGATCTCAATCCAATCAAGCATCTGTGGGATGTGCTGGACAGGCAAGTCTGACCCATTGATGCCCCACCTCCCAACTTACAGGATTTAAAGGATATGTTGCAAACACGTTGATGCCAAACCACAGCACACCTTAAGGTGTATAGTGGAGTTATGGCCTCGATGGGTCGGGGCTGTTTTGGCAGCAAAATGAGGACCAATTGAAATTTAGGCTGATTAGGCCATAATGTTATGTCTGATTGGTGTATAGGGTCCTATATAATGAATATAAGGTTGTTATGTGTGAATAATCCTTGACTTTAATCCTCACTGACACACCCACAAGTAAAAGAACATAGAAAATCATAGCCGTTCAGCTTCATCTTCATGTGCTTAATGGCAAAGGTGCATTAGGTTACCTCTATTATGCCCCCTGGCCATTGCAAAGTAAAGCTCAGTGAGAAGAGCTGGACTTCTCTTATGAATTAGATATGACATTAGAGAGTATGTTAAATTAATCATGACAAAGGATTCCAGCTTGATTCACATATTAAAGCACTCTACCTTTAATAATGACTAATTATTAACAGGGTGGTACAGGGCCATGATTTTACAGAGGCAAATCCTGATAAGCCAGTGCAGAAATGTCTCTTCCACCTCAAGTAACTTTGAGGTAGAAAATTCATCTTATTCCTCTCTGTCCTGTATTGTTTTTTTCTGGATCATATTGGCATAAATTAAGCTTTGTATCAAGCAACAAAACAAAGAGAGCATGATTCAGTAAATAAAATAGTACACAGCTTCAAAGGAAACAATGCACAGCTACTTAACTGCCCCACTAGAAAACAGAATAGCTTTGGAAATCAAGTGGAAGTAGAAATCTACTGCCTAACAAAGAACCACTATTAACAAGACACATATAATATTTTGCAATAACACAAAAAAACAGATGAGGTCAGGATGGCTAGAAAAGGAGGAATGAGAGTCTTGCTTCAGCAACAGCATGTCTGCTGGGCTCTCTGTATAGCCAGATATCTTTTGGGTAACCAATTGCCTGCAAACCCTTCCAGACAATGAGCCAATCAGCACCCCGGTTAATCAGGCTGCTGCCAGCACGCGCTGGATGCAGGGCGTGCTGGCAGTAATTCTCATTTTTGTATAAAATCCCTTCAGCAATCCTTTTACTTTCTGACATTATGTGTGGTAAAATATTTTGCACAAAAAGTATCGCAAATGAATGAGAATTGTTTTCTGTTTCATTTTGGAGTTTGTTGATCTTTGAGGGCTTTGGCCTTAAAGATCAACAAACTCTAAAATACAAACATCCAACCACAGCTTTACAGCGTTGTTGTAAAAATGTTTAACTAGTCCTATGATGCTTTTTTGTAAATTCATAATTTGGGAAGTGCTTTAACTTCTTTTTCTTTAAAAGTCAAGTACGGATAAATTTTGCATTTTTCCCTGAGACAAAAAGAAATAAAGCTTGCGGAGCATGAGTGGGCGTTCCTCAGCTGCTAAGCATGATTGGGTTAGGCTTAAGGGCCAACCACATCTAAATCTTTAATTTTCTTTTCTTTTTAAAACTTTTTAAAAAAATTCGCATGCCAGAGATAATAGTTTCAAGAAACTCCAAAAAATGAATCAACACCTGTGCCTCAGGGTACAACTGTGTTCACCAGTTCTCGTACGAAGCTGAAAGGAATGATTTATAAGGGGTGTTTTTACACCTGTGGTTCATTTAATATGGTCTGATCAGATAATGAGTTGGTTTCCTCACAAAGGAAACTTTAAATAAACTCCAAGCAAACCAAAATGTGTGACCAGAAACCACACGAGAAATTCAGTCTTCTTGTGTCTGGTGCAGAACCAACAAAAGTAAATACAGGACGATTATGCTTTAGATGGTTCTTGAGTTTTTCTTGCGTGGTGGCCATTAGAAACCAAAAAAATAAATAAATAAAAAATCACGACCCACACCCCACAATTGTAATAAAACATATGGAATAAAAAAGCGTCCAAGTTGAGTTCAGTTAGCATGAAAAAAATCAGCAGGATAGCACGTCTGCACATGGCGCAAACTTGCTTTTTGTTCTGTTCTTTGAAAATAATATTCAAATTAGTTTTCATCAGTAGTAGTGACCCCACAATTTGGCTTGGATTTTGTCAGGTGAGTGTTTTGTCAGGTGTTGATACCACCATAACAGACATTGACAGGAGTGCTACCTTCATGTTGGCTAACAATATAAAAACCAGTCACAGCTGATCCAGTCTAACAAGCCTGCTCATTCATTGTTTGAGGGTGTGCCAAACAAGGTATTATCGACAGTTCAGGAGCCGCGAATACTTCCCTTTGAGGTGAACTTTAGGCTGGAAACTTTGCAGACTTTTGAAAAAAAGCTAAATAACAGAGTAAAGGAAATAGAAAAATAAACCAAAAGCAAAATATGGTCACTTGAAAACACACTGGACAATTCAATCAATGCAATCACAGTATAATCACAGGTCTCTCGCACTCGTGAACACATTCACCCTCGCATTCACAGCTTTGTTTTGCCGTTTCATTTTTCCAGGTAACCTAGAGACAGATCTGCAGGTGGGTAAGAGGAGTAAGTGAAATCCAATCACTTACTTTAAAAAGGTAAAATTCTCATTATGCACGGCTGAAGTTTAACATTCATCTGCTTCTGTTGTGCCTTAGCGAATGTGTTAAGTGTGCCAAATGTGGAGTTTCTTCAAAACAGTGGAGCAGACATGTGCAGTAGCTGTAAAAATGGATTCATGCAGACACAGGTGGGTACGATTTCTAGATTAAATAGAATCAGGCGGCCTTGGTGGTTGGCAGGTGGGTAATTGATGTGTACGTGATGACTGCTGAAGTGGTCGATTCGGAGCAAACATGATAGATGATAGCACGCAGAGGAAGCCCTCACAAACAAGAAAGGCGCATGAAATCTCCTCACAGGTGACAGCACTAACCGCAGAGGCACCATTCAGCTGTAACACTGATTAATCATGAAAATGAATGAGCTGTATTTGAATAATCAGCTGTATTGTGTGCACAAAATGTGAGTGGGCACTTCATTGCACTTTAGTGCTACAAAGCCAAGGATGCACAAAGTTTGTGTGTATTAGTAGAGTGGAGGGTGTTCATCACAGAAAGTAATATTTATCAACAGCACAGGAAGTTCATTACTCAGAAGTAGTTACTGGCTTAAAAAAGTAGTGTTAATTTAACAGGAAAAGCAGGAGCAGATAAATTGTTGATGGTTGATTGGACAAATTACTTCCCGTTGCCTTAATTAATTAGAGGTAAGCAATCTGGTTACCATTTCCCCCCAAAATGCAGGATTCAATTAATTGGTAAAGCATTTGGAAATGAAAACAAGTGCTCCTGTGACTGATTCACAGGTCTGGTTAAAAAAATATTTCAAAATGAAAGTTTAATTATAGACTAATACTCGTAAAGGTTACTTTATTAAAACAATGCTATGGCAAAATCAGCCCAATGAAAAATGTAAAAGAAAATTTTTTAACTTAACAAAATTTGTTTTCCAATGAAAAGCTTTGCTTTTTTGCCTGTTATTTTCAAATATCTATTCCCAAATGAATGCTAGAAACCACAAAATTACACTGTGAAAAGGCTTAATTTACTAGATTTTCTCAACGGGTTTTGTTGATTAAAATCTGCCAGCAGTCATCATTTCATTCATCAAAAACCACAATCATTGTAATAATGAAGAAACAAAAATCAGACACTTAATTTTGCAAAGTTTTCTAAGAATTTCAACTGCCAAATCTGACTTTGTTATCAATCACCCCATTGCAGGTATGCTATTCACGCTTAGTTTATCCTACTGCAACATTACAGCATGAAAAGTACAGACAGTGGCTGCAGTGGGCACCTTTCATAGTTTTTAAGACGATTTCTGGAGACAGGCAGTAGCTGCCTATGGACCTAATCAAGCAGCGAGTGAGCGCCAAAGTAACAAGTGAGTGAAAAAGAAACTCATCAGCAAGTAACAAAAACAGTCCAAAGCACAAAGCTCCCAAAAGGAACAGTCTTCTGTACCCCTTCAATCTCCTAATACAGAATTTTACTCTTTAAAAGAAGATGGCACAGCTGGTGCACAGAGGCGTTAGTGCCAAAGGACACCTTAAACATATCTCTGTGACACCAGCAGCATTGTCGGCCTGTTGGGTGGGAATACTAAAAAAAGTATTAGGCATTGGATGTTAATCGTAACAGGCATATGAACCATTTGGCTCTGCTTTGCAAGTAAAACACTAAATAACACAAATTCCAGTGGGTTTTGTGAAAAGTCTCAGAGCAGAGCAGTGTAGATACAGCATAACAGTGTTGGTGTACTGTATTAGAAAGACTCGGTACAAATGCCCTCGGCCAAAACTACTTAAAATTCAAGGCCATCTGACATATCATAGCACTGAGGGCTGTAACACACAGTATCATCCAGTCTTTAAGAACTCGTGATCAAGCAAACACGATGTGTTTAATTTAATCCCTTATTTAGAGTGAAGGGGGAGAAAGAAAACAGAATTAAGTCAGAATTATGTCACCTAAACTGTTCAAGCCTCTTTAGGGATTAGACGAGATTAAATAACTCAATCCGAATCACACATTCATTCAGAGGGCATGTGTTAAGCAAAAAGAATCTAACATATGACTAAGAAAAGCGAAGAAAGCCAGCTGGCTGGGAAAAAGATGGAAAGTGGGCAAGAAAAGGCAAGGGGGCATGAAAAAGTCACCCTTGCAGAAATGAGATTTGCAAGAACCAAGACACCCTATCTGATGTCTTGTGTAGTCTGTGAAGTTTCCAAGACTGTTAACAGTTGCAGTACACCATCCTGTACTGTAAACACCTACTGATTTCTAAAAATACACCAGGTTGGCAGTAGGACGAAAGGCATATCTCATCCCGAACCTTCTCACATCTTTAAGGGGTTGTTTTTCAAAACACGGCACGACATTGATGAGCTTCAGTGGATATAATGAAACTTTTTGGGTATAAACTGAATGCCCGCATAGAAACCTGACTTTGCTTTCAAATGGGCTGAAGCAGAGTGGCGATACATCATACATCATCGGTTATGTATTACAATAGCAAGCGCCTTCCTTTACTCATGCCTTTATATAGGCCTTCAAACTACAAACCTTATAGTGCACCGCAGCACTGATAAGATGAAATTGCTTTCACTAGACTGCACCCATATTCTTACAGTTCTGTTAAAAGAAACCAACTCTTTCCACCAGATCAACAAAATTGCTCTTGCAAACGCAGAGAAATGATTTGGCTGACCTGGCAGACATCCTATCCAATATCGACAAACATACAAAGTCTGTTGATGTTCCCTGCATTTGCAGTATTTTGTTCGCTAATTGTGTCTACAAATATGCAACTGTTAAAGGGAAAACTTCATTTGACTACTTCTTTCTCAAATAATAAAGCGAATAATGAACCGTATAAGATATTTGTCAATTTGTTTGGTGCAGGTAATGCTGTTAACCATGCTATGCTTCGGAAGTAGATCCAACTTAAAATCAAAATATGTAGAGAGCTGCTACTCTCTGAAGGTGTGCCTGACAATGATGAATTAAAAAATTCTGTGGATAATCCGCTGCATTGTTTTATGTAACTCATAGAGGTAGCACCAGAAGAACATGTCTCTCATTCTTTGATCAATGAACTGTAATAAACTGAGCACATTTCTGTCCCTGTGAAGATAAATTCTTCTCATTTCAATGCACTGTAGACTTCAGCGAAGTCTACAGTGCATTGAATACATACACCTTCATTGAATTCATACACCTTCATCTATTTCACTGCAGTTTACGGAACTGCTTTTGAACACATCACGGCAGCTTGTCTGCACTACATGGCGCGTGTCAATTGTTCTATCGAGTTTGACCATTTTAGGCTTAAATGAATAAAACATTATATTTTCATGCAGTTTCATAGAATCTTGTGGCGCGTCAGCGAATGACGAGCCACCAGATAATACTCGTACACTTTGTTTTTTTTAATTAAGTTTACATTGCATTAAAGTTTCACAGTTAAGATGGAAAAATGATTAAAAATTGAAACAGACAAGGGACTTTCATGGCTAAATGTTTTTGTCCTCATCTGGGTTCATCTATCACAAGCAACAAGACTTTCTCTTAAATGCATGCTGGCATGCCTCCAAGTGGCTTTTAACCAGAAAATCTTAGTGCAGGGGATTGCAATAGAAATGCTAAACCAATATGAAATGCCAATAGGTGAGCCGAGCATAGAAAAGGTTGTCTGTCTGCGGTCTGTTTTAAAAAATAACTCAGAGACATTTGCTACAGAAATAAGCTTTTTTTTGTTGAAGATTAAATATTGAAAGCCTCTTGAATTGAGTTGCAAACAGCGAGAAATGTTCTATTAGTCTTGAATTGCAGTTGGAAACCAGTTAAATTTTAAAGTCTGTCCCCCCCCCCCCCCCCCCCCCGCCCTAAATGCTGTTGCTTAACCATGTGTGTCAGGTTCTAGTTCCTGACAGGAAGAGATGAATGACCTGTTATTAACCTCATTACTGGACAAAACAGCGATTTTTCAATTTACTATTGCTGAACTATATTAAGTTGTTGCTTCCATGGAATACCAGTGAAGATATGTGTTTCATAAAAGAAGACTTACAGTGTAACACCATATTTCATGAAAATGGCAGTCTGCTATACGTACCGATGCATTCACTGTATTAGTGCCTTGTTTATAAATGATGTGGATTCTTCTGCATTAATCTGCTAAAATAACTACAATGAATGACTCACCCTTCAGCAACAATGATTACAAAACACTTGAATGATGCTATACTTGAAACTTAAAGGAACGTTCCACCAGTTTTACCTGTGAAGATTTACTTGTCGTGAAGAGGCACACTCAGCATAGTGGCTTAGAGCATAGATTGGTCAAGTAGGATGTCATTGGGTTTTTAACGCCTACTTCTTATAGATTTGCGTATTTAGAGCTTCAAATAAGAGACTAGATGTCAAGATAACCATTAGTGCCAAATAGACAGTCACTTGTACACCTTGCTGGTTGGACGCCAATAGATTCAACATGGTGCTCCTCTGAGATTTTGGACCATGTTGATGTGATAACATTGCATAGTTGTAGATCTGGATTTCTCATTCATGGTTCATTCATCCCAAAGGTACAGTTTTAGTGATCCTGTGTAAACTGTAGGCTCCGTTTCCTGTTCTGACACCCAGTTTGGTCTGGTTCAAGTTTAAGTATGTATTGTGATGTGGCTGTTCTCCTTTGGCATCAACAAGGCATTTTCATGCAGAGAACTTCCTCTTTTCCGGACCATTCTCTGGAGATGGTTGTGTGGTAACATCCCAGTAGATCAGGAGTTTCTGAAATATTCAGACCTGCCCATCTGGCACCAACCACCATGCAACATCACTTTTTCTCCCCCAAGTCTCATCCTCAGTTTGAACTTTAGCAGGTTGTCTACAAGCCTGAATCCACTGAGTTGCTGCCATGTGGTTGGCTGATTAGATATTTGCAACAATGAGCAATTGAACCTGGTAAAGTGACCAGTGAGTGCATTTTGTTAGTGTGTTTAAATAAATGAGTAATAACACCTTAAACTAATGTGTCAATCAAAAACAGGAAACTGGTTCTGTACACTGAATTCAAAATCAGCATGTCTCTGTTGTTAAATTTAAACTGAGAGCATATCATAAAACTGTTAACAATCTGAAATATTACTGTCATTGTTTGCACCTCCAGTGTTCACAAAGGTTAACAGTATTTGACTATAAATCCGTTAAGCATATCACAATGTAACAGTTAGCATTCTGCGCTCACTTGCAATAGCTCTAAAAAAGAGAGATTATTTAAAAGTACATGAATACATTTGAGGGAGCTCATTTTGGGATGCAAAAAGGGGTCTGGTCTAGCTGCAAAAATGAAAGTGCACCGCTGGATTCTGTAGCATCTCTTTTAAGAAAATAAAAGTTTCTGACACTACATTTCACAACAATTGTAGGAGACAGCAGCCAGGATTTGCCTGTGTAGAGTTGTCACCTTTAATATTATGACCAGGAAATCAGATTTAAGCTGCTTTATTGTTCATCCAGATGGCTGTATTGGGTTCGGGTGGCAAGCAGACAAACTGAATTATTTTAGTCCAAGTTGGTATTAGATTTATTTTTGTATTCGGTATCAGATATTTTCAGTGCTTGTGTCTGAGGTCATCTTTCAGTGAGGTGGCACTCTTTTCAAATAGGTTTAAAGTTGAACTAAAATCCCTGAATTTAATAGAATCTCTGTGAAGTTAAGGATCAATATTGCTGCATCTTGTCTAAAAAAACCCCTTCCACTTTATGTGACTTGAAAGTCATAAACCTTTGCTAGTATATTTTAGGTGAATAGCTGCCTTTCTATCACCAGTCTCAAAATTTACTGAGCGTTCACTAGTATGCCATATGTAGGTGTAGGCAATAATAAAACACTGTGCAGGTGTGTGGGTCTAAGTGCCAAGTGGCACTGAAAATTCTGAGATTACACAACTTTGTATTTAGCTTTGGGAGTTTTGGCCTTATATCAGCAGAACATCTGTGATGGGAGTTAAACACACTCGATTTACATCTTCAGTGAATGCACCTAGCGCTTTCTCTTCATTTGTACTTTGGTTTGAAAACCAGAATAAGTGACACCTCATCTTATGACATAAACCAACAGGGATTTCTGCGTAAAAACACTTCCCAGAGGTTTGTGTGTCATTTTTGTCCCGGTAGCTTTTAATGATGTCGTTATCTAATAATAAGCATGTCCTGTCTCAGCAATAACAACACAGTGTCAGCAGAAAACAATGGTATGGTCCAGTTCTCCTCTTTGATTCTGACCTTGAAGCTTTGCCATCTTTAATCAGGGCCATCTTTAAATGTGATCCTGATGTGATGGGTGATGAGGGCGTCCTGGCTGTGTGTTAATGGGTGCAAACTAGAGCGCAGTATGACAGTACAGCCCCTCCATGAGTAAGACTTCTTTTGTCAGACAGATGGGACACAGTCTGACTGATGACCTGACTGCTCCTGGGGCTTTTTGGACTCCGACCGACTCTTCACTACGTCCACAAACACACATACATCCACGTATGTCTTCATTGATCCCTATAATGCTGTGTTCTGCACCGCTGTCTTCAGCTCGACTCCTTGCGTGTCACCGTCCAATCCAGGTGTGTGTATTTCTGCCCCTCTCTTTCATTTGTCTGTCTTCATGACTAAGTGTCACTGTAGATATATTTACACATCCTTCCATCGTGAGCAGCAGAGGCCACTGAAAACACCAACAAGTGGAGATAAGAAGAGCAGTGACAGAGCCACCCAGAGAGGCCCTTCCAGAGTGAACGTCCGACAATGGGGCTCAAGGAGGTGTGTCCATATGGACTTCCCTGTCAAAGCCACTCAGCTGTGCAGTCAATCATAGTGCTCTGGGGCAGGGTTAACACTGTTCTCAGGTCTAAGTGCCAGTAATGAAGTCATAAAACCCTCCACACAGGGCCTCTAAAGTGGCACTGCCAGAAACAGACTGGGCTGATAAGGCATCTGCTGTTTGCATAAGGTGGCTGGACCTCTGGACCTCAACATGTGACAGATAAAATGCTTTATGTGTTTCCATTAGTCATAGTAAATGTTATTTTTCTATATTAGCTCATCACAAAACTCTAAAAGCCTATATTTGCCAGTAAGACCCTAAGAGATGTATTTCATCTATTTCCAAATAGTTACCCCTTTGCACACTCTATCCACCCCTGACACATTGCTTCCTGACTAGTTTGGTCTTAATTATAAGAAATGTAAGGACTTTTAAATTTTAGATAACATTCATTGCTTATATAATTAATGGTTTAATGAATAGCTAATGAATACACTAGATATTTTCCTTCCTAGCGTGGGTGGGCCTCTGGAGCAAATGTTTCCAGTCAAGAAGAGGCAGATGAGGTGGTTCCGGCATCTAATTAGGATGCCTCGTGTCTGCCTCCCAGGTTTACTAGGAAAAGGTTCTGGGTAAAACAAGTATAAATCCAGAACCTGCTTGAGTGATCATCAGGAACACCTTGACATCCCCCAGGGAGAGCTAGGACACACTGCTGGGGATAAGCATATCTGGAATATCCTGTTGCCTCTCCCACCATGACACATGGATAAGGGGAAGATAGATGGATGGATTAATCGATGGATCAAAGGACTGATGGATGGTGATGCGTCTCAGTGTTTTTATAAGTTATGAAATAATTAGGTTAAAGCACCGGGTAATCTAGTGGATTTTCAGAGTAGAGCAGTGTAGTTAATACAGTCTGCCTTTTAGTTCTGACATGAGGAAGGATATCACACAGAGGATCTAAGGTTCCTATACGTCTATTGTGTATTTTAACTATGTCAGGTAAGACTGGATGAAGTCATTCAGTGATTTAAAAACAATTAAAATTGATCATAAAATACTATACTGGAGATTTTCTGTTCGAAAACCTGTGGATGCATACTGAACATGAGAGTGTTACTGTGTAAAACTCAAGCCTATAGACATAGAACCATTACATCTTTTTTCTCTTTTTCACTTCTTAAAAAATACATTAGTCAAATGTCTGCGACACTCACAGTTTAAGTCAGAGGTAAGTATAAGTCTACGAGATGTCTTCCCAGACATTTGATATTAATGGTCGTATGTGATTAGACACATTTTCTTCTTCAGCTTTTGCTCCATTGACTATAATCGTCCTTTGTTTTTTCTTGTTTCAGTTTTAAGTTGTTCTGACTTCTGAGTCATCCACTGATTTATGTCAAAGATGTTGATAGAACTGCAATTATTTGGAGAGATTTATAGCTCAGTATGATCTGTGTAGTTATGGAAACTGATGCAGGTTCAGTATGCATTTATGGTTGCACAGGATTACACAAAAGTCTTGAGCCACTCCTCATTTCTTGATATAAGAAAAAGGCAAATAAGTGCAGTGATGTAGTGAAACGTGTAAGCATACATGGAAGCATACATTATTCCCTGGCTTTTAACTCTGTAGGAAACTGACACCTTTCTTATTAATTTTATTGTATTTTTAATAATTTTATTGTATTTTTAATTTTGCTAGTTGTTTTGATCTGTGCTGATAGCATTCTGGTGTTGTGTTGTTCTATCCAGGTATGCTATTAAGGCACTGGCAGTGTGTTTGGGATCACTGTCGAATTGTATTGCATTGTGGATCAAAGCCTGTTGGTACTTTTCTGCATTCATAATGCCATCAATTTTGACAAGATCACCAATTCCAGAGGCTGAAATGCAGCTCCATGATCCATGACAGTGCCGTCACTGTATTTTCTTGTGTAATTTATCATACCTCAGCCTGTTTCCCTTCCTTAAGGATGGCTTCTTGACAGACAGCCTTCCACTGAGACCATTTCTGATGAGGCTTCGGCACACAGGAGATGTGAGCTCAACTGAAGGGCCAGTTGGAGAAATGTTTTTCAAGATCATATCCAGAAAATTAGTGGCTCCTGAGAAGCCAAATATATGATGTGATGGCTTTGCACAGGGCGGTATATCCATGATTTGATTAATCTTCATTCTAGCTTTTGGTCTGCCAAGCATCAATCCTTACTCAGTTTTACACTGTGAAAATCAGTGTGGCAAAGAAAAGGAAATATCTATAATGCCCTTTTCTGCACAACAGGCTTTTGTTGATTTAGGCTGTATACTACAGGACGCTCTCTGCAAAATTGGCTTATGTTTGAGTCTGTTCTGCTTGGCTCAATTCCTGCTTTCTTGTGGTGTTCATGTGATTAAGGTGACAGTCAGAGTGTGTGGTTTGAAAATGCCACTCACAGTGCTCCAGGGCGCACGCTAGTAAATGTGCTACTGAGGAGTTGTTGCTATGCTACCATTGAAAGTAACAGTAGGAGAGTGACATGAACTTGACAGAGTTAAACTTCAGGAGGTGCATGCTTTCTTAAAGCCCTTTTCAGCCAAGCAGCTTCTGTTACACCCATAGTGGTTTCAGGAATAATTGAATGATGTTGGGAAGTAGGCAGTGTAGCAGTAGGTAGTGGTTTCTAATTGAGTTTTTGTGTTCGATACGATTTTGATGCAGCAGGCTATGGATAAGAAATAAGAGTACTTTGATTGTACAGCATATGAACGTTACAAACAAGCCATATTTATCTCTGTTTTAAAATTGGACTTAGCATGTGAGTCTATGGGGATTAACTCGCTTTCTGAGAAGGCCTCAAGTGGCCATTTGAGGAAATGCATATGTTGGCATTTCAAAGCTAATGCTTGAGCATTTAGCATTAGCTTTGAAGTTATTGCCCGGTAGACTTTCAGAGCTACTATTATGGCTAGAATCCAATTTGTTTTTAGGCTTGTGAACTATTGATTTTTTTGTTTGTTTGTTTCAAAGCTGTGTCTTATACTTGACTTCACAGTAGATTAACTCAGCAGACATAAATTTTATTTTGGCTGAACCTTTGACCGCGTGCTGGCCTCATTATAAGCCTCATAATGAGCTGTCTGTTGTTGGTAATTAAGAGGGTGTGGAGGGAGGTGCCTCTTGGTAACCCAATAACAAACCCTCAACCAAGCCTGTAACATTTACAATAGATTATTCATTTAGCCGTGTACGTTAATGTCTTAGGGTGTAGCCTGATTCCCACAGTCATCAATTCTACTGTTGATGACTGTTTTTTGTTTTGTTTGTTTTTTCCATCTGACACGAGCCTCTTCATTGTTGCTCTCGGAATCGGTGACATACAGTATATCATGTGAAAGGGGAAGTGTGTGCTTTTGTGTGTTTAGGGCTTTGTATCTTTGACAAAGAAAAAAAGGAGGCACGATACAGAGAAAGAGACAGATCAGATAGGGACTGGACAGACAGCAGAAGAGCTGAGATGGAAGAGTGATCTTATCACTGCAATAGTGTCACACTGAGAAGATTAGAATTTAAATCCTGGCAACTCCACTGCTTCGAAATTAAGGGCACAGACACTATATCGGGAAAATAATATCATACAATATACTGTGGGAAAATGCATGATGGAAGCTGTTGAACCTCGGACATGTTAAATAGGTCTTTGATTAGGGTTAGTCATGCTGCTCGTTATTGACGTTATAGTATGATGGAGCGTCAAATCAAAAGCGGTTGTCCTTAAGTAAAGGAAAGCTCATGATGGGCACTGTCTGGTTATAGTGTACACATGCTCTTAGAGATGAGGTCGTACTGTCTCGATTTCCAGAGTTTGAGTTGATTAAATGCTTTCTTTAAAATCAATAAATTAATAATTTAAATTAAAAAGTGCTTTTTCCCCCCATTTTCACTCTTATGGTGCTCTGAGTTTGTGATTCTTAGTAGACTGACTTATGATTCCTGTTTTCATTTCATTACCATGTAATCAGTTATCATTATTTCTTGTTATTTTTGAGTTCTTGTTATTGCTTAGTATTCATGAAGTTTAAAGCCTGTTAAGCTGATTTTCATTCCTCTGTGTGCTGGTGTTGAATCCTTGGTTTCTTTCAGCTTCAGTTTCTGCTTTGAATTTGTATTTCTGTTTATTTTGTGTTTAGTTGCCTCAGTGTTTCCCCATCTGTTTCTCCCTCTCTCTCATCTTTATCATTCATGTTTTAGCATATTTTTATGATTATTATTCATTTCCAATTTCATTCTGTTAACTAGTTTTCCCTTGTTTCTTGCTTTGGATTTTCCTTTCTGACGACTTTCTTACTGTAAGTTCACCTGAGCCTTGTTCCCTGCTTGTTTCCCTCTGTGTCAGTAAAGTCCCGTCATCCCTGTGACTTTCCTATTCCTTGTTGAACTTCAGCGAGTTATTGTGAAGCAAAAGAGCAATTAAGCAACAGTAGTAGATGTGTGTGGCATTTAAGTTTCATTGTTCAACTTTCTGTGCATAAACAGTAATAAAAGAATGCAAAAAGAGACTAAAATATAATTACAATTGTAAGAAAATGTGATCAAAAGAGAACAAAAACAATGCGGCATGAAACTCTTCTAGTTCTGGAATGGAAATGTGAGCACTTTCGGAGAAGAGAGAAGATGTTTGATGGAGGAACATGTGGCTCCTCCTCACAGAGAATATTTGTTCTCTAAACAAGGCTCCTTTATGTGAAGTGTGCGGGTGGCCTGAAGGCGGGTTTGTCCTGTTAAGCAAATTCTGTTCCCACAAGAGGTTCAAACCTGGCTCTTTCCATGTGTTTGCAGTAAAATATATTCAGTTCTATCTGCAAGTCTCCTGGCACTCCTTCCATGCCGAGTGCAAATGGATTTGTATGTTAAAAATGGCAAAACCTAGTTAGTGAGTTTGAGCTGTTATATTTTACTTTGATGTATTTTTGTGCAGAAAGTTTAGGTGGTGCATACATTTACAACTGGATATTATTTTCATATTAGAGGCTACAAGCATTTGATTTTTACATATAATCACACTGAAATTTGCTCTTTGTGGGAGAATTTTCCTAAGATTTATTTAAGATCTCCTGCTATCTCACAGTTTTTGTTTCTTCAAAAGTTGTTAATGGCTTGCACAAAGCTGGAAATGGCTCATCTCACAAGTCCCTTTCACAGATATTCTATTTATCTTAGCACGTGGTTTCTGAAGCTCGCGTTGGCATTTACAGTCCACTAAAGGTCCACTTGCACATGACATCATAATCCTAGAAGGCTGAGTCTGACTCAAACTCACACCTTGTAAATATGACCTTTCCTGGTTTTACAAGCTGCAGGAAGTGCACGACCACTACACTAATAGATTGTCTGGGGAAAAAAAATAAAGTGCTGCTTAAGGTAAAATGATTGTCATGGGTGAACTAAAACAGCCACCATACTCATATAAGAGTGGTTTAAATCTAGTGACTGTCTTTATCTGGGACGAAAATTATTCTGATTATGAAAGAAAGATTTTGGGACTGATCAGCAGGTTCTTTGTCTTAATAATCTTAAAGATTAGCAATGGCCCAAAAAGTGTGCTGTTAATCATACAGTGCAATGCTACATGCGTCAAACAATTACTGTAAACTACACAGTTTTTAAGAGTTTAGCTCAAAACTTTAAGTCATTAATTTCACATTAAAGCAACTTATTTTTCAGGGTTTAACTAATCCTGTAGCAGGATCCTACCCCCAACTTTTCTTGTCACTGAGCAGCAACAGTGAAGAAGTAGCAGCAATGCACTTCAACGACAGATGCAGCTGACTGTGTTCTTGGATGTATTCGCCAACTCAGATTCAGTTACATGAGTTATTGCGATGCATAGATTCTTACTCTGCTTGCTATGTTACTGTATGTTCTTCAATATGACAGATGACAGCAGGCGAAAATCACCCTCAGGGTACCAGTGAGGGTCCTGGTGCTAGCGACGGGGCGTCTTCTCCTGCAGACACAAATATATACAAAGATGGTGGAGTTTGTGAAACTCCACCATGTTCAGTCTAGACAGTTGTACTTTAGAGGACCTAGCTTCTTGAAATTAGACAGAGCCTAGGGAAAAAAGAAAAGCTTTGACATTAAAAGCCTAATAACAATTAGGTTTTTATTGTGCCGGGAACAATCTTAGTGATTGAAATATTCAGATGTTGCTAGAGCAACTATGATGTTGGAAACGTGGTATTAATATTACTCCTTTGTTTCAAGGTCTGCTCAGTTTAAAGCACTTTTATGAAAAAGAATCTCTACACACAGATTTAGTGCAGGTTTCTAGTTGAGGACAGCTTGGGCAATGAGTGATGTATACAGTGGCTGTAAACTTTAACCTGGATGCAGGACTACAGTTTTGTTCACACTAATATTAAAAAGGAGGTATCTTGAGTATTTTGAAATATAGAAATAATATTTTATGTTACCACTAAGCTTCATAGTTAATTTCATGAAACAGAGGTACTAACTCCCTTAAAAGCTTTTTTTTTTAAAAATCACCTAGTCAGTGGTGAGTTAGTTAGCATGTATGCCTTAAATAGTCCAAGTCCCTGAGTTAGGAGATTGTTGCATTTCATTGTCTAGTAAATCAAGTGAAAATAAAGTAAAGTAAAGAGATGAGTGGAAAAGACTCATGGGGCAACTTTCCTTCATCACAAATGATAAGCTCAAACACAGGCTAGCCTGGTAGGTCGCAATGTGCCAGCTTACAAGTCTGCTGTTATAGGGTTGAAAAAGCTGAAAGCTGTGTCTCTTTCAGGCAATAGCGCAACAGGGAATTGTACTCAGCAGATTCAGCCAGAATGAACAAACAACAACGATTCACCAGCCACTATAGTAACATTTACTTTGAGCTGGATGCAGCCAGCGTGCCACAAATTTACTCAACAAACAGATGCAGGATTTCGTGAAACAAAGTGTGAAAAACACAGAATTAAGCATTCGCCCTATTAGTTACAAAATAGGGGTGAAAATAGGTTTATATGGTTTGTAAAAAAGGTGGTAAAAATTATGTGACAAAAATGTAATGGCAGGCTTTTAACACTTGTCTGTTGTCAGTGTCACGCTGCACACAGAATTCATTTTAGAAATGAAAGAGGGTGTATCCAGAAATATTTTCAGGAGGATCAGGGAGCATTTTATTTGACTAACAACTGTGGAGGTAATACTGCCATTATTCACATTCTTATGGGTCCTCAAAGTCAATCTTATTTATTGTAAATGCAGCTGCTTTCAGCTCTACATTTGCATGATATCACAGATTAGAGACATGGTTATATAATTTTTTTGCTTCAGGGAAGAGCTGTTCATATTCAAAACACTGACTGCACCATACACAAAATGCGGAGGGAAAAAAAGTGTTCACAAGCGCTCACAATGGAAATATGTTTTTTCTTCCTTGATAATGGCAAACAGGATTTTATCACATAATATGCTGTGCTGGTGATAAATAAACTGATGAAGAAATCTGGGTATACATACAGTGGATGTGTGCATGCAGTGGTAGCTGAATTTGTGATTTAATTGCTAATATTATTATATCTAGTTGTCTTCACAGTACCAATGCCACCTATACAGCTGGAATTTGGAGTATTTGGTACCACTCTTCATGTTGAAAACAGGAAATAAAAAGAAGCAGAGATACCAATTCACTAGCCAGGCTATTAACACGTTCCATCTTCCTCATCCTGCTGATTTATAGTTATGTTACTTATCCTGGCTGCCTGTTACTTTCATATAATTTCAGCCACTCCCACCTGCTCCTCTTTCCTGCCAGTTGCATCACTTGATCTTCCGTGTCCTTCTGCTCATCTACTTCCACTTCAATCATTAGACCTTCAGTACAAATACCAGCCATTCTTGTGCTTTTGTGGACTGGCTTTGTGCATTTTTGGCCTTGCTTTTCAGAAAATTATGTTATCATTTGTCCTTCTTTTTTCGCTTTGTTGTGATCAACCTGGAGCTTCGTTCGTGGTGGATTCTTCATTTTTCCTACCAGCTTTGTTAGTTTTCATCAAATTCACTTTATCATGTCTGTTTCAGTTTTACAGACTATTCTTTAACCCAACATATTCCTACTGAAGGTACACTCACTGACGACTTTATCAGGCACACCTGTTCAACTGCTTATATAACGCAAATACCTAATCAGCCAATCACACGGCAGTAAGTTGCAAACATGGTTAGGTGATTACCAGAAATGACAAGAAAGGTGATTTAAGTGACTTTAAATCTTCTAATGTTGTTGGTGCCAGATAGGCTATTCTGAATATTTCAAAAACTGCAGATTTATTGAGAATTTCATCTCAACCATCTCAAGGTCCAGAAAAAAAAATCCACTGAGTGGGTGCTGATGAAAATGCCAGACTGCTTCAAGATGATTGGAAGGCAACAGTAACTCACAAAAGAAAAATAAACACACAAAAAAACAAAAAACCCACCCATTACAACCTAAGTATGCAGAACATTTCTGAATGCATGTGTTGAACTTTGAAGTAGACGACCTACAGCACCACAAGAATGCACTGGGTGCCACTCCTGTCAGCTAAGAACAGGAAACTGAAGCTACAGTTCACACGGCCTCACCAAAATTGAACAAAAGATTGGAAGGATATTGTCTCGACTGATTAGTCAGAATCAGAGAAATTTTTTTAATCCTATAGAATCATGTAAAATTAAGTGTAGAAATAGAGATATAACTAGGTAAATATAGATAAATATAAATATAACATAAATATAAACGGACACAAGCATTAATTCCAGTGTTTCTAAAAGAATATTACAGGTATTATAGGTGCACAGGTGTGCAAATATACAATCAGATAGGGTCAGAATTTGGCATAAACACCATTAAAGCACTGATCCATACAGTTCAGCTTGTAATGACATGGGAAATATTTCCTCAGCACACTTTTGGTCTCTTAGTACCTACTGAGTATTATATAAACCTCCTCCCTGAGTTTTGTCCATCTCTTCATGAACAAAGTAAACCGGTCTTCTGAAGGCTGCTCCCACTAGTTAATGCACCCTGTCACAAAGCCCAAATCATTTCAAAATTATTTGTTCACTGTACTCAGATAGCCTCCACAGTCACCAGAACAGGATGTTCTGTAGCAACTCTGTGATGCTATCATGTTCATAATATGTTAAAATGGACTAAACTCTCTGAGGAATCTTTCCAGCCTCTTGTTGAATCTACAGTATACCACGAAGAGTTAAGACCGTTCTGAAGACAAAAAGGTTGTGAGTGCATGTTCCTCCAGAATGTCCACAAATGGCTGTGTACTGTAGTTTTTAACAACACCAATAAATGTATACATGTATTTTGAGATGCACATTTTGTGCCTCTCAGTACTGAGAGCAACACAGTACAGGTCTGCATAGTGTGTGCCTTTTGCCTTTAAAACAGAACCAGTTCTCCCAGCTCCGCGCACAGGTGCAGTTTTTGAGGGTACTTGACAGGTGCGATAGCTTGCTCTAAACTCGGCGTCTCCGAGGACTTGTCACAGTTCTTCGGTAAATTTATGTTGTGCAGTTATTTTTGTTGGTTCATGTACTATAATCAGAATGACTTGATTATGTTAAGATCAGAGCTGATCCATCTGTTGCAGGTCTCTTGTTGTTGCAGATATTTCTTTCTGGCTTTGTTTGATGTCATTATGGTGCCATAGATTGAGTTTGGGAACGACCGGACACCTCCCTGGCGATACTGCTTGATGGATGAGGATCTGAGCACTGGAAGTTCCTAAAAATGTTGCACAGTAACATGTCAGCTAAAACAATAATGCCTATGGCAGTCTATATATCATAATCTGGTGGCTCACTGATGTGTTTATAATAATCTTGGGGCAGCATGACTCTTTTCTAGTTCTAATATCATCAGGAAAAATATATAATGCCACATCTATATTCATAAGTGTCAGCTACATTACAGTATTATGAATTATAAACTTAAATAAATAAGATTAACATTCATTAAGCTACACAGAACATCAGGACAGGAAATGACGGTATAATGACGTTTTGATTTATGTTGAGTAAAGCGTAATCTGTGGTTAAATGATAATGAATCTGTGATACCGGAGTTTAATTGGAGAACGCGTATCTGTGTATCTCTTCTCATTCTGCTCTAAGCAGGATTTTCTATTCTACTTTCAAACAGTCCTCCAAGACTTTGTGAGAGTTTTTAACCTCTCTCTACGATCCCATCATTCTCCCTGACTCTTGAGCATTTCTGTGTTAGTCATAATGACTCTTCAGTTGTGCCCATTCACCCATAGCCTGTCTTGTCGCACGCAGTAAACTTCTGGATCCTCCTCATTACGGGCAACACATCACAGATCCTACAGAAACACACTTTGATGGCTCTGCCTGCAGACTGTTAAGATGTTTTGCCTGGATAAACACACCTGCCAGTCAAGTATATTAGGTTATGAGCCAGTCATGGGTCTGTTGTGTTACGGCCCTCTGAGACAGCAAAGAACAGCTTGTTTGCTGCACATCACATGTGCTGAAACATAGCACGCCTTCCTGTGTTTAGTCACTGTAGCAGTTTTAAAAAAATATATCTCTAAGTGTTTTTGTCCAAGGTTTCCCTCTTTGCTTGTACGTAGCAGTAGTTATATATGTCTCTGATGGACACACAGGTTAATTGTGTACTGAAATGAAAAAATACTGCTTAAACTGGAAAGTCGCCAATGTTGTGCATGCCCGTTCCCCCCGTGGGGCTTGGCTAGGAAAAGAAAGAGGCAACCGAGCGAATGCTTTTGATGTTTCAGTTGAATGAGTAGCAGGGTTACAGAGTCGCAGTGATAGTTTGGCAGGAGCATGATGAAGTCTGCTGGCATCCATTAGGAAATGCATGGTTTCGGAAAGCGAGGGGAACAAATAGCAGGTGGAATGGAAAACTTGATTTACAGTGAACAATGTGAATGGAAGTGGAATTTGTGTCACTCAAGTCTCATTACGAATCATGAAAAATAGCTGACTGCAGAAACCGTTTTTCAAATAAAACCACACAATGAAGAGTCTCTAACCAGGTTGCGCTGTTAATCTGAAGCGTGCCTCCACGTCACATTCAAACCCAACTCACAGTGCTGTCTTCTTTATGCTGTCTACACGCCTTCATTTTATGACAAAAGTCATATTAATTGACTTGTTGCTCATTTTTATGGAAAATCGTTTTGTGTGTGTAACAACCCTCTGGTGAGCTTTGTTAAGCTTAAGCATAAAGATGATTACTTAGAAGGAAACTTGGGGTTGGGGTGGGATAAAATGACTACTTTGCTAATTGCAAATTTTGCAAGTGCATCCATCCATCCCGACTAGAGATGAAAGATTTTAAGGGTTCTGGTGACATTATTGATTCTGCGTAAAGGTCAGATTTTGTATTGATTACCCTTTGATTCCCCATCAGTTTTCTCTGGGGAGGGAAGTGGACTCTAAACACAAAGTGAAAGCTGAGAAGAAAAAAGCTTGACTGTGTGCAAAAGCTCCACTGCCATGAGTTTAATGTCATTGTTTAGCAAATTGCAATTGTCAAGAGCAAAAAAGAAATTATTGATAACAGGAAATGATACACTTGGGGGCATGGATTTTAAATGGACTGGGCACTTTGATACCAGTTTACCAAATCTTGACCTCCTCAGTAATTATGTTATACAACTTCCTCCTTTGCTCCATTATTGGTACAATTGCTAGAGGGCATTAATTGGATGGATTTGGTGCTTTTTGCTGCTAGATTGAAATATAATTTCTGTAACTATTAGTATCCTGAACTTTCTTAGAGCCCGTGGCTTAAAGTCACTTTTCACATCCCATAAAAAGTTCACAAAAAAATGATTATTTTTTTCCAGGATCTGTGAGTCAGAGTTTGTGTTTGAACTGTAAATTCCTAATTATTACTTATTCTCTGTTTTGGTTATAGTGTGAGTTATGGGTCTCTTCTTTGCTTATTATGTCTTCAACTTTAGTTATAGATCTTTAGATCTATAGATCTTCTTTTTTTTTTATTCTGGGTTGTAGTGATTGTTTGGTTTGATTCCTGGAGTTTCAGTTTAGCCCTGCCTTCCATGTGTCTTCTCTCCGGTATTCATCTTTGTGCTAGATTTCTTTGTTTGTTACTTGCTGGGTTTTTGTAGTTTTGGTTGCTTGTGCCTTTGATTGAGTTTAACTTCCTTTGTCTCATTATCCTTGATTTATCCCAGCATTACCGTGTGTATATATTGTTTGAGTCTTTCGTTGCAATTTTTTATTTGTGTCTTTACTCAATGCCGTGTGCCTCTGCGTCGTGTTTGCTATAGCTTCTTTTCCTGTCTTGGTTGTGTGCTTCCTTGCGCTGTGATTTTTCCCTAGATTCCAGGTGCATTCCTGGCTTCTTTGTGTTTTTGGAAAACTTCAGCATTAAAGCTATTTATTTAAAACAGCATCCCATGAGTCCTGCATATTGAGTTCATATCTTTCCTGCCACGCATCCATTTATGACAAAGTGATTATGAGACATATGAAACATGTAATGACATGTCAAAGAAAAGAAACTTCCTGTATTCCAAAGATGACATTGCATATAAGTCAGTGCTAACACGAGTATGTGATTTTTGGATCATAGGCACTTTTACAGCCTGTAATTTATCACAAAGTTCTGCACTGGTGTTGGCATGCAAATGTGTTTCCATGAATACTAAATTATATTGGAAAAACCGCTGATAGCCATGTTTTTAAGTTACAGGCTCTTTTAGGTTTATGCTCCTCAGAGTGATTTGATAATAGGTTAGGTTTTAGAACTGTTAAAATCGTGTATTTACTATCACAAATAAGTGGCTGTCCCACACATGACAAATGAGCTGCACCAGAGTTTACTTTAAAGTGGCCAAAGACCCAAATTTAAGTGATCATTATCAGAATGTTTTGTAGCTTCACTTCTCCAGCCCCGCAAACGCTGAGCAATTTCACCTGTATAACAAAGGAGTCTTAGTTCTTTCAGGTTCATCCAATTTATTCAGCTATCATGTTTTTCAATGTGTGGCTGTAAAATTTGAGGTCCAGTGCCAACATTCAAAAGAAAATAAGCGAAGCAAAATGTCACACAGTAATAATTGGACCAATTGTACTGGTCATGCAGTCTATCTATCATGTGTTGGAGGCCCTCCATGAGGTGATAAAGCGTTCATTTGTCATGCATATGTTATGTATTCAGTGTATGAGTTAACTATTAAATCACCTTCTATTGTCAAACCAAAGTATAAGTTAAACGTACTTAATTTTCCAAAACCATTAGGTCAGCGATACTCGTTTTAGCTCAATCTTTCAAACATTCACATTTGAACTCTATTAAAACATTTTGACACAAGCATGTCATTTAATTATCTGAAGAGAATGGGATTCCTCTTTTTTGCTTGTAAAAATGTGATGCTTCGGGCTGTACTATGAGACAATCCAGGGAAAAGACATCCCACCCCCAGCCTACACAAAGGCTTCTGAGGTTAATTTAGTAACTGGAAGTAAAAACCATAGAAATTATCTACAAGGTTAAATTCAACTAGTTTGGAAGAAAAAGGTAATCAGACAAAGCAGTCACTTTCCATAGTTGCAGTATGTGACTCAGCAAGCTATTAACAGTAGTAATTACAGAAATGAGAATAATTTCCATTATTCAGTGAAAAAGCTTAATGAGAAGTTAACCTGTACACTTATGATAGAAAGGTTCACTGAAATGGAAATCTGCCACGTCAGGAGTCAGGTGCTCGCACACATCTTTGCTCTCACTGGCAGCTTCTTCTCCCTTCTTCATCTCTATCATTCATCACTGATCATGAGCTGTAAACAGTGTTGGAATCCATCCATCCATCTAGCCATTTATCCATCCATCCATCGTAAAAAAATAATGTATTACATATTACTTGTTACGTTTTTTAAAGCGCTAATGCAGGCCCCAGTTTAGCTCAGTTGGATGAGTAGGTGACCATATGCTGCTTGGCTGAGAGCGGCCAGCCTGCGTTCGGGTTCGAGTCTGACCTGCGGCCCTTTGCCGCATGTCTCCCTCCTTCTGATTTCCTGTTATTCATCTGTGTATCTGTCTGAAAAGGCCCCAAAAACTTTTTTGTTAAAAAGGTAATGCAGTACATTACTTAATCACTGGCTTGAGAAAGTCATTTGTTACACTGCTCATTATATTACTTGTCAGTCCATAAAGTCACATTATCTGTCACATTATTACCCGTTAACAACATAAACCTTAGGGTACAGTCCCACACAGTGACACAAGATCAGGTGAATGAAGAAAAATGCACGTTTGAAGCACTGAACAGATGATTGGAGAACGTTTGTAATACAAGTACCGACATATTTACAAGTGTACTCAATCGATCGCTGGATTTAGCACAGTGAAGTGTTCATCACTGTGTTTCCAGAAAATGTAATGTGATTACAGTAACTGGTTATTTTCTTACTGTGTTACTTTGTAAAGCATTACATACACCCTAAACTGGTCATACACAATGTTCTATATAACGCCCAACCATAGCTCTTTATTCTTAGCATCTCAGTTTATACAACAAGCAGTTTAAAAAATAAATAAATAAATAAGTAAATAGAAAAATAAAATCTCCAGATCTGATCTTTGATACAGTCACAGACTTTTAAGCAGAGACCTACTCTTCTCTTTCATTTCCCTTTGCTTTTCTGTATAATTGCATGCCCATCTTCCTCCCACTGGTCGCCACTCTTCTGGCAGAGCGTTTGTTGTGCCAGTCAAGGGTCACCTCCCTTAGTGGTGGCCCTCTCCGTGTTGTGCCGACCTACAGCAAAAGATGCCCCTTTGGGAGGTCTCCGGTGACTAATAGTGCTTATTCTCTGTGTTGTGTCAGGCGCTAACACCAGGGGCTGAATGAACAGAGCGCCAACAGATAAGCACAGCAGGTGGAGAAAAAAAAGGGAAATGCAGAGACAGTAAGGGGCACATTTGACAGAAAAAGATACTGGTGCCCACAAGTGAGGAGAGCATGGACTGAATTAGGATGGAGAGTGTGGAGGAGTGTTCGAGAGACAGAGAGAAGCTGAGGCATCTTAAAAACAACCTTAAAGAATAACTACAGTTTAGACAAGCTTTTATAAATGTGTCTACCCTTAGAATCATTAATACCTCTGGCAAATTTTAAAGGAACAGTTAGGTCCTTTTTAAATTCTCTATTCAAAACAGAAGTATGGATCTTATTAGCTTAGCTTAGTATAACATTTTTGAAAGGAGGAACAAATAGCTTGGCCCTGCCTGAAGTATGCCTACCAGCACATCTAAAGCACACTGAAGCTCAGGTTAAACACATCAACAAAAGTTCTGCATGGCAGCAGCACTTTTTATATAAAGTCACTAACAGAGATGCTTCACTACATTTTTACGTAAAGAACCAGGTGTTCCTGTCCATTTTTTATATTGTGCCTGAGGTCATTTACTGTACTTCAGAAGATCTTATGCGATGGATGAGACTTACATAAAGATGATATAGACATATATATTTGCATAGCATACAAGCACATTGATTGATAATGAACTTTCTACCGTTCTCTACAGTACCTACATTTTTAATGGCAGAAACTTATTGGAAATATGTTGTGAAGGTGATTTAGACACCTTCACAAACACAAGCACTGCTGTAGTGAGTGCGTCTACACTTGCCTTGTGCTATTTCTAACTTTTGCGGTAGTGTGAAAATCCTTTTCTCTACAGAAAACCACAAATTGAGCTTTACAGGTTTTTAGAAAGTGTATAGCTGAACCTCCAGTAACACTGTGAGGAATCTTGCAGTCATTTTGGACCAGGATATGTATATCAGTGTGCATATTAAAAAGTATGTAGGATTGCTTTCTTTTGAGCAATATCTCTAAAATTAAAAACATCCTGTTTCAGAGTGACGCAGAAAAACTAGTTCATGCATTTATTACTTCTAGGCTGGACTACCGTAATTCGTTATTATCAGAATGTCCTAAAAACTCCCTGAGAAGCCTTCGGTTGATCCAGAATGCTGCAGGGGACTAGAAAGAGAGAATATTTTTCTCCCATATTAGGGTGTCTCTACTGGCTCACTGTTAAATCCAGAATCAATTTTAAAATCCTTCTGCTCACATAGAAGGTATTGAATCATCATGTGCATCTTATCCCAGTGGAGCACTTCACTCGCAGATTCCTGGCCTACTTGTGGTTCCTGGGATTTTTAAAAGTAGAGTGGGCCCCCCAGCTCCCGGTTTGGATTCAGTTGACAGAAACTCTCTGCTTGTAAGATTAGGCCTAAAATGTATTTTTTTAAAAGCATATAGTTAGGCTGACACTGAATCCTCGCATAGTTACGCTGGAATGGACCTAGGCTTCCCATTATGCACCTAGTATTTCTTCTTCACTCCGTGTGTGTTTATGAACCACTCTGCATTTAATCATTAGTTATTATTCCACAGTGTATTTTTTGTCTCGTTGCTCTCCCTCCCACCGCCAACCAGTCACAGCAGATGTCTTCCCCTCCCTGATCATGGTTCTGCCAGAGGTTTCTTCCTGTTAAATCAATTGTCAATTGTTTTTTTATTTGTGAGTTTTCTGTAAGTTATAGTTGGTCTTTAGCTTACAATGTAAAGCACCTTGAATTGAATTGAACTTTTGTTTTACATTTCATTGCATGATTCAAATTGCAGTGTGTTTTAGAGCATTTTAAAATGTTGTGAAGTTGACTGATGCTTCTCCTGGATTAATCAAATTTATGGCTTTCATTTGTAGCTCTGTTGTGTCCTCCTGGAAAATTCTCTCTCATGGTTGTTGACTTTCAAATTTAAGCAGTAGCTAGTTTAGCTAACTTTGCCCTACTTTTTACTGCATGACAGGTAGCACACATTGATTTATTTTAGCTTTTTTGTAGAAGTTTGCTGGAAGCAGAGTTAGTGAGAGTGGTGAGACTGAACCATTCAGATATAGCTGCAGGATGTAGCGATCATTTTCTGTAGTTTGTGACAGAACAACTTAATTTTACATTACAGAAAGTCATTTTAATAAGAAATATTGATTTTGTGCATCAGCTGCTACTCTTCCTACTCACTTCGTTACATTATGACCACCTGCTTAATATTCTGTTGGTCCCCCTTCAATGCCAACAAAAAGTCTGACCTGCCTGGATATGGACTCCACTAGATTCCTGAAGCTGTGCTGAGGTATCTGGCACCAAGATGCCACAACAACAGATCCTTTAAGTCCTGTAAGTTGTGAGCTGGGGCTTTTATGGATTAGACTTTGTTTGTCAAGCACATCCCACAAGTCCCACATGTCTTAACACTTCAAACTCGTTGCTGTGCTCCTCAAACCATTCCTGAGTCATTTTTGCTTTGAGGTAGACTCATTATCCTGTTGAAAAAGGCCACATCCATCAGGGAAGATCGTTTCTATGACAGGGTATACATGGTCACAACAGTGCAGGTAGATGATATATGTCAAAGATCAACGTGGACGCCAGGATGCATGGTTTCCCAGCAGAACATACAGACCACACGGGGCCAGCCCGTGAACCTTGGCCACCTGTGACCCTGTTGCTGGTTCACCACTGTCCCTTCCTTGGTCTACTTTTCATAATAGCTGGGAACACCCCACAAGAACTGCAGTTTTGGAGATGCTCTTAACCAGCCGTCCAGCCATCACAGTTTGACGCTTGTCAAACTTGCTCAAAACCTTATGTTTGCCTATTTTTCCTGCTTCTAACACATGAAGTACAGCCCACCCACCGACAGGTACCATGATGAAGAGATAATCAGTGTTATTCACTTCACCTGTCATAATATCACGGCTAATTAATTATTAATCAGTTGACTTGATTAGTAATTATGCCAGCTGAAAGGCATTAAAGTAACATTTTTTAAGCTGTGAACTGAAAATAACGACAACGCGTGAAAATGTTTGTGAGTCAAAAGTCTTATTCTTCTACTTTTTTGACTGCTCCCTTTGGGGGAGGGGTTCTCACAGTGGGTCAGCTGTCTCAGAGGCATCCTCCTCTGTTACACTAGTACTGCATGTCCTCCTTACTACTTTGGCTCCAAATTGCTCAACTTGAGCTGTCCCTCTGATGTGCTTCTTTCTAATGCTGTCTCGACATTGAGAATCTCGCTATTATTGCAGGGTCTTTACCTTACAATATAAAGTGCCTTGAAGCAACTGCTGTTGTGATTTGGGGCCATATAAATAAAACTGAATTGAATTGAAGTGAATTGAAGTGAATCCCAATGAAAATCTTAAGCACTGCCACCTCCAGTTCTGCTTTCTGTGTTTTTGTCAGCGCCACCATCTCCAAACCATACATCACAGCAGGTCTCACTAACATCTTGTAAACCTTTCCTTTCACTCTTGCTGCTATCCTTCTGTCACAAATCACCCTTGACACTCTTCTCCACCCACTCCACTTCAACCTGCCTGCACTCTCTTCTCTTGCATTCTTGATGATCCACGTTTGATTTTATGTCGGATTTCCTTCCTGATACAAGCTGGGCTTATCCGGGCTTGGGGCTGGCAATAGGAGTCCAGTGACCCCCCCACCCCCCCAGCTAGTTTAACAAGCTTTCTACCAAATATCATTAAAAATTAATGCAACACAAGGATGCAGTCTACATTAATACAAGAAAGCTAAATAATGGCTTACAATCTGTTGGAGCTGCATGTGGGGAGAAGGGAGACTAAAGGCATGTTTAGAGAGACTTCTTTTCAGATGGGCAGTTTCAATCATTTGTCTTCTTACCATAATTGAAAATAATGTTGTGTTGACAGGACACTGCAAGTTGAAAAATGCTGACAACAATAAAATATGTTGAAGAATGGCAAATCACTTCTAATTAAATATCAGTCTCTGTGTTACATTTACTGCAGTTATTGTTATCACAAGGATCTCCGACTATGGCTGCTCCAGTTGTATATTACACAGAGGGAACAAGACAGAGAGAGAGAGAGATTTGAGCTATAGTAACAGTGTCTTGTTTATATTTGGAGCCATAGGTGGTGCCGAGAGTGATACTAAACACAGCGCAGCGGGGGCTTCATCTGGAGGCAATTCACATTTATTGAACCCTCCGAGACCTGACTTGATATTGTTACATCAGCATAGCCTGTACAGTTTTTCCATGATGCATAAGGTAAATGTTACCATTAATCTGTGTATGTGAACTTATTAGTAGGCAGAGGTTTGAAATACACATATACATCTGTTTTGTTTTTATTTCTAATCTGGTTTTTAACTGTAAGCTGCTGGTTTAGTGAAGACTCCACTAATACTTTGAAGCCAGTATAACTGTTTCTGGAAATTTCAGTATTTTTCTTTGTCAGTTGCACTTTGACATAAACCCTACAGTTCGCTTTAGATTTTTAGTCTCAACACTTTAGGGTTACACTTTTGATTTGCAAACTTATCACCGGGCTTGATTTTTTTAAATCCTTGCATGGATAAAGGTGTAACAGGTACGTATTTGTTAGCCCTGGCCAAGCTGTGATGTTAGGTATCCAGCCCAGTCATGGTGAGGTCATCAGAACTGGAATGTTGTTGCAGTTCATCATTTCTTTGTTCCATCAATTTAATCCTCTGGCCCCTTTGCTTAATGTGGCCTTAAGTGCACAGACTGCCTCCATTAGGTTCATGAAGTTAACTTGCTGCTTTACAACTTTACTGTTTTCTTCTAACATAAAGTTGAGAATTTTTTCTCAACTTGACTCACTTGACTTTTTTTTAAGTCAGTGACAAAAAAACAAACAAACAAAAAATGAAAAAAGGTTCATGAAAAAAACCCTTTGCTGTCAGAGGTGTAACACAATGTGTCAGCAAACCCACATCTGTAACCACGAGCCAAAGTATGAGATCTTAACTCCGGTTTCTGGGATGTTTTCTATGATTCATGGCCTTTTTTGGCGACAGGAAGCGAGCTGTGTTGCGGATGTTTAGCGGTTCAGTGTTTAGAAAGTCTTGCAGTTGACTTGACATTTATTTCATATATTTAAAAATAAATGTCAAACTGAATGAAGGCACAGGACTATAAACTGTGCTGGTGAACTCCATTTGATCCTTCATTAGATCATCAGGTACACAGATCTTGCTTTAGCCTGCAGGTGGAGGGAGCTCTCTGTGGTGCTGAAATATAGTACCGTTGAGTTGTAACTATTCCAGAAAAGATAACCAGAGCTAACAGGATGGCGCATTTATGAGATAACACATGTTTCTGTCACAGCAGCACAAAACAAGCAAACCGGGGGGACAGGAGAAGGGTAAAATGGGTGGATGGGTTTGGCAGCAGGATCACAGGGACAGGCAAAAGGCAAAGTCCATAAACAGATAGGGAATTAAAACTGGGCAGATGAGCACACAAATGACTGGAAAGCTCCAGTGGAAATACAGCTGGATAGACAATCTGGTTTAAATGAATGAAACCAGTATAAACACTGAGGGAGTTAAAGGAATCGATGGATAGATGTGGGGAACCAGGTGAGCACAAAATGACACATGAAAGGCAAAATCAGGCATGAATGAAATAATGAAGAGAAGGAATGTCACAGAAACAGTGTGATGCTGCATGAAGTCAGTGATTCAGTGCTGTTTGAGAACTGGTAGCATTGAGTATAGGGCAGTACTTATAATATGCCACAAGTCTATGCCACCCTATTAGAGCACTTCGCTCTCGCTCTGCAGGCCTACTTGTTGTTCCTCGAGTATTTAAAAGTAGAATGGGAGGGAGAGCCTTCAGTTTTCAGGCCCCTCTTCTGTAGAACCAGCTTCCAGTTTGGATACTTTCAAGATTAGGCTTAAAACTTTCCTTTTTGCTAAAGCATATAGTTTGGGCTGGACCAGGTGAGCCTAAATCCTCCCTTAGTTATGCTGCAATAGACGTAGGCTGCCGGGGATTCCCATGATGCATTGAGTTTTTCCTTTGCAGTCACCTTTCTCACTCACTATGTGTTAATAGACCTCTCTGCATTGAATCATATCTGTTATTAACCTCTGTCTCTCTTCCACTGCATGTCTTTTATCCTGTTTTCCTTCTCTCACCCCAACCGGTCGCAGCAGATGGCCGCCCCTCCCTGAGCCTGGTTCTGCCGGAGGTTTCTTCGTGTTAAAAGGGAGTTTTTCCTTCCCACTGTCGCCAAAGTGCTTGCTCATAGGGGGGTCATATGATTGTTGGGCTTTTCTCTGTATCTACTGTACAACATAAAGCGCCTTGAGGCAACTTTTGTTGTGATTTGGCGCTATGTAAATCAGCTGGTCCACTGATAATTTGGCCATGATTGGCTATAGCATTTTGCACATAGTTTGAAATATAAGAAGGGACTTTCATATTGCATTGTGTTTGTTTGTCTATATTTGCAATATTTACATGAAGAGAGTATTATTAAGAGGATATTATGATATCTAAAGATATGCTTTTTAACTAATTATGTATATAACAGGTTAAAAAACACACAGGTTAAAAAACACACTTGACATTGATAAAAAACAATGTCAGTATAACATATAGGCTTTACTGCCTCCTTGCAAAGTCTTTTTTTTTCTTAGCTTTTTTTTCCTCAGTTTCAGAAACTTGACTTGACATTTTGGATTCTGATCCAAAAGTTGTAACTTTTAAACTCCTAAGACCTGAACTCTTCCATGGCATGCATTTTTAATTTCTCTTTGATATTTGGGCATATTGGGACCTGATGAATGTAAAAACAAAGAATTTCCAGATTGTTTTTTTTACCTGATTTTTTTTCTGAGAGAAATGAGATCCACTATGAGGACATTTGTTTTAAATGTCAATAGAACAGTGGCAGTATAATGTCTTCGTATCTGGATATCAGGCCCAGTTTTGCTCATTTTGTAGAGCAAAATGTATTATTTTGGTCTAGACATCCCAAAATGTGATGTCCACATATGTGGATGCCAGGTCCTAGGAGGTTAAGAGCTTCTCATGCAGCTCTTAAATTTTCTCTCTAAAGTAAAAAGTGAGTCAAGCACCCGACAACAGTGCACCATGACAACATTGTTTCCATAACAAAAACTAAAGAAAGCGGCAATACAGTAATAGCGTGCATACACTCGTTTATATCTTTTAGGTCCTTTGTATGCATCTTTAAAGTATCTTGAACTTTCAATTATCTTGTGCATTAAAGGTGAACCTGACTAGAAACTATATAGAGAGATAATTAGTGAGTGAAGAATAAAGTTTTCTTGCACATATATCATCACTGATCATGCACTGGCTTACCTTTGGTGCTATCTTGAAGTTCTATGTGGTGAGCTGGTTAAAGTTTCTCATCATGCAATCATAAATTTGCCTTTTTGGTTACACCCCATCAAATATAATATCATCGCTCTTATGTGTTCGCACACATTGTCTTTTCATTCTGAAAGATATGAAAGGATTATTCTGTTTCCCAGCTGGTTGTGTTTTACTCAGCTGAGGAGCACTGTAGCCGCTTTAGTTGTGTTGTTCTAAATTGGCATGGAAACACTTGTAGGATTGAGCCTACTTATCTGTTAAGCACCAAAACACTTTACTACAACACACCCTCTGCTGCCAGAGTGAAAGGCTCAGAGCAAAAAATTCAACCCTGCCATCTTCGAGTAATTGCCACCACAATCAAAAATCAGATACACTATCAAAGAGTTGAACAGAGTTTAATTTTATTGGGGATGGAGGGTAAAACAAGCTGACATTTGAATAACCGAACTAACATATATGAGGTGCATAATACGAGAAGAAGAAAGTAGATGGAAAGAGTGCGAGCATGGGCAAGAGGGTGGATAAGAATGATTAAGTTGACTTAGCTGATCCTCTTCCAATATTTATTGGCCTCAACAAATTTGCTGTCGGTGCACAGGCAGGGATAAAAAATGAAGTCGAGGGATCAAGGGAAAACTCAGCAGTCAGATGAATTTTTCAGGTGGAGGGGAACTCAGAAACTCTGCGTAGCAGAGACAAAAAGGATGCAACAGTTATGAGTTCATTGTTTGCCAACATTGCTTTTGCTTTGTGCCAGTGGATTACGAATTGCTTGGCAGACAGCGGGATGAGCTGTACGTTGATAGGCAGAAATTGAAAGAAATAGAGATGAAGAATGGAAGGCTGTGGAAGAAGTTTTCATCTGTCAAGACGGGAACAAAGTTGCTGAAGGATTTACGAGATAGAAGAGAGCAAAAGGAAGCTGGTAATTGCACAGCTTCTGGCCGCGTGATATTATCTCTTCCTGACATGTGCGCATCGCCCATTGATACATGCAGGGAACATGGGGATGATGCCTTTTCACTGCCTTCGTGCCCCCCTCGTTCCTGTTACATTTCTCTCTGTCTTACTGATGACAGTTGCCAAATGACAAGGATGAATGGGGAAAGGAAGGAAGGAAATAAGGAAGGAAAGCACATTACTAAGCATCACTCCTGATTATCTGAAGCATTTCCCCAAAATGTTGAGCTCTGTCTTTTTTTGTCCTTCAACAAGTCATCTTAGACTTTAAACCTCAGGAGCTTCAAAAGGCTAATTGTTACAATAAATGCACTAACACCCTCTGTGTGTGTCTGTCTCTCTCCCTCAGGCTCAGTGTCTCTCAGTGTATTCCTGGTGTCTGTCGCATTCATAGTATGTGCCATTTGGCTGGTAGCTCTGTGTGGCGTCTGCACCTGGTGCCAACGTAAACTGGTAAGTTACAATACTTATTATTCACATTTTAATGACCATGTTCCAGTATTGACATTTGCTTTAAGTCCCCAGCGGCCCCAGCAAGAATATATTGTAGATCTTTAATAGGCATCTATGAAATCACTGGGAAATGGAAACTGAGATGTTGGGGTTTTTCCCTGGTGAGTAGGTGGCATAATTTATTCTATAAATAAACTTTTGGAATAAAAATAGTTGCATAATCACTCTGCAGATTCTTGATTTCTTTTCTTTTCAAGCATAGTAAAGAAAATATAACCAGATATATCAACTGTATCTTTGTTATATCCTACATATTTAAGTGTTTTAGAGGCAGTTGGTACAATTTGTAAGGTCTTGTTTTGGAGGATGACTGGACAAACTGGCTGAGTGTAACATCCATTTTTTTAAGGAAGTAAGAAGGTTGTGGAAATTCTGCTGGGCCTTCTCACTGTATGAATAATTCATTATTGGAAGGATCAGCACAGCTTTTTTAATGCCCTGCATAGAAAACTTAAGATTTTTCATTTATTGTGTGTCCTAACCTTCAAATGAATCGAATAGTGCATGAATAGTGCACAGGATGAAGAAAAAAAAGAAATATTACTAAATCTTGCACATTTTTATTCAAAAATAAATTAAATCTTATTTGAAATGCAAAATTTTGATATGCAAACAAAGTATGCGCTCATTTGGATGAACAGAGTGTACTGAAATAATACTCACATGTGCAAGTTGAATGTTTTCTTTTCACTCGTCTGAGAAAATACATGTTGTGAAAGCAAAATGGCCCCAATACTGACCAGTGAATGAAAAAAACAAACAGTGTTTCTGCCTGAAAATTCAAATTAATGTGATTTAACTCTTTAAAGCTTGAACTTTGAAAAAGCTGCCAGAAAATTCCTGTGAGTGTTTAATGAAGCTTCTCACAAGTAAAAACAAATTTTAGATATTAATTTGTATATATGTAAGTTTTAATTTGTATATTTTCTGCATGCGACGTTTTATTTTTTTCAATTTATTGCTTAAATATGTTCATTTTATTTTTGTTTTGTGGGGTTGAGGTGGGGAGATGGGGGTGTCACACTGTTGAAAACTCAGTGTCAAAAACTCACAAAGACTCATGTATTAAATATGGGGTGCTTGTCATTGCAGAGTTAAATCAGCATCAACTTAATTAATACTAGAGACTTGACATACAGCTTTCAGTTTCTCACACTGCAGATGTGACTGATGGGAAAACATCTCAAGGTTTGGCCCTCTGCCTTATAACTGAGGGTTGAAGCAAGTCTTTCTTTACAGTCAAACTGTTTCAGAACAACATCTTGTAGCTGTGTAGAAGATTTACAGCTGTATAGACAGTCAGGGTTTCTTCTGACATTTCTGCAGCCTTAAATTGAATGTGTTTGCCTTAAATAGTGTTGTGCTTTTTCTGCACCATGGCACTGGAAACAGGAGAGAGGCTGTATATTTGGCTGTGGCAGCGAACATGAACAGAAACCTCTGTAACTGTAGACGTGGCTCTGAGCCTCGTGCATCATGGCAGCCGCTCCATGCTAATGATTAATATGCTAATGAGCGTCACTTTGAGCAATTGGCTGCTCGAGTAACTGTAATTCCTCCTATACATTTTGATCTGCTGGCATTTTCCCCACTTTGTCCTCTCTTTCCCCCCTTCATGCATCTCTTTTGTCCTGTTCGCATCTCTCTCTGTTTGAATAGTGACTGTAGCACAGCAATTCATTCACCACGACAAGCTAAGAGTTAACTGAGCTATTACAGATGAAAAACACCTTCTAAGTAACATTTACAATTGCTCACGACTGAGAAACAAACCCATTTCTTATCTTTGTTTACTTTAAAGTTATCCATATCTCTCTGTGTTTTTGTGTCACCTTCTTTCTGTATAACAAATGATCTGGTTTGTATTTGTCTCTTTGTCACCTTATCACCCCGTCCTTGTCAGAATTTCACTGCTTCTCTCTGCCCTTTTCCAGTATTGTCCCTTGCTTGCATCTGTTGCAACTTTAGTTCTCCCTTCTGCTTGCTTTGTATTTCCTTAAGGTTAAATAAATAATCACATACATTATAAGAAAAGAAGAACATACATTGTATATACACATATGTTATGTTGGGGGTGGGTGTGCAGACTTTAGATAGTGAAATCTGCAAATAGTGAGTGCTATTACTTAAAAAAAATAGCTATAATCTTACCCACTGATCAAAATTTACTGTCAAAAATTTTCCATCAGCAGATTAATCATTTCATTGACTAACCTCTTTGGCTCTAGTCAGTAAGGATAGTTCAGTATTGCTTGTAATGAACTATTTTTTCTTTCTCTGAGCGAGAAATAACAAGGAAGATATTGCATCACCCATTTGAAACAACAGATGCATTTTAAAGGAAATCACTGGATTACAATTTTTTTTCATAACATAACAAATTCAATGTTTTCTTTTAAAACATCACCTGTTGTCCATTTTTAGTACATGTCCATCCTGCTCTCCTATCTAAAGGTCATTTTAGTTGGTTTTTGGCCATTCCTTGACTTGCTTGATGTTGTCATAATATCAGCAAAAATATTGGGGTATTACCGTCTAATATTTGAATTCAGGTGTTTTCAGCCCCATTGTATAACATCAAGGACCTGGCCATGCAGTCTCCTTTTATAAACAACCCCCTAAAAATAATAAGTGGTCATTTCAAGTCTCTCTGGCTTCTTATTAGCACTAGTCATGTGTGGCACATTTTTAAGCTCACTTTTTAAACCTTACGTTGTAACTACAGCCCACAGTTTGTCAGACGCTCCAGAAAAGAATCGCTCTGAGACTAACTAAGATTGATAACTAAGATGAGCCTAAGTTTAATGTAGTAAGAGTACATTAAGAGTGCTAAGAGCACATTAAAGTTAGGATTGGGCATTTTTCATAGTGAACAGAGATGGGCAGTAACGCGTTACTTGTAACGCGTTACTGTAATCCGATTACTTTTTTCAAGTAATGAGTAAAGTAAGGGATTACTATTGCAAAAACGGTAATTAGATTACCGTTACTTTCCCGTAGGAACGCTGCGTTACTGCGTTACTAAAACCGTGATTTTCTTGCGAGAATGTCTCATGACAGTGACGTAAGCGAGTGTGATGTTCGTGACAACAGCTGTGTGCAGATCAACAATGGATCATATATCGAGTGCGGGAGAGAGTATGAGCGTGCAGCGTTTAAAGCGTGGAAGTACTGACCTTATTTTGAGTTTGATTCCGTAAAAAGTGACAAAAACATTAGTGTCCCTTGTGCGTGGGAAGAAAACTTCTTTTTGCAGCGAAAAAAAACCCCTAAACTTCCAAGCAAGCACCGAGTGCGCTACGACGTAATGGGAAACTCACAGAGAAACTGCCGTATCCTTCCACTGACCGCTGCGGCACACCTGCACCAGGATAAACCTCCGCCTACCCTACTCCTGCTTTACAGGTGAAAATAGAGCAAAAGGACCGCTAGTCTTTGACTTTATTTATTTTCTGCTGTGTTTTACTTGCATCTGAAAGAGTGAGTGTAAACACAATATATATATATATATATATATATATATATATATATATATTATGTGCTGGAATGTGCAGAAAATAGGTTTAAATGTTAAACTAATTTCTTCCAGTCAGAGAATGGTGCATATAATTAAAATTTTGCTTCATGCATAAAGTTAAAAGATTAAAACTAACAAAACAAGTTTTAAAAAGAGACTTTTCCATTTGATTACATTTTGTATGATGGATTATGTAGAAAAAGTAGAATTGGGCTGAAAGATCTATCGCTTTATCGGCTATTCAGGTTGTAAATCATGTTTTTAAAAAGTAACTAAGTAACTAAGTAATTAATTACTTTTGAAAATAAGTAATCAGTAAAGTAATGGGATTACTTTTTTGGGGAAGTAATCAGTAATTAATTACTGATTACTTTTTTCAAGTAACTTGACCAACACTGATAGTGAATCATCCAAACTACACACTAGCATATGAACCTCATGCTGTGGATGGATAATCTCAGGTGTTCTCTTGACTGGAGTTTGGTCCATTGGTATCTGTGCATTGGGACTGTTCTGATTATGTAGATCAAGGTAGTGGATTTACAGTCTACTTATTTTTCTGTGTTAAAAATAGGGGAAACAAAACACAGCCTTAACAAATGAATTGCAAACATAACGGAACAGCTTCCTTTGAATGTCCCTGACACACACTCCTGGCAAGCTACAATATTAATGAGTGGTTACAAAATATAGCACACAAACAGGTGTTTGTATTGTATGGCTACCAAGGAAACTGCTGTGATACTGTGCACAGCAGCATTGTGTGTTTTTCTGAATTTCAATCATCTAAGCCAAAACTTACTTAAGTTTCCAATAAATCACATTTGTATCATTTAAAGGTAAAAAAAGATTAATAGGAGAGTGTTTGCACTCTAATGAATGGACCTGTTTGGTCCATTGCCATTGGTTGTTTATAGGAGTAGAAAGTAGAGATGGCACGATACTGCTTTTTTATGTCCGATACCAATACCGATATCATAAATTTGGATATCTGCCGATACCGATATGAATCCGATGTAGTGTGTTTTTTAATCAATAAAACAGTTTTTTTAATATCTTGCTGCATTTTGTATAAGTTCATACTCAAGTTTAAATAAACAACACTAAAGCTATTCTGTTATACCTGTGTGTAAAAAATACACTGCACCCAAAATATTTCATAGTTCATACCGATCAATCTAATAAACTTAAACCTACTCCATCCTCCCTATTCTGGTATTTTACAGAGTACTTAGCAGAAATATTAAGCAACCTAACTAAGGGTTGCAAACTCCCAGCAAAAAAAAAAAAAAATAGGGAACCACCCCCCACCCTCTTCCTCATGATGCTTAATTGACATAATCAACTTTAATTTGATGCAGTGTGGAAAAAAAATGCACAGAAATAAATTATTTTTCAAGAATAATTAAATAGATTCAACATCTTTCTTCAACAGAATTGCAGACTGCACAGATGGTATCTTCCCAAAGGAAAAAGTACTTAGCTTACTAGGGTATATTAGACTTAACAGTTACTATATACAGTAATGGCAGGGCTCGCAAAATCGCTAGCCCGACGTCCCGGGGCTAGCGATTTTTCCAGTCGGGCTACCAAAATCGAACTCAGCCCTGCCTGTTGGGCTATCATAGGAAGGAAAATATATGTCTATGCTTTTGCATTCTTTCGCCAATGTAGCTGAGTAATTATGTCATTGGCATCGATGAGCCACTTTCAATGTGTGACATATTGAAATCGCGTTTGAATTTGCGCTTGCTTTTTGCTTTCACTTTCATTTTGCGATCGCGCGAACGGTGTGTAGAGAGCAGCAGCACTGATTGGTGAGTGACGATTAATTGCGCACCAATTCCAATGACATCGTCTTATCACTCATTAGCTTACTATTCAAACGCGACAAGTGAAATCTCCCGCAGCAAGCTTAAACGTGAGAGGTTGAGTGCACAAAGAATCGCTGACCGTTATGTAAGTACGTGTGTAAAAGCAGCAGGATTTACGCTGGTATTTTAGTTTTGCTCAGCTAAATAAGACGGGTCAGGGTGAAGAAGGGACAGCCAAAGAAAAGCTTACCACAAAACGGAAAAGTTATGACAAATCAGACTATAAGGCAAAAAGAAAGCGCAACTTTTTTGGTTTCATGGACAAAAGAATTTCTGTGGCTGGAATATGACGAGCTAAATAACATGATGTTCTGCCAGGTGTGTTGTGAGTTTCATTTGATTTCTGAGTCGACAAGCGCCTTTGTTACTGGGACCAGTCATTTTAAGAAAGACCCCATCAGAACCCATGAGAAATGCAAGAAATGCATTATTGCCCAGTCTGTTCTTTCCCAGAACAAACAGCATTTGCAAAAAAAATACTAAAAAATAAACCAAGCACAACAAGAACTCCTGAAAAATCTGTTTAGAACAGCGTACTATGTTGCAAAGAGTAAACTACCATTGGCAAAATTTAGCAGTCTTTGCAAACTTCAAAAAGCAAATGGCCTCGATCTTGGTTCCACTTGCCTCTTACCCGTGACTTCAGTGGAAATTTCAAATTCAGGATCTGACACAGACTGATTCATGTTCTACACAGTTCTTACAAGTTCATAGAAATTTCTGTTCAATTTGAACCAAGTATTTGAGTTGATGGTTGTAATTTTTATACAGTTGTTGTGATTTGCATTTTAACAATTTTTTTGATTAATTTTTGTTTCCGTTACAATATTATACTTTAATGTATAATATTGTAAAGGAAACAAAACATAAAAAAATTACTCTCTTTTTTATTCGGGCTACTTAAATTTATTTTGGGCTACCAAAAACTGAAGAATGCCTGCCTGAAGGGCTACCAGAGATTTTGAAATTTTGCGAGCCTTGAATGGACTTCTATACATGTTACATCAGATTAAAACTTTGGGTGTAAGATTCAGATAATTATTTATTAAAAGCTCGACATTTTAAATGAGAATAAGAAAGAAAAGTATGTCTTTGTGCCCCCTTTTCCCTGTTAATGCCCTATCGGCCCCCCTGGCTAAACTTTCCTAGATCCGCCCCTGCACAGTTACCAGCTGTCAGCTATGTAGAAAAGGATCCTGGTGTAGAAAATAATATTAAATAAATTCTAACAACAGATTATCAAGCTTAAACGTGCTGTTGTTGTTCAGCCGCTGGTTTCCTCTTTCTGGTGCAAAGTGGGCCAAAAACAACCAAGAGAAACAGACTCGCGACAGAAAAGCCGATCAGCTGATCATTGATCAGTTTCATGATTGAAGTAGCAGCAAGAAGAGGCAGTCGCTCCATATATCGGTTGTTAAGCTTAACGTGGGAATGCTTAAACATTCAGAGATGAACTTACACACTTGCTTTACTTCTCTCTGGGATAACTTTCTCGGAGATGAAATGCCGGTTTGGTAGCGAGGCTACAAATACACACAGCCGCTCTATCACGTGATGCACACTGCTCCAACGTGCTGGTTATGAGCCGAGTTACGCCATGTCGCAAGTTTTGTGAGGTGCTTTTTTGATATTTAATGGATCGGATTACATTTTTTATTTCCCTCCGATATCCGATCCAGTAATTTATGTCAGTATCAGACCGATACCGATACGTAATATCGGATCGGTCCATCTCTAGTAGAAAGGGGAGGAGAGTAGTACAGGGAAGGAAAAGTGAGGCAGATGCAGTGTGGAAGGTGCTGTTGGTCTTTGCTGAACATCCAGGTGTGTGACAAGCATAATGACAGTGTGACTTAGGAGGATGATCCAGAGGGAAGCAGGGCCACACTGCTCTGAACAGGGAATCACCCTCTGTGCCTTTCACATCTCCAGTTCATCTCATGTGACAGTTTTATCATCCTCTGCACAGCTTCATTATTCTAGATCCAGTTTCGAACCTTGCGTCTTGTCTCTTCCTGTTTCTCACTTGGCCCTCCGCTCAGTCGTACTCAGTTGCTTCTGCTTCTCCCCATCCTCCCGTCTGTTTCTCACATCCTCCCACACTCTGTCAGCATTGTACCTTCTCCAACCTCTCTCCAGCCTCCTGAAGATTTAATGATTTTGCTTAATGATAGATGAGCCGCACTTGATAGCATATACTTGACTGTTATGCCATCCTTCCTTTCTGAGTCTGTGTACATGTGTTCCAGTGCAGTGTTGTGGCTGGATGTAGGTACAGATCAGGTCAGGGCCCCAAGCGTCGCTCTCTATTGAAGATGTTTGTGGAGTTGAGTTGGACATATGAGAAGAGACATGATAAATAATAGAGTTTATTTTAGATGCATTGGCGATAAAGTAGAATGCATAAAGAGGCCACCTGTCTGTAGGACACTGAAAGCTGAATTAAGATAAACATTCGGCTCTGTGCTGTGTCTGAAAGCCCCCAGGCTGTGAGCAGCATGATATCTTTTATTGAGTACAAGAGTTGCATTTGAACCAGAAAAGGGAATGAAAAATTAGATAAATCTTTTAAAAAAGTTTGATAACTCGATCGTGTGAAAATGCACATTTGCATTGCATTTCTTGTCTAGATAGATAGATAGGTAGATTAGACAGCATTTTCATGTATGCATAATAATTCTGCTTTTTGGTCTTGGTTTACTGCAATGTGGGCCATTTTCAGTGACCTGTTTTGTCTAGACATGAGGAAACTAAAATTCATTGTGTCCTCTTTCGACTCTGGAAACATCTGTTCGAAGGTTTTTCAGACTACTCTCTTAAATATTTATAAGGTTGCATTAAAACACTCCACATGGGCTAAAGTTTCCACCCAGAGAATCTTTGTTTTTTTTCATTTAACACTTAATTGAATCAAATGTTTTAACGTTTTCATTCTTAAAGATTTTTTTGTATAAGCTCTCTCTGGAGTTCTGTAAAAATCTTTTCATACTGCTGTTTTTCTCTGTAAAAATCATGTTCAAAACTTGGATTTTTATGAGAAAATCTGTGACAGCTGCTCTGTGGTGACTTTCTCACGTTTACAGTGAGGTCCATAAATACTTCTGCCTCTGTACACCACCAAAGTGGATTTTAAATCAAGATGTGATTGAAGTGCACCATTTCGACTTTCATTCACAGGATTTGGCATTGCAATAAAAAACATTGCATTGCCATTTTTAAAGACACTATTTATTTTCAGATGTGCAAATGTAATCGGATAATTGACAAGCAGTTTCATGGCTAGTTCAATTCAGTTCAATTCAATTTTATTTATATAGCGCCAAATCGCAATAACAGTTGCCTCAAGGCACTTTATATTGCACAGTAGATCGTATAATAATAGATCCAGAGAAAAACCCAACAATCATATGACCCCCTATGAGCAAGCACTTTGGTGACAGTGGGAAGGAAAAACTCCCTTTTAACAGGAAGAAACCTCCGGCAGAACCAGGCTCAGGGAGGGGCGGGGCCATCTGCTGTGACCAGTTGGGGTGAGAGAAGGAAAACAGGATAAAGACATGCTGTGGAAGAGAGACAGAGGGTAATAACAGATATGATTCAATGCAGAGAGGTCTATTAACACATAGTGAGTGAGAAAGGTGACTGCAAAGGAAAAACTCAATGCATCATGGAAATCCCCGGCAGCCTACGTGCAGCATAACTAAGGGAGGATTTAGGGTCACCTGGTCCAGCCCTAACTATATGCTTTAGCAAAAAGGAAAGTTTTAAGCCTAATCTTGAAAGTAGAGATAGTGTCTGTCTCCCGAATCCAAACTGGAAGCTGGTTTCACAGAAGAGGGGCCTGAAAACTGAAGGCTCTCCCTCCCATTCTACTTTTAAATACTCTAGGAACAACAAGTAAGCCTGCAGTGCGAGAGCGAAGTGCTCTAATAGGGTGATATGGTAGTACAAGGTCATTAAGATAAGATGAGGCCTGATTATTTAAGACCTTGTATGTGAGGAGCAGGATTTTGAATTCAATTCTGGATTTAACAGGAAGCCAATGAAGGGAAGCCAAAACAGGAGAAATATGCTCTCTCTTTCTAGTCCCTGTCAGTGCTCTTGCTGCAGTATTTTGGATTAGCTGAAGGCTTTTCACCGAGTTTTTACAACATCCTGATAATATTGAAATGCAGTAGTCCAGCCTGGAAGTAATAAATGCATGAACTAGTTTTTCAGCATCACTCTGCGACAGGATATTTGCGCAAATGGAAGAAAGCAGTCTTACATATTTGTTTAATATGTGCATTGAAGGACATGTCTTTGTCAAAAGTGACTCCAAGGTTCCTCACAGTGTTACTGGAGGCCAAGGTAATGCCATCCAGAGTAAGAATCTGGTTGGACACCATATTTCTAAGATTTTCAGGGCCGAGTACAATAACCTCAGTTTTATCTGAATTAAGAAGCAGAAAGTTAGCGGCCATCCAGGTCTTTATGTCTTTAAGACATTCCTGCAGTTTAACTAATTGGTGTGTGTTATGTGGCTTCATGGATAGATAGAGCTGGGTGTCATCTGCATAGCAGTGAAAATGTATGCTATGTCTTCTAATGATGCTGCCTAAGGGAAGCATGTATAATGTAAACAGAATTGGTCCTAGCACTGAACCCTGTGGAACTCCATAATTGACCTTAGTGTGTGAAGAGGACTCTCCATTTACACGTACAAATTGGAGTCTATTAGATAGATATGATACAAACCACTGCAGCGCAGTACCTGAAATACCTCCAGCATGTTCTATCCGCACTACTAGAATATTATGGTCAACAGTATCGAACACTGCACTAGAGCAGGGCGATATGACCAAAAGTATTTATCACGATATACATTTGAAAATTTGCGATAACGATATAACTGACGATATAATTGACACTAGACAAAATACTTTACAACTCCACAACTTTATTATTGCAAAAAAAAAAAAACCCCATCAATGTATTTTCACTTAAACAAGCAGCTGTTTTTTATGTGCATTAAAGTTATATAAAAATTTAACTGTGCAAAGGCAAAAAATCCTTGCTGACAGTTTAACCAAAAGGCATTTCCAGTGAAAACCATAACCATGTAGAATATCCACAAAACTTAACCCTCCTGTTATGTTGGTTTCCAGGAACACTAATTATGTTCCTGGGTCAATTTGATCCGGGCCATGTTTACTCATCCAAAAGTGTCAGAAACACTGGCATTGATTATTTTACAAATTTGTTTTATAATTTTGATTTTTTTCGTTTTCTGTAGTGATACAGATGACATGTGATATCTCTTCTGTTCTGGGTCAATCTGACCTGCAACATAACAGGAGGGTTAAAAAGAAGTTATACACACACACAATACAGTAATATTATGTTGAAGCACAGTACATATCACTCCGCGAGGCTCCTGCCTACGATAGCCGTAATGCTAGACAATCCATCAAGCAGTGCGGGTTTGTAGCTTAGCAAAGTGGTACTGAAACATTTGACAGATTTTCGAGCGCCGTGTACGACATAAAATCGTTTCGAGGTCAGTAAACACAACCAGAATTCATACATAAGGCACACAGGATTATAAGGGGCACTGTCGATTTTCACAAAGATCAAGGGATTGATTTTAAGTGAGCCGTATTTTCCAAAAGACATTGTAATAACGACGTGCTCTACCAAAAATAGTGCTTTGTTGTGTATCTGATGGACGAAAGCTAAACCAGTTCCACACCACTGAAGTTGCAGCATTTTTACAAACCAATTCTGGTTCATCCATTTCATTCAACGATCCGCTTTCGGCCTTCTTATTCTCCGTCGCCGCCATGCTTTTTTTCCGCCATGTGCATATGAAAACAAAGGCACTGTACATGCATGTTTTACCCATATTCTATCGCAATATTTCATTTTCTTATCGTTGCTCAACATTATACCAGTATTACCGTGAATGGTATGATATGGCCCAGCCCTACGCTGTACTGAGGTCTAGCAGGACAAGCACAGAGATGAGTCCACTGTCAGAGGCCATAAGAAGCTCATTTGTAACCTTCACTAAAGCTGTTTCTGTGCTGTGATGAGCTCTGAAACCTGACTGAAACTCTTCAAATAAGACATTCCTCTGCAGATGATCTGTTAGCTGTTTGACAGCTACTCTTTCAAGGATTTTTGATATGAAAGGAAGGTTGGAGATTGGCCTATAATTAGCTAAGTTGAGGCTTGTTCAAATTAAGCAGATAAAAGAGCTCAAGCTCCAACTGTTGAACTTGCGTTTGGTGTCTTTTCACTCAATATGAGATCCAAAGAGATGTTTATACAAGTGAAGGAAGCAATCATTAGGCTAAAGGATGGATGATGACACGAATATATTACACTTTGGACGTAGCTAAACTTGTGCCAGAAACCTTGAAATATTTCCAAGAAAGACAAATGAAAGAAAAAAGACAAATTCACAACTCTTCATGCAATAGAAATACAGAAGGTTTAGAATAACAGGTACAAACCACTGGTTACACTCAAGAACAAGAAGGCCAGATTAGACTTTTAATAACAATAATCTTTAGACAGATGCAACCAACAGTAATTTGTACCAGAAGGATGAGAAGAGAGAAGTATAGAGAAGAAAACAGCTATTGATCTGAAGCATACCACATCATCTGTCAAACATGGTGCAGGCAGTCTTATGAAACAACCATGTATGATGTGACTGCAGATAGAAGTAGCAGGATGATTTCTGAAGAGTACGGGGCCATGCTCTCTGCTCAGATTCAGACAAGTGCTGTAAAACTGATTGGCTGCACTTCACAGTCATATGGATAATGACCCAAAGCATACTGCAAAAGCAACCCAAGAGTTTGTCAACCTAAAACAAATGGGATGTTACAGTTAAAGCCTGGCAAAGCATCTCAAGGGAGGAAACACAACATTTGTTTCCTCTCTTAAAGATGACAGTCTGCACTTTAGCCACATCTTTATTGTTTGAATTAAAATCCGCTGTGGATGATGTGTATATATAATGTAAGGAAGAGCAACACAGCAAATCCTGATGTCAGACTGTCCTTATCATTTCTTTATGTTACCTACATGGCTGCGGGACGATTACCTGGTTAAGTGTGTCACTAACAGTATGTCTGCCCTGGGTGTGAACTCACTGCTCAGCCGGCTTTTAAATTTGTATGTTTTCTACATTTGCAGGGTCCCTCAAACAGCAGAAAAAGTACAAGTAGTACACAATATAATGTTTGTGTTCAAGCAACACCACTATGGCTGCTTTTCTCTCGGCCTGACATTAAAATTCACTTTTGTGTGTCCCAGCTGTGACGAGAGTGCAAGAAGGAATCACGTTACACCTTCAGCCTCAAACAGCTTCTAAGAGACATACTGAGAAAAAGCAAGAAAACGAGAAAAAGATTAAAATAAAATAAATAGCTGCCCTTCAACACTCAATTAGTCGGCATTTGCGAAATTAATGTTAAATTTAAAATGTCACCACCACATTTCAAGTTTGAGTTTTTTTACCCCTCTGGCATGGTGTGATATTCTTATTAATAGCCCGTAGAGAGGATTGGTAGATATTTTTTATCAAAATATGCATATGTAATTAAAACGCATGTCAAGTTGATTTTGTGGCTAATTAATTACAGCAACAGATGGTAATGTAGCTGAAATCTTCAAATAGGAACGAGTCCAACATGTAATTTGCCTCAAAGCAAACATAAAAAAAAGTCTTAACAGCAATTTTATGTCTTGCCTATTTGGTGGACATTTTATTACATATGTGCACCTCATGTCGTTGTCGTGAGCTTATAATGGAAAAACATTATGTAAGAAGCGAGAGTCGGTGTGACTCAGCGGGAAAGAGCTCAGTGTTATCACCCCCAAGAGTTTAATAAATATGGAGTTCAATAAAACATAGAGGTCAATAACTGTAACTACTGTATATTGCTTTGGTGAAAGCACTATCCATTAAGTAGAAAATATTTGCACAGAGTAGGTAAGATACGGTTTATAAGCCATCGCAGCAGCAATGTATGCAGTTACATTGCCCAGTTAGAATTTCATCGTCTTTTAAATGAGCTGGCTTCACCTTAAAAAGCAGCTGTTTTCGGTTTGAGAGGAAACCCTTTAGATTTCCAGTCTGTAAATGTGTTTTTCCCCCTTTTATATAAGATCTGACATATCATTGTTTCATATTATATCACAGATTTTTTCGATGCCGAGGTTTAATTGCATGACCCGCAGCTTTTTTATATACGGTACAGCCCAGCATCTGATTTCACCTACTGCGACACTACAGTAAAGGCATGTCAGTTAGATTTCCATTAGATTTTATTGACTCTTCCTGGCAGCGGTGGAGAATTTAACTTATTTGTTCAATCTTAACTATCAAAACATGCCACAGCAATCTCCACAAGCACGGGAAGCTTTTTCAGAAAACAAAAGCTGTTGTAGACCCAAAAACTACTTTGATTTTTTTGAGGAGACACACATCACAGCATAGGCCCAGTGGTGATATGTGCAGGCCCTCCGGCTCTGCTGTAACTACAGCTTTGGCTGTAATAAACAATGTAGTGGCCCCTCCGAAGGCTTTCACGAATGACTTCCTGTTTTGAAATCTTGAGTTATCTCATTATCTTAATGTGTCTGATTTCACTTTAAGTCTGATGTAGCCTGCAGCTGCACTGTGTGTGTGTCTGCGTGTGTGCTTCTTGTGTGCGAAAACATTTTTGCCCATGTATCATGCATGTGAGATTGTGTATTTGCATCTCATTTTAGTTAAGTGGTCCCTGGCATCAAACCAGTGTGCACTCTTCCCTCATTTATTACATTTTACAACATGTGTTGGAACCTGATGTTATTCTAAAAACCTGAGTAATGAACACTTGACTTGCACAGATGCCTTTATAAACGATGAGAAACACGCCTCTAAGATGTGTGTCCCTCTTACTCGCTCTGTCTCTCTCGTGTCTTTGCAGGGGAAGAGGAATAAGCCCGGGATGGAGGCTGCCAGCTCTCCAGATTCAGTGAGAGGTCGAGGGGAAAATAAAGCCATCAAGTAGGTGGCAGGGAGGGAGTAGATGGGGGCACGTGGGAATAATGTATGATGTGGTGATAGTATCACATTTGAACAGCTATTTGTGATTGCAAACTAATCTCATAGCTCTGTGCGTGGACTCAAATGCTTTCCCTGAAATTATGCCCTAAAGATAGTGAGCATTTATCATATATATATATATATATATATATATATATATATATATATATATATATATATATATATATATTATATATATATATATATATATATATATATATATATATATATATATATATACACGATGTGTGACGCTGCTACTGTGCCCATAAAAAAAAACTACCTGATTTAAATTTGTCCTTGGGCAGCTCTGGACCACTTCCAACATTGCTGCTATTTTTAGATCACTCTTTGAAAATCATGTTCTGACCTCCTGGTCTGCTGATGTAAATCAAAGGCTGCATTATGGTAAATGGTCTTTACCTTATATTTAAACCCCTCCCCAATTTTTAGACATAGCAACAGCCTACTCACCGTTTGCTCTAGTTGGAATAAATAGAAATAAGCACACTAAGCTAATTGTTAAGCTTAGGATATCGACAGCTATGAATATACTTCTGCCCCTGTTTCAAATATAATTAAGCATTATTGAATACAAGAGGGTGACACTAACAGCTTGCCACAAATCTATTAGCTTGTTTGAGCTATTTCCTTTGACATTTTTATTCTGGGTGCATACCTGACTTGTTTTTTTTGGTGTTTTAAATTCATACTGACTTTTCTCCCTTGCCTCCTTATCTCCTTTGTTTTGTTTCCTCATCGTTGACAGCGTGATAAAACACACAGGTCACGTCCTTCCATCCTCCTCCTTTCTGAGCGTTTCGACCCACTTTTCATGATACTGGGTGACCTTAAACTTGTAGTCATCCTGTAGCCAAATTCATGTCAAATTTATTTTAAAAGTATTTAAAAAGAGTATTTTTCTTTTTAGATTTTCTTTTTAATTTATTTATCAACATTTCTCGAGATCTGCTTTGTTTTCTCTTCTTTATATTTGTCTGTGATTGTTTACTGCTCTCACCTGTCTCACCTTTTGCTTTCTCTCTGGCTACAGCGATCTAGACAGAGACTTTTGGAATAACAATGACAGCAGCAATGTCCAACAGAGGTGGAGCTCCTACCCACCCAAGGAGTTCCTCTTAAACATGTCTCCCTATGCACCCTACGGAGATCCCCGCCTCACGCCCAAGTGAGTCTCATTCATGTCTGGTAAGGGACTCCTCTGTCTGGGCAGGGCTGTAATGAACAGGGGCTTCTGTACAACGCTGTAGGAGTGGTCAACATAATAAAATTAGATATTATTATAGTAGCAGATAGCAAATGGGTGATTTTAGTCCAATCTTTTGCTATTTGAGGTCATAGGTATGAGACAAATAGCACAAAAATATTCCAAATCAAAGGATGATCAATACACAACTCAGAGCAGTGAAAAGGTCACATTTAATAGCTTAAAGGGAAACAGAAAGCCTGATTTTGTAACGCTGTCAGATCACATATCTTTTAAATGGAATTCTCCCCTCATCCCCGGTAATCCTCATGTTTTTGTATTCAGGCATGTCCACAGTGAGGTGGTGTTTAGTATGCACTGCTGGCCATGCAGCAGCTGATAGAGATGTGCAGCACCATCCCTTAATATCTGTGATTCCTTGGGCTGCGCTGACACTAACTGAAATTATGCACAATTTCCAAACTGCTGCTTTCAGACAGAAAGGCTGTATAGGAGTTTGAGTCCTGTCTCTTTAAAACAATACAGAAGAGTAAACTGGGGAAGCAACAGTATAGTTTGCTTTAAATCACATACAGCGTGTACAAATGAATGTCTTTGATAGCTCCACTGCTTACAGCCCTGCTAACTTCACCTCAGTAGACCCTCCCTACCTCTCACCTGCAGCCCATGGACTGTTACCATGGAGACGGACAACCCTCAGAGAAAAGATCCCACTGTTTAACAAAACTTTTCCCCATTTGTGGTACTGGGGGGGCACTCAACGCCAAATATTAAAATCTTCTTTTCAGGATTGTGTAATAAATAACCAACATCCACAGAGGGTTGAACGTAGTGCACTAAGAAAATGAGTTTTTCAGTTTTTGTCAGGATTACTTTGACATTCAGAGAAGTATGATTATTTGCTTTCTGGCTGACATGATTAATACTACTTATGTAGTATGTTTTATTAAGAGCTAAAGCTTCTTTTTTCAAACTGAGAATGAACTAAGGGGCTGCACCAGAATCCAGTAAAAAATAAATAAATAAGGGAGGATTACTTTGGAGTGTAAGCATGCAAAGCTACTCTTGTTCAGGTATAAAAATATGGAGGTGAATGAGCATAATAGTAAATTAAATTAAATATAAATCTGCAGGCAAGATGTGGTCAGATTAGCTTGAGTTCAGAAAACATGTAATAGACACACCGGTCCAGTTTGTCCATTTCATGCTTTGCCTCTCCAAAACGTGAACATGCAGAAGTTGAATTACCAGCGGAGATGATGTATGAAGTTCATTTCAGGGTGCCTAATTGCCAGAAACGATTAAGCTGGCTAATATGTATTTACATGTAAATGTGTTAATAATGTCTGATAAAATGCTTTCCTGTGATTATTTTCATGTGGGCTTGAAATAAAATGTTTCCCTGTGTTGTTACTGCAACTTCTGCATGCGTGTCTGTTTCACATTTGGAGAGGCAAAGTGTGAAATGGACGCAGTGGACCAGCATGTAATATCTGTAATATCTGGTTGTAATGTTGGTCCAGGATCAACATTGCATCTGACCAATCACGTTGTTGTGATGTCATAACTTTGGAATGTGGAGCAAAAAGAAAAAAGAAGCTTTTGTTAATATAAAACCCTCTTCATGAAAAAAATTATAAACCTTTCCAGTGTTTTCTTTATTAATTTGAACAGTGTAATAAATATATTATCAAGTTAGGTTTCCTAGCCAAATTTATGTTACTGATGTTAGTATGCCAGTGATAGTTTTTAATAGCGTTAGCTATTTTTTTGGCTAATGCTAAGACATTGTGACTCGTCAGTTGTCGTCATGTTGATTCTGGACTACAATTGTTATGATGATAGGAGGATAATAACAACACCAACTCGTTGATATCATGCTCAGTTTCCGCTGAAGAAGAAGTGAAAAGCTATACCCAAATGAACAAACCAAACTGTATCAGATTTCCTTATGTTGATTATTGAACATGCATCAAATAAAGAGGCAGCTTCATTAATGTAAATGCAGAAGGCTTACAACAATGTGTGAACTGGTTACACTAAAAAACAGGGAAAGGTTATTTGAACAGTTACTTCCAAATGTTGCAAAACTGCTCAAGTGCAGTCCAATGCCCTAGTCAGTCCCCTGATCTCGACCCAGCAGAGCAGCTTTTCAGTTACTGACCCAGAAGCAAGCAGCAACTGAAAGTAGCAGCACTTAAGGCCTGGAAGGGATGAATGATCTCAAGGGATGAATGGGTTCTTTCATCTAATTACTGAAAACAATCCTTATATTTAAATAATGTTAGCTTGTAGCTTGAAAATGAGTAAGTGTGTATAAACATGGCTGCAATTCCTGAACAGTTAATTCTAAATTTTTGTTACGAAATCTTGAATCAAAAGGGAAAGTTTACACTTTCAGTATTATATTTAATATCTGAGGGTGGTACTTTCTTCTTTCCACCAGAAAACAAATAATTGTATTTTTAAAAATGTCCATCTGTTCCTTTAATGACGTAGTTTTTGGTCTGACTTTTTTCACTGTTTTGTTTTGGGGGGTTTTGTGAGTGTAAAGTTACGTGTTTTTACCCCACTCCCCTTTTTCCTTCACTCTTTCTGTGTTTTCTGCTTGTTGTCACTACTTGTACTATCACTCATAGTACTTTGAGTGCTTTAAGCCTCCCCGATAGCCCTCCTGAGTCTAGTCTACTGAGCCTTATTCCAAAAATAGTGACACTGTATCCTTGGTGTACAGTGCAACGTCTGTTTCATATCAACCTCCATTCCATCATTTAGATGCACCTCACACAGTCACTGAGGCATTAAGTGAACCTGTTCTTTCTTATTTTCTCTAATTATAACTCACTTGACTCTTTCAAAACCACCGGGCGCTCAGTTATTTGGTGTCTGCGCAGTGGTGCTGAAATTATTTTTAAATTCAGCGAACAGCAGTGATTATAGCTTTTGTTGTGATTGCATTTCATTATGTTATTGACTAGATTAATTCTGTGTGGCATTTGATAAGATAGTAATGGTGAGATTTCTGAATAGGGTGATAGTGGATCACTGAGCTATTTTATAGTCCTTACTGTGGCGATTCCTTTGTACAAAGCAAGTTTGTTTAGCAGCTTTCAAAGATGTCTTTCTGAGGTAAATTGAAAGTTACTGTTTGGAAACAGTTCAGACAAATTATATCTAAAAGCAAGGAAAAAAGGGATTAAGTCATGAAAAAGAACATGTTATTCGAGTCATGATATTCAAGTTCTGATTAATTATATCACATTCATCATTGCAAAAACAATCATTCACTTAACTGTCAGCCTACACTTAATGCTTGAATGTCGTTGTGGACGCCCTCCTGTTGTTCACCTGTGTGTCGTGTGATTTGTCCTCAATCAAAAGGTCCCGTACTGATCTCAGCGTTCTGTCTGTACTCGTCTCTGTGACGTCTGAGTCCAGGTCAGCTGGGGTTGGGTTTGTGGCATGCTGAGAAGAAAAGAGGACACTTTATATTGAAATGTTTTTTTTTTTTCAATGGGAATATTTGCAAATTAAGTGAAATATTTTATGCAAATGCATAAAAGTGCCGCAGGCGAGTTCTTGTGAACAGACTATAGCATTCTGTTTTCATACCCTGCAGTCTTAAAATGTGAAAATGACGCATTTGCATCATTTCTCAGCTATTATGCCTGCCTCCGAGAGCCAGCGGCTTGGTCACTGCTGTGTACATGTATGAGTGAAATGGGCAGGATGTCGGGTTCTTGTGGTCCTTTTCTTACCTTAAACTAGGACATAGTGGACTGAGCAGCTACAATAACAAAAGTTTCCTGAATATCACTCCACACTTAGTGAGAATCTGTGTAAATTCGACATTAAGAAGTTGCTTTAATAACATATTTTACAATGAACAGAGTAAGCTTTTGTGCAGCTTTGAACTGAATTATTGTAAATATGTTTTGCCCCCTTTTAGTGACCAAAGAGTAAGACAACTGTCCTCTCCAATTTAGTCAAAGCGTTGGTGATGAGCAGCTGCTCTTCCAAGTTTTTGTTATTCACTGGACACTTATGGCTAGACTGAGTGCCTGTGAAGTGTCTTAGTCATCGATTTGACTAACTCATAACACTTTTGCTCTCCGGCTCTGTGCGTCTGTCTCTCGTCTATCTCTCTCTTTTTTGTTTTGTTTGTACCTTCTCGTGGGTCTGTCTGTCCGTGTTTTCCTTGTCTACGACCCACCCCACCGTTCCACCCAGTGGGGCTGTGGATAAGGGTGGGCAGGGTGGTGCTGGACCCTCACCGGGGGCCAGTGACAGCGGGGGTGGTGCTTGCTCTGGGACTGGGGCAGGGCCCAGTCGCAGCGACAGCGTGCGGAGCATGGTGACGGGGGGCAGCAAGGCCGGGCGCTGGCAGACGGTCCAGAGCCACATGCATGCCGGAGGCCTGCGGTTTAGCAAGTGAGTGGCGCATGGTGACATGGGGCACGCATGAGGGGCAACAGTGGGCACAACAGCAGCATGGTGTGGCAATCAAGGAAGTGAGTCTGTAAAAATATCTTGGATGGAGTAGTTGCATGTACTCTTTTTTTTTTGTTCTTTTTACACCTTTGAAACCCTGTGCAGGTGACGACAATGTAAAGCAGGCTTTAAAGAGAAGATGCTTTGCAGAATGCACCTGCTATGCATGAGTAACCGTTTAAACCTCTTGGCTACAGAGAGCTTCCTCACTCATAAACAAATGCCATTTTTATGTCAGCTGCCAACCAAGTGATGTTGCAGACAAAGCAAATTCACGCAGTCGTACTGTTCCTCTGCAGGCTCCAATTTGCTGAAGGCTGTAACAGTTTCAAGAATTTCAGACAAAACAGATGCTCTCTGAAGATCTTCAGAAACGACATGTTCATTCATCTGAAGTAACAGCTTTTTAAACTCTGAGTGGGTTGCTGGATAAACAACAGGAGAGCAGTTTTATCTGGGCTAGTGATACGAATGAACCTTCTGTTAGTAACTGCTGGATGAATATGATAAGATGATACTGTAAACAACATCATTCGATAATGGTGCTGCATAGTGGGAGGAGGTAGTAAAAGTTACCCAAAGTTTGAGCAGTTTTATGGCTTCCGTTGACATGAAACTCCCTTTAATTAATCAGGGCAAAAGGCTGAAAACTGGATTCTTTTTTTGCTAAAGAGTCAGTGTGAGTAAAATGCAGCAACTGTAGATACATACAGTAAATACAAACACAAGGATGTTATCGCTCAGAAACCAAAGGGAAATACGTATACGTAAAGACTAGGGCCAAGTCACAGCATGGCCCCAGTCTTCATTTTGCGTTAACCAAAACAGTCCCAAGTTTCTAAAATTTTGAAGTAGAAATACAAAATAGACTCAGGATAGCTATTTGTTAGCTATAACCTTTCTGTGTGACCTTTACACATTCTTCCACTCATCCCAGGCCCCACTGTGACCCTTCTTTGGATAAGTGGTTAAGAAAATGAATGGATGGAATTAACAGCTGCCCTCATTGTGTGGCATTAAAAAAGAAATACACAAGCTTAATGTAACAGCTTTATTGCAGAGATAAAGATTTATGATTTGGTGTCATTACTAGTGATGTGCGATACCACTGATTTCCTTTCCGATCCGATACCAAGTAAAATTCAGGGTGGTATCGACGATACTGATCCGATATCGATACTTTGTACAAAAACGTATTTCAGTTATTGTATCTGAAATTATAGCGTCATAATGATTACAGGACATCGGATTACTTGTTCTTATCGCTTAATAATGCACAGTTATCATATAGAAATAAGAAAACTGAAGTTGTGCGCTATTTGAACATGTTGCCTGCCTGCAGCACTAAAGGACTCCGTGAGAGACGTCTGTCTCGCTCTAGCAGCACCTGTCCCTGTCCACTCCTCCTCTTCAGTTCGCCTCAACATAAGCTCGTCATATTCTGTGATATGATTTACTCTGAAGTGCTTGATGAGGTTAGTAGTGTTGCCACAACACCTCACTTTCTTGCCACATGTATTGCAAACTACGTCTCAACCGTTTGTGGAAGTAAAATACGTCTGCACATGACTCCATTTACGCTCAGCCATTGTTGTGAGTGTGCACAACAAGGGGCTGGACACATTTATACAGACGTACTTCGCACATGACTATGACAGGCGGAAGACTAAGTAGTTCCTTCCAATGTAGACAATCCAAATGATATAGTTTCTTTCCACTCTGTTCCTGTTAATGATAACCTACAAATTTACCCTAAATTACTAAAATATCAATATTTTAATATGAGTATCGATTCTAGAACATAAATGATTGGTATCGGAGGAATCGATATTTCAGTATCGATCCGCACATCACTAGTCATTACTATACAGCGCTATGACAAAGTTTTTGCCCCTTTCCTGATTTCTTCCTTTTATTTTTTATTATGGCATATTTGACACACTTACAAATTTCAGATAGTCAAAGAAATTTTAATTTTAGACAAAGATAACCAGAGTAAAAACAAAATTCATGTTAAGGGAAAAATGCTATCCAAGCCAGCCTGACCCTCTGTGAAAAAATAATTGCCACCTAAACCTAATAAATGGTTGTGCCCCTCTTGGCAGTAATCAATAGAGCATTTGCAATAACTGACAATGAGTCTATTATATCCCTGTGGAGGACTTTTGGCCAACCCTTCTTTTCAGAATTGTTTGTAATCCAGCCACACTGGAGGGTTTTCCAACGGTCATACCAAAGCATCATAATCAGATTTAAGTCCAGATTTTGAGTAGGACACTGACAACTTGACTTATACTGCCACATAAGCCAAGTGTCCTTGAGCTTCAGAGCATGAACTAACAGCTGACAATTGTGCTTCAGGGTTTTCTGGCAGAGAGCAGAATTCACATTTCCATCAAGAATGTCGTCCAAGTCCCGAAGCAGCAAAGCAGCCCCAGACAAGCACACTATCACCACCATGTTTGATTGTTGATATGATGTTCTTTAGATGCTCTGTTAGTTTTACATCAAACTTAATGGGATTTAAACCATCCAAAAAGTTCAGCTTTTGTTGTGTCAGTTCACAGAATATTTTCCTAAAGATTTTTTGGCCAATGTGAGCTTTTTGCTCAGCAGTGGTTATCACCTTTGAACTCTCGCTTGGGTGCCATTTCTGCTCTGTCTCTTTGTGAATCATGATCTGACCTTAAGTGAGGCCTGCAGTAGTGCACTTTGGTGTTCTGGGTTTTTTGCGATGAGTCCTGGATGAGTCGTTGATGCACTCTTGGAGTAAGCCAGCCACTCCTGGGAAAGTTCACCACTGTTGCAAGCCTTGCACCTCCATTTGTGGATAATGGCTCTCACTGTGGTTCACTGGATTCCTAAAGCCTTAGAAAAGGCTTTGTAACCCTTTTCAGACTGATAGATGTCAATGACTTTGACATATTGAGTTTTTTTAGATCGTGTCACACAGGTTCTGTTTATGTGATATCTTGGGGGCAGTTACTTTTTCACACAGGGCTAGGTAGGTTTGGACCCCTTTTTTTTACCTTAGTAAACAAAATCACTATTTTAAAACTGCAAATTTGATGACGTAACATATGTAAGTGTGAGAAAACATTTAAAAAAGAAATGTATGTTATCCAACAATGTAAATAATCACAAATAGTGCTTTCAAAACTACAATTAAGTGAATTTTTACAATTATAATTTGTCAAACAAACTGGTTGCTGAAAGCTGAAATTTTTTTTCAACACCTGTAGCACATACAAGATATAATGACAATAACATGTGTGAAACAAACGGTCTCCTGGAAACAGTTTGATCATTGAATTAAGAGCAGTACTCTAATATACAATAGATTAATAAGTGGAGCTCTACAATAGCGTTCAGCACAGTAGATGAAAGCCATCTCTCCACTCAGTCACAATTCCTTCATTATTAGCTAACTCTTCATAATACTGCCTGCCCCTGTTATGATAGAATAGATTAATTAGAAACTAGGAAGCAAAACTGGGATTTCAGAATTGATATTTGCCTCTTGATTGGACTGAAGATAATAGAAACTGCCTCCATGCATAAAATGATGAATGAAAATTAGGGAACTGGAGAGCTCAGCGCACAGCAAGAAAACACAGGCAAATAAACAATTTGCAAGCAAACCAAGAAAACATCTTCACCAATTAGACAACACATGCCCTAAATGTAGGACAATGGTTCTGTTTCCTCACCTCGCAGCATTTATTGAAATTGTGCTTTCTTGTGTCTGTGCATTATGTTTGAGTGACCTTTATTTAAATAGTATACTGATATAAACACGAATTTAAATGGTAAATGGCCTGTATTTGTATAGCGCTTTACTTAGTCCCTAGGAACCCCAAAGCGCTTTACACTACATCCAGTCACACCCATTCACCCATTCACACACACTTTCACACACTGGTGATGGCAAGCTACATTGTAGCCACAGCTGCCCTGGGGCGCACTGACAGAGGCGAGGCTGCTGGACACTGGCGCCACCGGGCCCTCTGACCACCACCAGTAGGCAACGGGCAAAGTGTCTTGCCCAAGGACGCAACGACCGAGACTGTTGGACTGTTGCCGAACCGGCAACCTTCCGATTACAAGACGAACTACCAACTCTTGAGCCACGATCGCCCCACAATTAAGTCATCCCACCACATTATTCTTTACTCCTATCACTCTGTTTTGTTTTCCTGCTCTTTTTAAATCCACCTGTATTTCCATTTCTCCTCTGGAATTGGTTTCTATTTTGGGCATTTACGTCTCTCTGCCATTCGATCTTTCACCCTTCACTGTTGATATTTTCTCGCTCTCCTTGTTTTTCACCCTCCTCAATTTCCCTTAATTACGAAATCATTCAAGGTTTATAGTCATCTTAATTGACTTTCAAGCAAGAAGAAATGTGAAAATAACCCTCTAAGTCAGTAATTGGATACAGCAGATAAAAAGGGACCGTGCTCAGGGTGTATGAATGACTGTGGCTGGTGCCACCGTGCCGATAAAGAAGGCAGTAATGATGTACAGTACCTGAAAGCACAATTTTAAGGGAAACCACTTGAAAAGAGCTTAGAATATTCCAAAAGATAAAATTAGTCAAACTCAAGACAGTGAAAAGACTTGAAGCAGGTAATAGGGCATGTGCTCAGACATCTGGCTTAATGTCACCATTAATCTAACAAGATATACTGATTTTTCATGATGTCAGCTATGAAAACGTGACTATTGAACCCCCCAAAATAATGGGTATTACACACTCACCAGACACTTCATCAGGTACTCCTGTTTAACTGCTCATTAAAGCAAATATCCAATCAATTGGTCAAATGGCAGCAAAGCAGAGTATGCTAAAGTTCAGACTGAGCATTTAGAAGAAAGGTGATTTAGGCAACTTGAACACACATAACCTTTTTAGACTTTTACAGAGAATTGTTGGAAAAAGAGCAAGTATCCAGTGAACATCAGTTCCGTAGATGAAAAGGTTTCGTTGATGCCAGAGGTCAGAGGGGGATGGCCAGACTGCTTTGACCTGATAGAAAGCCAACAATAACTCAAATAACCGCTAGTTATAATCAAAGTATGAAGCAGAGCATCTCTGACCTCACAACACAACAAGCCGTGAAGCAGGTGGGCTACAGCAGTAAAGGACCAAGAACAAGTTAAGAACAAGAAGCTGAAACTATAATTCTCATGGGAAGACCAAATATGGACAACAGAAGATTGGAAAAATGTGGCCTGGCCTGAGGAGTTGGAATTTCTGCTATGACTTTTAGACAGTGTGGTCGGAATTAGACATAAACAATATGAAAAATCCCATCTTGTATCATTTGCTTAGGCTGATTCTTGTGTAATGGTGTGGGGGATACACATTTTCTGCCCTTCAGTACCATCAGTGGCCTCAGTTAGCCTAGCTTACCAAGTAATGGTACTCAAATGGCCTCTACAGTCACTGGATCTCAATCCAATAGAGCCCGTTTGAGTTGTAGTGAAATGGGAGATTCACACAAGTGAATGTTGACATGCTGTCATGCCAGCATGGACCAGAATCTCGGAGTAATGTTTCCAGCACCTTATTGAACCTGTGCCACCAAGAATTTATGCATTTATGAGGGCAAAAGAGGCTTCAACTCATTACTAGAAAAGTGTAACTAATGAAGTGTCTGGTGAATATAGGGGTGTTAAAGGTGTTAAGTCACCTTCTTATTTTGGCTGTACCAAAGTTAGCTGCAAATTTTAGTTCATTTGCTCAAATCATCATGCAACAATAACATAGGTCATCAATTTCCTCTTTTAACATCCCATTATACACCTGCCCACCTGTCCTGCCACATGACAATTCCTTTATCAGAGGAACAATGCATCCTGTAGAGTAAAACACACCCAGACAATCAAATTCATCAAAGCTAAGAATCCTTATAAAATACAATAACTATAGTAAAAAATGCTTTACGTGAAGTAAACTTGATCCATAACGTTTTAAATTAATTGAAGCTAAAATTATCAGAGCACATATAAAGGGATGATCTACTGTAACAGTGTACTGTTATTAAAAATATATATTCTACATAGTCTTGGTGTACAAAGACTCATAAAAGTTTAAATGTTTAGGTTCAAATGATTAATTTAGAAGTTGTGCGATTATATTTTAGTTATTTCATGTTTATGCTTGGATGTGTGGTTGTGTGAACTGTTCGTGTTAAGATTTAAGTTGTTCATATTTCTTACATGAATATTTAGCTTGAAACTCTTTTTCCTCATCAGAGCTTTTTTCTTCTAATGATGATCATATCTTCAAAACAGTTTTGCCCTAATGACGTTACTGTCACGTCGATTTATGTCATAGATTTTGACTTTTTACTGAAAAATCGGACTTCCTGATTGCTGTTGCTCACCTGTTGCACTGATTATTCAAGCTGGGATAATCCAAGCCGTGAAAGTGCTCCTGCTAACAGTCGCCCATAGCTGTTTGTGTAGGAAAATAAATAAAAAAGTCAAACTTCTGGAACCCCAAATGCCCTCCTCCCACTTCAAAACCGTATAATTCTGCTCAACAGAAATCCACCAAATGTCTTTTATACATTAATTCACATTTATTCAGTTCGAATATTAGGCACAAGTAAACAAACACACTCATCAAAGTCTCTCCCCAGGAAAGACCTAATGGTGTGCTCCATGTGCGTTTGTATGAGAGAAAACGTGCATGCACCAGAGCATGTATATGAGCCCTGTCTTGTATTTACTTGATCCAGCATTGCACTGCTCCTCAGGGTGCTTGTCTCCTGGCTCTCCAACAGAGTCAGAGCCGAGGTAATACCAAAGAGCGCTGCTGTACACAACTCAAGTCCAGGCAGTAAATCCTCCCTCACTGCATTAGCTTCAGACAGAGCTGTTTAGCACAAGCTTACAGTCATCAGGCAGGGCAGTGATTGAGGGGAGGATAAGGGGTGAAGCAATATTACATGCTTGTAAGAGTAGCAGACCTGTAATTAGAGGGCAGACTTAAGGAACGGTGATTGGAGGTGGTGTGGCTATAGAGTGATATGAGGGCTTAGGGTAAAGAAAAGATGAATAGGCAGAGGAGAACCACAAAGGTAAAAGGAAGAGCTGCGAGTGAAAACATAGCAGGAGCCGACAGGACCTTTGAGAAAGATTGGTGGAAGCAAAAGGCAAGAAGGTAGAAGTAGGTCAAGGCTAATTAGGGAGATAGATAACAGAGAGAAAGAAATTCAGCACTGCAGATGGAGAGCCGAGTCTCAAGTGAAGAGATAGTGCTACTATACCTTAAGCTCCAATTTAATTCCACTTAACGCTGAGGTAGGAACCATGTTTGTAGAATCATAAAAGGGGAAAAAAACCTAATAACCTTTCAGTATATTGTAATTACAGTGGTCTTACGGGGGGAACTAGACTTTTGCACTTCTTGTGCTCTAATCAGACGTTGGAGAATCGAGTCTGTGATGGGAGACCGGACCGATCAGATCTTTTCAGACCTGATCACAGGAGTAATGTAAAGTAGAATAAGAGTCCAAGTCCACACGAGAATTAAGATGTTGGAGGTATTAGTGGTTAACTGGAGAACTTTCAGCTGGGAGAGCTGGGTTCATGTTCCTATGTGAAGTTTAAAGCCAGAGTTGATTGTGTGAGCAAATGCTCATATGCTTGATTGCTGGGAGGGAGTTGGCACAAGAAGGAAGAGCTGCAGGAGGAGATCTGTCTATGTTGAAGATTCACCCTTTCTAGATTTCTGCTGCAGTTTTAAGACCTGATCCCACTGAATGCATCACGCACAACAACAAAAAATCTCCCAAACTATGACCGCTGAACACATCAGAATGCAACTCATCAGTTTGTTTGCTCATAGACAGACAGACTGCCTTCATGTGTTTTCTTTTAATGGGCTTATCAGACTAGCTGCTCGTTAGTGGAAAAGCTGGCATGATGGGCATTTAGATTCAATGTAGAGTCACCCATGTCACTCCGTGTGAAATAAATTGATAATTTTATCAACCTGAAGGACAGCTGCAAAGAGGACTACACCCTGATTTTGGCATTCTGATGCTGCAAATTGTGCATTTCCAGTGGGACCAGTGTCACTGGCTGCAGGTTTTTAATTTGTCTGTGATTCTACAAAAAGCAGAGGTTTGTTTAGTCACCAGTTTGGATATGAATGATATGTTGTATGCCAGACTAAACACGTATGGTCAGCTAGGCAACATAAGGTTCAGCACAGCTGTTTTTTTGCAGATGTTTAACAAGTATCTCAAGCTTGTTGGCAACTCCTTCTTTACTGATCTTTGCTCTCTCTCAAGTCTCTCTCCCTTGGATATTCACTGCAGACTCCTAGAATTCAGTCAGTGCTGTGCTTATGTATGTTTTGGCCATTTTTATCCTCTCTTCCTTTTGATATCAACATAATAACATGTTACAAATTTGTTTTATACTTTCATCTTTCACCCTTTCATCTCAAAACGGCCTGCTCTTTCTTCTATATTCCCATTACGTATCTCTAACTCCATTTATTTCCTTTTTTTTTGTATCCATCTCTGTCCTCGGTGTTCCCATGTATCCGTTCAGCTTTGGGGACGCTTCCCTTTCATCAGCTTCCACCCTGGAGCACATCCCGTCCTCGGCTGTGGCACGCCCTCGGCCCCTGGTCCGGCAGCAGAGCCTCCAACAGCCCCTCACTCACCAGCCTCCTCCGGGTCCCAACGACCCCCCAGTCACCTCGCAGAGTCTGGGCCAGTTGCACACAGGCCCAGGCGGGGGGGGCCACCGTGGGGGCCCGCGGGGGGTCCGGGGGAGTCCGGCTGGAGCCTCCCGGTACAGAGGAACAGGGACAGGCCGATCAAGGTCAAATCCAGGCAGCTGGGACCACATGGTGGAGCAAATCCGAACCCGAGGTCTGGATGTTAAGTCGTTCCTGTAAGTACTTTACTTTCCTATAAGTAAAGTTGAGGATCATATGTGCAGCACTGCAAATACAAATTTCTAAAATTTAGTGCACCATTTCATTGTAGTCTCTTAAATTCTGCCTTCAGTTTTCAAATTATCGTTTGTGTGCTGGAGTGTGATCTGTGGCATTGTCAGTCTTCAAATCCTGTAAGTAATAGTATAAATAGTCGAATGTGAAATTACTTTGTAAAATAAAAGTTCTGCTTTCAAAAGTGTACCAAAATATAAATGTTTAATATTACTCATAACAAGAGAAGTATAGCAGGAATAATAAAATGGACCCGTGAGTGTCACACTAATACATAATTATCACTATATCATTAATGTTTAAATAGCTTTTTGCTGCTGCAGGTGGTTGACGGGGCTAATTTGACCTGTTTTAAATGCACCACATTTGTGGTTAAGTTGATAATAAATCATCTTTGTACGTAAAAGTAGCGGCTCAAACTTCCTTCTGAAATGTAGGCAATTAGAAGGAACACACTCAAATTTTAAATACTCAAAGAAGTAACTCAAACGTTGCATCCTACTGCTTGAACGTGGTGCTGTTAAATCTTGTTGAGTGCTGCTGAGAGGTGTTTTTGTTCGCCCCCCTTTTTTTCACTCATGCCTGACAAAATAAAGCTCTCAGTATAAAGCACCAGAAACAGAAAGAGACTCTTCATGAGTGTGGGATTTCTTGAAGGGCTGCCGAATAAGCTGTGGTCTAATAAAGTGACAAAATGGCAAAGCGTGTGCTTTTTACACAGGATGGAACCAAAATCAATTGCAATCCTCTACGGTCTCTGCAGAACTTCAATTTATTAATTTTGATGAGGTTGTCCCCAAGAGACTCATTTAAATGATTATTTTCAGGGTGTAGTGATATTAATATGCATGTAGTAGAAAAGGTGTGTGTCAGGCATCAAGGGTTTTAACATATTAGTTTTTCATTGCTGTTAATTGCCAATCATGTAAATGTCTCAAATAATAGGTGATATTATCTTCTCTTAAGGTATTTTATAATCACTTTCTAATGTTCTTCAGCTCCCATTTATATTTATTTGTGTTTATTTACTTGTGTGTAGTTTTCAATTTTACAAAAACAGCGCTGGCACATGCAAAAGTTCAGATTTAACATCTGTTTATTATCATATATTTAATATATTTTTATAGTAATTCCAGCAGGTCATAAGAAAAACAAATTTGATTTAAACTTGTCTGGTCTGGAACTGTGCATCACCACAGCATGCATATATTAACTACACAGCAGCACCATAAAATACAAACTTCTGTTTTTTTCCCTATTACGTGCATCTTTTATGTCTTGATTTAGGTGGTATAAAACAGCCAGATACCGCGGGATAGCGTTAGGCCTAACAATAAAATAAACAATCTTTAAATATTCAGATTTCAAAACTTGTTTTCTTCTAAAGTTTTTTTCAAGACAGACTGATAAAAAAAAATCCAATCATAAGCAGAAATCTTATAACAAGCCCAACATGGGTTACAAAAAAATAAAGCAAAGTTAGCCAAAGTCACGAGTGATTTTTCAACACCAATTTTCCAACTCATTCTTCACTGAGTAGAGAAGCTTCTGGTGTGCGATGGTCAGTGATTGTTTTTTGATACCGAGCATAGAGAGCCTTCCTCCACCCCTTGGCTTGAGTGATAGATTACAGATGATGTGCTCTGCAAAGCAGCCTCATGTAAAAGCTCTCCTTCCCGCCTGACCGCAAACATAGATGCTCACACACATCCATACACATAGCTCTTTGCTCTGTACCTTTTACATGTCCGCCCATTAGCAGTGTCTCCGGGGCTATTGACCTCCCTGCCTATGTGAATCATCATTCAAATAAGGCTGTGCACATGCACACGAAGGTGGTTGTCCCTGTCCTCGTGAATCTCGTTGGACCAAACACGCCAGCGGTTGACCCTGGAGGTGGTGGGAGAGGGAGACGTGGAGGTGGGTGGGGGCAGTGTGGGTATCATGCATTTGTGATCAGTGGTGTATAAACAAGCAAAAGCAGCAGTTTCACCCTCCAGCTGTGTCCATACCTGTCACGCAGTGTGGCGTCTGAGCTGCTCCCCTTTCATTTTCCGATCAATGAACCTGGTGTAGGTGGCAATGATTTTAGCGTGGAGCACGTGTGTCTTCTTTTGGTCATCTATACAAATCCATTCACTTTATCGATGAGCGTCATGTAGATGCTGTTTACACATCCCCAGTGGGCTGCAGCCTCTCAAGTACTAATGTGTTCCTCTTGTTGTCAATACTACTTCAACAAAGAGCACCTTGTTTGGTCGGGAGCACTCCAGAGAGTGGGGACAAAAAATATGAAATGTGCAGAGATGAGAGGAGGAAGATCAGAGAAAAGCTAAGAAGAAACTGAAAACATCAGGAAGGAGATAGGATTCATTTTTTTTAAAAAAAAATATTTTGATCCTATTTAAATCTATTTATGTTTCTAAGCAACATGCACGTCGACACGTGAAGTCAGCGCTGCCAACGTGACTGGCTCGCTGCTGCAGGAGTTAAACTTTTCCAGTTCAATTTTTGAGAGAAAATAAACATTTGGGTCTCTGCAATTTCATTAGCACCCACCACTATCTGTTATTCACAACAAAGGCATTCAGATAAACGTAAGACAGCAGCTAATCCACCAAATAAAAAGTAAATAAATAAATAAATGTGAGGCTGAATCTTTTATAGCTAAGCCTAAAACTAAGCCAGCTGATGTTAAGGGCTGCAAGACATCAGAAAAAAAACATGTTTTGAAGTTGGATTTGGCTTTTAAGGGAAGAGGTAGTGGCAAAGAATACTATATGTCAAGGTTGTCCTTGGATCATGCATGCTATGTTAGAGGGTTGTAAAAAATGAAAAATAAATGTGGTGAATGGAGAAAAAAAACTAGAAGAGTGTACAATATGTACATACATGTGACTTACTGTCTGTGACTGTGAATCACAAGGTTAGTTGTGGGCAAATGCTCATTTGTTAAGGGCACTGTTTGCATGGCCTTGAATTCATGGCGCAGTGTTGTTCAGTAAAATGCATTTTGGATGATTTCAGGCTTGTTTAGAGAGACAATAACAGCTGCAAATGAACATTGTGTTTCTTTGTTGCAGGTATGCTTGCACCTCTGTTTTTGTGGACTTTTCTTTTTGCTTTGCATGTCATTTGCATGTCATTTCAGGTGATTCTGTTTTTCTCTGAGACAATCCAAACCTTTCTTTTAGGGTTTTCTGTACAAATATTAACATATTTATTACTCACAGAGGCAACATACAGTGGTGTTAAAAAAAAGTGATCCCCCCCACTTATTTATCAAAAGTTATTCTTTGTTGAACATCACTTTTGTTATTCTCTAACAAACAAAAACAATAGTAAATGATAGCCACATATACAATGTCAGTGCAGTGTTGTGTCAGTGTTAATGAACTGAAGAAATTCAGCTTTGAAGCAATAAATTGGCAGAAAAAAAATCTCTACTCATCCTAATGCTACAGCATACAGTACATTAGGCAATCAGAGGGATTACACATTATCTGAAATGTTACAAAACTTTAATGTAATTCAAAGACCGGGTGACTTTTCTTTGCAAACTCACGGCTTCGAAGAGTTAATGGTAAAGAACAAAACTTCCCTGATAACTTAAGGTTTAAATCATTTGTGTAACAAACAGCACTGATAATAAAACCAAAGAATGAATAAATACTAACCTGGGATCAATGAAAAGTTCCGAATTAATTGTGCTTCCTTGTTATCTTTAACAAGCATACATAATCTACACTGCCAGACCAATAATAAGTCACCACATTCAGCTGAATTGCTGTGTAGCCTTAAGAAAAACACTTATCAATGAAGCTAATTAGAAAAAAATGTATATGGGTCAGTGGGAAAAGGGTATCATCAGGGCAAGAAGAGCGGCAGATGGATGCACCCATGATGCTTAGTGACTATCATACAAGCCTGTTGGGGCGGTGTTATCGCCGGGGGTTGCTTCAGTTGGTCAGGCCCAGGATCAGCAATCTTAGGTGCCCAAAAATGAGATAAGCCCCAGACCAGGATGACTCGGTTCTCCCATTAATGGATTTTTTTCTTCCGTGATAGAGCCGGCATATTCCAAGATGACAATGCCAGGATTCATCAGGCTCAAAGTGTAGAAGAGTGGTTCAGGGAACATGAGAGATCATTTTTACACATGGATCTGCCACCACAGAGCCCGAACCGTAACCTCACGCAGCGATCCATCTCTTGTGTATATTAATGCAACTCTCAGCATAAATAAATATAGTGATATTGTGTAACCTTATAGAAATAATGTAATGGTAAATGCATGCTGCTGTCAAAGCTAAAGGTTGTCCAACAAGGTATTATTTTTTTCTGGCTAGAAAATGTATATTAGTGTAAAAAACTATATATGCACATCAAACTAGCTGGCAGTCACATTTGGAATAAGGGGTCAGGTTATGTACAAAGGTACATGTCATGCATTAAAAAATGAAGTGTTTTCCAAATTCACTATAAGAAAATTACATTTTTGATAACTAAAACTGTCGGGAATACAAGCATTCATGTCCTATTAAAGAGCCTTTGTATCACTTCCTAGCTCGCAGGTTTGGATGAGAGACATTTAAAAGTGCAGTGTGGATTGAACATATGTTAAGGATGAAATATAATAGTGTCCTCACAGCAATCTACCACCTCTCTCCCACTCCCTGTCTTTGTACATGAATTGTGTGCCGTGTGTATGTGTCGCTGCTTGTTTTTTTTGGATGTGTGTGCCCCTGTGCCTATTTGCCCACATGCCTCTATGGTCTTGTGATGTCCTGTCTGTCTGTCTGTCTGTATGCGTGTGTGTCCAGTGAGGGGAAGATGGTTGTTCTGTCTCTAGCAATCGGGCTGGCTGAACAGGATGACTTTGCCAACCTCCCAGATCTACAGGAAGCGCCAGCGAGCAAAGAAAATGAAACCACACCAGAGAAAAGGTAATGAGAGAAAGAGAGAGGGGAATGTGAAGAATGTGAGTTGTTAAGCACAAAAACAAAACGAGCAGCCGAGGTAGCTGCTTGTCATACGGTGAAGAGGTGTGTAATGGATTGTAATTTTACGCGGGGCAGGGCTATTTATCTCCACTGTGGTGATGAAGGAGTGCGCACTGTGCAGTAGAGTCACCTGAAAGATCAACACTTCATGGCAATTTTAGTCTTGCTTGAAATGCAAATTATTCATAATTACCCTACCACTAAGCAGCATATTACAAACCAACAGTTATGTATTTACTGTTATCATAAATAATAACTGTATTTAAAGATGTAGACCTTCTTTCTAAGGTTTCACATTATCAAGACTTGGTAAACATAATCTGGTCCTTATCAACTGTTACAATGAGCTAAATATAACTACAATACATTACATATTACACTGTGTGATTATTTACTTATTTAACAAAAACTAAGCCAAAGTACAGATGCAGTGTGTGTAAGATTAACTACACCTTTATAGCTTTTATAGTAATTTAAAGGGTGAGGAACAGCCAGGTGCTGGTAATCAAGTGCAGTTTGATTAGATATCATCAGTAAGTGTGAGCATCACTATATGAAGGATTATATGGCCAATTTGAAGTCTGTCATTCTACAGTGAGAAAGATTATTCTCAAGCAGAAAACATTCAAAACATTCGCCAATCTTCCCAGGAGTGGACATCCCAGCAAATTCGCCCCAAAGTCAGATTGTGCAGTATTCTGAGAAACTGTGAAAAGAGCTACATCTCAGACTCTACAGGCATCAGTTAGCATCCTAATTGTTAAAGTTCATCGTGGTACAGTTAGAAAAAGACAGAACAGTATGGCTTATTTGGAAAGGTTACCAGGAGAACAGCTGTTCTCTTTAGAAGAACATGGCAACGCAGCCAATGTCTGCAAACGTAAATCCGAGCTAACGCACAAGACTTCTGAAGCAGATGATGCTCGCAGTCGTGTTTGGTGAAAGCCAAACACATCAGCACAAACATCCCATATCAGCTGTTAAGCACTGCGGTGTTTGTGCTGTGCTTTGTTTGACTTTCACCAAACTGGGTGATGATTTGTGCTTGTTTTGGACCCACAGGATCTCTGGCACTATGCAGGCATTGAGTCGACCATGCTAGAGTCAAATGTGAGGCCATCTGTCTGACAGCAAATCTGAAAAAGAATGATTGCAAAGAAAAGAAGTGCTTCAATGGCCCAGTTCAAAGCCAGTCCTCAGCCTCATTAAAATGTTAATCTGGGACTATGAAACATCTGTGTACGAATAAATATTCACAAACTTCCAAGGATTGAAGCAAAATGTAAAGAAGAGCGGGCAAAAATTCCTCCACAAAAATGTGAGAGGATGATAACGTCCTACAAAGGAGCGATTGCTTCAAGTTTTTGCTGCTGAAGGTGATTCTAGAAGTTGCTGAATCGTGGGGTGGGGTGTGTTTCACACACTGTTTCGATAGTTTGGCTTAGTTTCTCTTAAACTTTCTGTTAAATAACGACATGGTCTAATGTGTGGTGTTTTGTTGTTCATCTCAGGTTGTATTCATTTTATTTTATGACCTGGTAGGGATCAGGTTTAAAATGTCCTGGTGTGTAGAGTCTTAGAACTTAAAGAAAATTGATTAGGGGCTGTACTTTCTCTTTACTGTGACAGATCTAAATACCTCTACAGTGAACTTTTTATATATGTAACCTTATTGTTATTTCAAAGCCGATACTGCCAGCACTGTAATTCTGTTTAATAGTATGTCTTTTGTCTTTTTTTCCAAATAAAATAAAAATGTTCAATCTAAAAACAAGCCAGCCTTTTAAACTCCATAATGTACAATCTACTTCTGATGTAATTATTTTGCATTGTGTAAAACTTCAAAAAATTTGGGTATTAAGATTGTTAATCATCTTACAACAGTATCAGTGTCACTCCCAAATTCATTCTGCAGTCTGACAATAAGACCGACATGCTGCCTCAGTCGTAGAGAGCTGCAGCAGGAAACTTGCAGCAGATGGTGTAAACCCCACAGAGCTCTGATCTCAAAATCATGGAGTCAGTCCGGGATTACCTGAAGAGAGAGGACAGTGGGACAGACTGTGGCAAGTTCCCCCAAGATACTTGATACAACCTGTCTGCTGTATAACAGTATAAAGAATAACTGTGCATAAGCGTGGTGCTGTCTGAAAGCTTTATTTATTGTTGTGCTTTTGTACAAAGGTAACTAATCAAAATACCCATGACATTTTGTTTCTTTTTTTAATCACCCAAACCTTTAGTGTCTTTTCACTCCTCTGAGAAATTCACCCAGAAATAATACTAAGAAAGTATTTTCAGTGGGCAGCCCTGCTTGGTACATTTATATTAGCTGGGTTTCTACCTTTAATTATTAGGTTTTTCCAGCTTCCAGCACTAAAGAGCTTTCATTTCTTTTGCCTTTATTTTTACCTTTATGTTTTCTCAAATTTCTCTTTTGCATACCCACATTTTGAGTTCCTTTATCCCATTTTTCATGGCCTGTGTTTTCTCCATCCAGACCTCTGATGGTTGGCTTGTCTGCATCTCTTCACTGGTGGTTTGATCTTTGAGTTGCAGGCATACGGGAAGGGCACCCTCATTATTTACGAGTAAGATTCCTCACATGAAACACCCGTCTAAAAATATGCTAACCTCTCATCTACCAGTGATCTCAGAGCAGCCGTCAGAGACTAGCACAGTTTCTCAGCTAGTGAACAAAGGACTGAACAGGCTGCTCCCTTATCGCATCTGTGTTTGACGGATAAAGTGCTTATCCCACTGTTTTGACACTACTGGGCAGAGGATAAAGTAGAGGTGTAGTTCATCATAAAGGTGCAGTTTTTTTTCGAGGGCTCTGTCTGTTTGTTATGTTTTGTTTACCTTTGCAGAAATTCTGCTTTTGAATTGCATTAAGTTTCTTAAATGCTCAGAGTTTTCCCAAAACCTCTCTGCAGTGCATATTAGTGTGCCGTTCTAACTAGGTCAGCTGTGAATTTGCGATTGATGGAAAACCAGAAGTCTCTCTTGGAAGAAAAAATGTGATAAATGTTTCTTCTTCCTAATGTCCTTTTATTTTTTTCTTTTAATATTTAATATCAAATATCTAAGGACAAGTCAGGGAAGAGGACTAGTCTACCTCTTGTCCCCATGCTCTCTCCCTCTCGCTGTCTGGAGGTCTGTCAAACACCCAACTCTAATCACAGCCAGCCTGCGAGCCTCTACCCAGAGGGCTTGCGTGGGCCAAGTTGTCTAGTGTCCTTCCACAGCTAATAACAGCTCTCCATCATCATCTCTGTCCATCTCCCTCATCTCTCTTGTCTCTCCTGCTACCTCTTAAGCTCCCTGTGCCCGTCTGTTCGCTTGCTCCTGGCCGTTTTCACAGCGCCCAGCAGCCTGAGTACGACGCAAAGAGATGATCCGGCCAAGACGAGAAGCCGTCAGACAGAAAGAGCGGGAAACCTTTGTTCTCCGATTTGCAGAGAAATATGCAACAAGATAAAAATACACACACCCATGGAGGTCTGAGGTTCTGTTTGTTTATTAATGAAATCAAGTACAGCTCAGAGCACAAATATCTACAGACGTCTAATCTGATAACAGAGAAATGACAGGATAGAGACAAACCCAGTGTGTGCTGTGTATTAGCACAGATCCATATTTGTTGAGACAAGGTTAGTAATTGCGAGCAAAAGGAACATACTGTAGCACTAATATTATAATGAGTATGTTAGCTCAAAGTGCATATATATATATATATATATATATATATATATATATATATATATATATATATATATATATATATATATACACACACACAGAGATATTTGGTCCATCTGATCAGCGAAGTCCAATATTCACTCGTAATTTAGCTCTCATTCTCTACTGTGTCCAGACACTTGTTGCTAACTTTGTCACGCTGCCATCAATGCTGGGCAGGTAGCGTACAACAGATGCCTGATGGAAACAAGCTTGATGAAAGCAGCGGGACTGAACCAAATCACTGAATGCGTGGGCTGCTAAACATCTCTGTAAGGGCAACTGCAGAGCCGATGATGACTCTTTGTCAGTTCAGTATTCTGGGCTATCTCTTTCACAGTAGGCAGAGTCATTCGAGCCATTAATATGAAAATATTAGTGCAGCTTTAATGTGTTTCTAGGATTCAGTCACTAGTTGCTAATCTACATCATCTCAGCTGCAAAGCAAATTATTGGCACGAATCATATCAGAGCCCCTCATTCAAAGAAAAATATGTCTACAATAATAAAAAGATCTATCTTTTGTCTGCTCCATAGCAGCAGACCGCCGCCGCCTTAAAAAATGACTATGGAGTTAAAATAATAAAAATGTTAAATGACAGTAAGTGTGATGATCCAGACATCTGTGGTCACAGCACTGAACCAGCTACTGACAGTGACTAATACCAGCTGGACGCAATAAAAAATATCATATGATCAATTTGTCACTTGGATCACTTTTACGTAACAAGGCAACATTTTGTTTTTGTCAAATGAGAAAGCATTCGTTGCTTTCGCACTCAAGAAAACCTGCAGCAAAAGCGTCTTGTTGAAAATGGGATAAATGGCTCATGATAAATGGAAGAAAATCCCAATTTCAGAATAAGCAACGATAACCTAAAGGGTGTATATTTGTTTAATTTTCATGTTGTTGCGAGGGCAGCAAAACATGCTGAGTCATACAGGGTAAATCAGTGCTGACAGAGATACACCGTAGTGCAATGCACTCAGACATTAGAGCTGCTTATCAAAGCTTTGGATGCTTTGTTACTGTCTGTGACTCATCTAAAGCCTGAAATACTTGCACAGCATCCTGTTTTAATTGCTGAACCTCACCTCACCTCTAAAAAAAAGTGTGTCATGTTTTGTGAGAAGTTTAAATTTAGTGTTTGATTCAGGATACAAAGCCAATGTCAATACAGTGCTGTGCAAAAGTCTTAAACCAACCTTCATTGCTTAATATTTTGTTGAAGCATCTGTAAAATATATATGTGAATACAGTATATAAGGCAAAAAAAGATGTACAATTCCAACGAGCTTGAAAATCAATATTTGGTACGAGTACCTTTATTTTTCAGCACAGCCTGAACTCTCTTAGGCAGGCTTTCTTGTTATTTCTTTAAGTAGTGTTCAGAATAGTTCTCCAGGCTTCTTTAAGGACATTCAAAGCTCTTCTTTAGATGTTGGCTGCCTTTTCTTCCTGTACTATTGAGGCCCGGGCTCTGGAGAGGCTAACCCATGACTGATAGTGTTTCAATGTGTGTTTTTCTATCCAGGTATACTTTTACTGCGTTGGCAGTGTGTTTAGGATTATTGTCATGAAAAATAAAACTGTTAACAGTCAGCCATGTTCCAGACAGTATTGCATGGTGGATCAAAAAACTAACGGTATTTTTCTGTGTTCATAGTTGCATCGATTTTGACACGTTCCCTAACACCACTGGCTGAAACCATGACAAAGCTGCCACCATCCTTTACAGATGGCTGCAGACACCCACAGTTTTTGGCAATATGTTCTGCACATTTTTACAGTTATTTGAACCAAAACTTTCAAATTTGGATGCATCGATCAATTAGACCTGTTGTCACTGATTTCAGTCCAGTTCTTAATAATTTGGCATACCTCAGCCTTTTCTCCCGGCTCCCCTTCCGTAAGAACGTCTTGTTCACAGCCACCTTTACACATTTCTGATGCAGCTTCGGAAAACAGTAGATGGAACAATTGAAGGGCCATAAGCCAGGGCTTTAGGCTCTGTGGCTTTGTTTGCTAGATTTTTTCCTGTTTATTAAAGACATGACTTTCAGATAGTGTTTATCAGCTGTAGATAATGTTTTTGGTCTGCCATTTCTTTCTCAACTAATAGCTTTTTGGGAATCAACTGGTTAGTGGAAAAATGTTATTTTGTGCTTGCCAAACTGTTTTATCAGCATCATTTCTTATAAATTCAGCTAAAGAAATGAGAGGCAGGCTGCAAGAGCGCAAAAGACTGTGAAAGAAAATAGGTTCTTTGTTAAGTTGTGTGTAGACACAACACTGGATTTGAGTTAGGTGTCTTTTTTGGGCATGAATGATGGGTCGGTGTTTAGTGGCTTAACAAACAAAAAATGTCAGGTACAGCACTGGACTGAAAATGAATAAAAAACAACCAATGTTCAAAGACATACTTTGAAAGACCTTCAGAAAACCTGGAGAACTTTTGCTCAAAATTGCTTTAAAAATTAAAACAAAGTCAGGCTCCTTGGCAGCAAAATGTAAAGAAATGAGGAGAGGCTCAAGACCTTTGCACAGTGCAGCCTTTGTAATATTTCAGGTCAAACCTAAATACACATTTCATTTCCTGCTGTTCTTTTATCTGTAGAATAAAGCATGCCTCTTTTTCTAGGTTAAACTACATGTCCTGTAATCGCTTATGCGTAGCTCCATGCTATGTAAGTCAGTTTGGGTCACCGTGGTAGACCAGCCAAAACCCTGCAGTGTACTGGACGTAATCACCCACCTGCAGATAACTATGATGGAAGCTCTGAAGCTGTTTGTGTTATTATCATCTCAGAAAACCATTGTTGCATGGCGGAGCTGCATCTTAATGAGTTCAGAGATCCACCACACACAGAGATGCAGCAGAGAAATAAATATGAATAAACCCTTACTGGCCCCAGACTCTGAAAGCTGAGTTTGTAAAAGCTGTAAATACTTACTGCTCACTGCTTCCATTCAGTGCAAGCCATGCCTGTTCATTCAAATCAAATCATTATGATTTATAAAACTGGAACTGAAAGCTACACAGCTTATCATAGCTCATCCAGCTTTCAGCTTCACAGTGGAGAATTATTACTTTGACTGGTTAGCAGTTAAAGACCACCAACTATTCTGACAACACACTTTCTGATTCTTTTATTTTATTGCAGTTTTTTAACTTCTGTTTCCCAACTCAATATTTTAGCTGCAAATGATGCAATTAGGAGATTAGTACAACATTCATACCTAAAATCAGCTTGAAAGTCAAGTTTGTGTGTGTGTGTGCATCAAATGACTGAGATTTTTAAATGACGACCATCTCATTCTCCATCAAGCCGACTCTAATATCTAAACAGCCAATCACACTGCAACAACTCACTGCATTGAGGCATGTAGACGTGGCGAAGTTGACCTGCTGAAGTTCAATCCAGTAGAGCACCTTCCTGTAGCAACTGTGTGATGCTATATAAATTATATATGAGCTTTGTGTGTGTGTGTGTGTGTGTGTGTGTGTGTGTGTGTGTGTGTCCACGTGCATGTTTATATATTTCACCTGTGCTCTGATCTTTAACAATCAGTACCACACACGAGAAAGTTTGTAGCTAACTGGTGGAGCATATAGCAACCAGACACAAGACTATGGAGCATAAACAAAGAGAGGTATTTATAGAATCCCTAAATAAATGCTCTGTGTCTACTAAGAGTGTAAATATTTTGTTTGCTAACATAACCTTCATTACAAATTTATGTTGTAATAGCGGGTAAGTGTTGTGTTTGCAGCTTGTTCTGCTGCAAACAAGTAGCCAAAAATGAAAAATATCTCTATTTATAAGCGTTCCTAGTGTGTGAGCGCTTATTATTTTATGTTTTTTGCCCAAAGCCTGAATAGAAAAAAGGCTTAATTAGAAGAGATTTCAGAGATGAAGAAATTTAAGCCATTTTGTCCACCATTATGTGACATTTAATGGGTGTAATCACAGTCTTGAATGTCTAAATTGTTCAAATGGGTGGGAATCAACGTTGTAATCATGGCTGCAGTAATGTTGTACAGTATAAATCAAGCAGGAAGTTGCTGTCACCCTTTGTCAGATGGCATATCTGAATCTTTCAGTTGTGTGCCTGAGCCAGCAATCAGGCCGAGTCAAGCTTCTTAATGACTCTCCAGGCTGGCCAGTGGTCCCCACAGCGGCCTCTGAAGCTGCCAGTGGCCCTGGGAGGAAGGTTGATTGGAGGAAAAAAGCAATGTAGGTCAGCACAAATGAAATATCTTTTAAAAAAAAAAGAAAAGAAATACTGTCAGAACAAAGTCTGGAGCTCATTCACCATTTCCCTTGTTGCTGCTTGTGTCTCTGAGCAGGGAGCTGATTTTAGAGAGGCCACAAAAGGAAAGTGAGGGGAGTGTCACAGTAAAAGAGACAAAGATCAGCGAGGAGAAAATAAATCGTTTTCATGACAGTAAACTCACCTGATCTGAGTTTTCTTTATGTTTTTTTTCCCCTCCCAGTTTTCAGATGCAGAAGATGTCACTGCAGCCCTCTTCATGCATGAATTTACAACAAAAAAAAGCTCCATCCAGTGGATAAATGTCAAGAGCAAGTCAGTGGAAGTCTATTCAAAGAGCATCAAACCAGTCCAGCACTGTACATGGCTCCATTTGTTGTATTAGCCTGTGTGTTGAGGGGGGTGGTGCCTGAGTGATTTGTCCCCATTGGTGGGGAGCGCTGACATCGGTGCCTCAGCCTCATCCATCATGGGATGTGGGACCTATATTGTGTTTCATGGTCTCCTAGGGCTAGCGTATGATCAGCAAGACCCAGATACATGTTTATGGAGACACACTTCCTATTCAGGCCCTGAAAGTAACTCTCATCCCTCATGTTCTCACCCATCCATCCAATGTTGCTCCCTTGTCCTGTGCCGCCCATTTCTTTCCCGCCTCACTCATCAATTTCTACTTTACCCTCAACTGCTCTCACTGTGGTTTTTAACGTCACTGTCACCTGTCCTTTATCTCGTCTCCATCTCTCCTAGTTTCTTCCCTAAGTTAACTGCACAACCCTGTTTCCTACTTGCCTTTTGCCTAGCCCTTTCTCCTTTTCCATTTCTATCCCCTTATTCACCTTATCCTCCTTCTCCTGAGGGTGTTGACTGACATTGTGATGTGATGATGTCACATCAGCACTCCTCTGTCAGTGTAGATAACTGTCAGCTTGGGCAGACTCAGAGAAATCTGCTTCATTTCCAAGCACCAGAAAAAGCAATGGAGGTCCCCTGTGGACAGTTGCCCTGCATTGGTATACATTATTTTCTTTTTTTAAATACTAAATATAAATATAAGCACAATTATGCAAAGACTTAGCTCCAGTTCTTAAACATAGCTCTATTTTGGGGTTTGTTTTTTGTTTTTGTTTTTTTGGGGTTTTTTTTTTTTTGGGGGGGGGGGGGGGGGGGGGGGGGGAGAGAGAGAGAGAGAGAGAGAGAGAGAGAGAGAGAGAGATTTGAGGGCGAGGCTTTGGTTTTCCTTTTTTTTGCTGGTTTCATTTATCTAGTCAGGGACCACAGCTGAATGGACTCTAACGAGACACAGTGAAGCAAAACTAAGGGACAATCAAAATAAAATAGGAAGTAACAAACACTGAGACGTGTGAAGTTAACAGACATGACTGGGTAGACAGAGAGGTAAATAAAGATGGAGACAAGACTGACTTCCACATGAGATGCTGAGCAGAAAACAGAGACAAAACTAGAACATGAAAGGGAACTAATATCACAGAAACCATGAAACATAAATGTAGGTTAAAAAACTCAGAGGTACCAGAGAAGAACTAATTCACGAGTAAACAGTACACAGCTTGAACTTAAATCATCTCCTAAAGCAGAAGAAAGAATCATGAGACTCAAAACGCTGGGTCAAAGACCCAGAACCATGACACAGACAAGTTGCACTCACTGCCATCTCATTTATAAATTAGATGGCAATTATTTGCCTTTGCTAGTTCGCCTGAGAGTGATTGTAGTCTGAGTTAAAGTGCAATTGTTTAGAGATAAGTTTCCTCCCACCAGGCAGCCTGTGCAATTATCTTATCTTGGTCACTGTAGCTACTTATGATCAGTCACTAAATGCCAAAAATTCAATACAACCACCCAGCAACCACCTATTTTTCCTTGCCACAAGGAGGTTGCCATGCTATATTTACTCTGGTGTAACTGAGCTGTTGAAGTTTACTGCACATTGTAAAAATGTATTAAGGTTAATTGTCAAATAAGTTATAAATACCAATTTGACCCTTTTAATATTTAAGTAAAACAAAACATGAGTAGAATATATTAAAAAATATATAAAATATTTATGATTTAATCTGATGAATCTATTGCTAAACATTTAATAAAGGTTTTATTGCAGTCAGGTTACACCCTTGATTTCATATTGTGTATTCAGAAAACAGAAGCTCATCAGCTGCTTCATAAAGTCTGCATATAGACCCTTTGGTGGCACCTGTAAGCAAACAGAATCCATGTAATTGTGCAGCCATCACATTGTTTTCTTGTGTCTCAGCTATAAGGAGCTGTGTTGTGACAGAACAGTGGGATCAAAAAGATTTGATTATGACAATAAAATGAAATAAATAAATAAACACACTCACTGAAATTATCCTCGTCCATTACATTTGTTATGCACACATTGCTTTGCCTGCATTGAGTCTTCTGTGAAGATATACTCTCCCACTTGAGCTTCTTAATGAAAATGTCTTCCTTTTTTTTTAATCCAGTCTCTTCCCCAATAATTACTTCTATGACACACCTTTGTCAAAGCCAGACGAATGAAGCATGTTCCTTTCATTTATTCACTCTTTCTTAATCAGTGCTCACCAGCCTGTCCAGCAGACAATACACATGTTACACAGAAGAAGATAAGATTTCACTGCATTGTCCCTGGGGATGTAATGACCTGCTTTGTCCAATTACTCAGAAGGTGGCTTTCAACTCAGATTGAGGCCATGAGGTCAAAAGTCGGGTTTCAAGTTTCACTCTGGCAGATCGAAGTGGTTCTCCAGGGGATGCTTGTGTGTGCTTGTGTGTGCTTGTGTGTGCTCGTGTGTGCGCGCGCTCCTATGTCTCGTTTTATAAACTTCTTATGGTTCGTTCGCATTTCCCTACCATCAAAACAGCAAAGTAACGAGAGCTTCTTCAGTTTGATAGTCTAGAAGGGAAAAGAAGGTACAAGTCCATAGTTGCCCATTTCTGTTTTTGCCTCTTGTTTTGCTGGCTGGAGGTTATTCTGCACTTTCTTTTGACATTTATGAATCAGCCATTTTCAGCGTGAGCTCACACGTACACGGCGTTATGTGCTGAGGTGTTTTTGCAGGGTCAGAGGGGGTTAGAAGAGTGTAGGTATGAGGAAGTCAAAGAGTGTGTTTCAAAGGCATTTCTAAATGTTTGGTCCCTTTGCCCTGCAGGCTTTTTTTTTTGGTGCTATTTTTAATATATGCCCCTCTCTGAGGAACTTCCTTGGATTTCATTGCCCTCTTTTGAAGGCTCCTGTTACCATGGTTACTTCACCCCCGTGTAAAATACATGATGGTAGTGAGTACAACCTTAAGTGGGAGCACACATTTCAGTAGTCATGGTTACAACAACCTCTAAAGGATGAATTATGTAACTGGTGTTGTGTTTCAGAAAAGATAGTCACTAGCTGGCAGAAAAAGGGGCAACTCGTGGCTAGATATTTTTACTCCTCTTTGGAGAAATTCTTAAGTTGATAACCACGGCATGATGCATGTGAACACATTTTTTGCTTTCTAATGATTGCCAAAGTAGTGTATGTATTTCTGCTGCTGAATACAGATAACTGCAGAGCAACATTTCAGCTGTTTAGTGAGAATTATCCTGGAAGATAATTACTCCTTCTCCTCGTTCTCTCAGAGTAACAAAGGCCTATTTTTGTCACGTCTCATCATTTTCTTTATATCTCTGCACATAAAGCTAATTTGGGGATGTTATCATGTCTGTCTGAAATATTATGCAGCACCAGTGCTTTGCTGCAACCTGTGTGTGGATGTGTGTGTGTGTGTTTGGCAGTGAGTAAATATGTATATTGACACGCATGGATGAACTCACCTCCCTACCACACCCAGTAGCCTCAATGTCTCCCAGGACATTACCGTCAACAGGCGTGATTCGATGACACAGGAAGCAGCAGCAGGTTTTTATTTGCAGTTCAGGGAGGAAGGAAGTGAAAAAATAAAAATTTTAAGGCAGATCACCCAATAAAAATTTTAAGAGACCTCTTATGTTCGTTTTCAGCTCCACGTTTTTATTACTGAAATCTTCTAGAGTATTTGTGCATGATCCGCAGTCCACACAACATTTTAGCTCCTGCCTCTTTAATGCACTAAATGTTTGCTTTTTTCTGATTGGATGCTCCTCTCCTGTCTTCTGTTTTGTTTGGGCTTTTGAGCATTGTCACCTCCATTTGTCAGTATAGGTTCTGAAAACAAGCTGGAAACATACTGAATAATATAACTGCTTCATAATTAGCAAAGTTAACTTTTGAAAGCCACCTGTAAAAATTAAGACTAAGCGCAAACATCCACACAAAGAAAGGACGCTTGGTAAAGAGATGGGTGGTTGGGAGGTCTGTGTCTGAGGTGATGATATAGGGAAATCACATTCAAGAATATGGGGTTAAAAACCAAATTTTTAGAGGAGCCTGAAGCCTGCTTTTCAGAAGCGCTGGTCTTCTTATTTGTAAGAGTTTCCACTAATATAGCAGTATCTAAAAAAATATCTGATTGCAGCTGACTGCACTCTGCTGGACAGAGAGCTGGTGTTGTACCTGGAATCGGCTGGTACTACTGGTCCAGTTTGTCTAAATTACGGCTGGGCTCATTGTGGACTTTACTTTCAACATCTGCTCCAGTTGTTCCTTTAGCTCATGCTCCTACTTTTGGATATTGCTTTCTGAATAGATTACCACATCTGTCACAACTGCAGCCTTCTCCTTCTTGACTACCACCACTATGTCTGGTTAGTTGGTCAGCAGCTACTTGTCTGTCTATGGATGGACTGTTGTTTTCAATCACCTTTGGTGGTGTCTCCCATCAGAACTTGGGGACGTCTAGTCCATATGTTGCACAGATGTTGCTGTACACTATCCCAGCCACTTGGTTGTGCCTCCTCGTGTATGCAGTCCCAGCTTGCATCTTATATTGGTTATTATCATATTCTGTGTTTCAGTTTATTCTGGTTTAGGGTTTAGTTCTCAAGCTTTGTTCTGGTGCCCTCGTGTTTCCTGTAGGTTTAGTTCAGTGTCAAGCCTGCGTCTTTGTGTAGTTGTTTCTTGTTTCCTGTTTTACTGTGAAGGTTCATGTCTCATGTGAGTGTATTCAGTTTTGCTTCCCTTGTCTCATCTCGTCAATTACTTCCAGCTGTGTTCCCCACCTGTGTGTAATCTCTCCGTGTTCTTCTGTGTGTATTTAAGTCGTGTCTACTCGTGTACTAGTCCCTGGTCTGTTTGTGTTTCATCCATGTGTTCTCCCTGCTAACTACCGCCATGTGCCTCTGCTCACCCACCTTTGTGTTTGTATTCGTGTTTTATTTTTTCAATAAACACCCTTGGCACCTCCACGAGTGCCTGCGCTTGGATCCTCCTTTACTTTCTCCACACGGCTCATCCCATTCGCCGTGACAACTACTATGTGCTACCACAGCCTCTATGGATCTGTGGCGTGGGGTCTGTTCTTGTTCTGTCCTTTTAGATGGCTTTTTCCAGCCACTGGTAGGATTTCTTGATATCAGCCACTTCTGCTATCTGTCAGTGGTCATCCTTGACAGTTCCTCTTCCTGTTTCTTAGGAATGACCAATCTTCAGCTGCCTAAGCACCTCATCTCCGGGTACCATGTTCCTGATATATTCACGAATGCTCCGTGTTTCATCATGGATTGTGGTTCTGACAATCACTAATCCTCGCCCTTCCTCATAGAGCCTTTGGGTGCTGGACCTCAGTTGGAGATCTCTGTCATTGTGAGTTTTGGTGTCCTATCAGTGGCATCTGTCTTCCTTTGTGGTCAATTTACCATTCTAGCTGGGTATCTGATGGCCTATAGGGCATGTGTATTGATGTCTTCCTCATTCCTACCATTTCGATGGCTTCTCAACACCTTTTTCTGGAGGTATTTGTTTGTGGCTAACCTTTGTGCATCTTTAACATGGTTTTCATCGGCTTTTGCGATACTCATGCATTTGTAGCTTATCCTGTATATCTCCTATTCTACCTTCTGGGAGCTCCAGTCCTTTAGTCTGGATCACCTTCCCTCACTTTGCAACCATTCGGCCACACTTATTGAGTCTGAATGACATCCTGATGTCCTCACTTTAGATCCTGGTGAGGTGAATCAGTGAGTCGATGTCTCGTTCACTCCTGGCATATAGCTTGATGTCATCCATCTATATAGAGGTGGATGATGATCTCTCCAGTCGTGAATCTTAGTGCGCTTAATGATGGGCTGGTTTAGGGGTACCAATCATATGCAGGACAGCCTCAGGGACAATGTATCACCTTGGTATGTGCAGTTCCCTTCAAGTTGGCCTCCAGCGTTGTCTTCCACATTCCCATTGAGTTCCTGATGAATGTTATTAGTGCGCTTTTAGCCTTGTACAGTGGCCAGCACTTCAGTATCCATGAGTGGAGCATAGAGCCGTAGGCTTTCTTGTAGTCAATCCAGACCAGCAACACCCATGTCTGGAACACCACAAACACAACACTAGTGGACCTGAGTAGCCTGGGAGGATGTAAAGGAGTAAATGACTAACTGCACAAAACAAGTGCTAATGGTAATTTGTTTAAGTATCATGTTTCTGAATGAAAAAACTGTTGTCCAATATACTGGTGTATCGCATCACCAAATATCAGTATTAGTCTTATAAATCCTATGTTGCTCAGGCTCTAATCACCTGAAATGCAAAAGAATCAGACCCTTTTGTTTTTATTAGATATGTTTAAAATTTATAACCAATTAATGGCATCTCTCTTATGATAAACGAGTTGAACAAATTTTTACATTACTATGAATGGTATCTTATTTTCTATAAATGTTTTGTCTGGTATATGTTTTATGCAAACTTTGTGTTTTCACTGAGTATTCAATGATAAATGCACATGTTAGAGCAATGTAGTGAATTATGCTTTGTTTTCTTGTTGATAAATTAGGCTATCAAGCTGAAGAGAGGGAAGGGCTTGACAGATGTTTTCTGCATGTCGAGCTGGATAACTCCCAGTTTGGATTCATACATTATAATGGCATTTTTTGGGAAGGGGGGCTGTCTGTTTTTTGTTAATCGTTTATTGCTTTTCTTGTGTCTGCTCGAGCACTGAACAACTAATTGTGTGTCTCATGTTTGAAAGACGGGAACATTTTTACAGTACCTGTTAATTTATTATCCAGCACACTTTCCACTGGTTGCTTTTAGAGGTTTGTTTGACTCTACCTGAATCTCTCTACTTGAGCTTTATTCATCAAGTAAAAAAAAAAAAACTCTCAGTACCTCAATATACTAGAGTAGACAGAGGAGTGAATATGTTCTCATGCATAATCTATGCAAGTGTGCATTGATTAAAACTTTTTTTATATACAACGATCAGGCATAACATTATGACTGCTGACAGGTAAAGTAAATAACACTGATTATCTCTTCATCATAGAACTTGTTAGCTGCTGCAATATATAAAGGAGCAAATAAACAAACTTTGTATCCTTAAAGTTTAAAAGCAGCATAAAGTATAAAAGCATAAGGAGCAAGTCTGACAAGGGCCAAACTGTGATGGCTAGACGGCTGGGTCAGAGCATGTCCAAAGCTGCAGCTCTTGTAGGGTGTTGCCAGTCTGCTGTGGTCAGTATCTATCAAACGTGGTCCAAGAAGGAACAGTGGTGAACTAGCAACAGGGTTATGGGCAGCCAAGGCTCACTGATGCACATGGGGAGGGAAGGCTGACCCGTGTGGTCTGATCCAAAAGATGAGCTATTGTAGCTCTAATTGCTAAAAAAGTTCATGTTAGTTCTGATAGAAAGGCGCCAGAATACTGTGTGCATTACAGTTTTTTGTGTATGGTATTGGCTGCATAGCCGCAGACCAGTCAGAGTGCCCATGCTGACTCCTGTCTACCACCGAAAGCACCAACAATGGCCATGTGAACATCAGATCTCGACCACAGTACAATGGAAAAAGGTGGCCTGGTCTAATGAATCACGTTTTCTTTTATATCACGTGCATGTGCATCGCTTACCCGGTGAACACCTAGCACCAGAATGCACTATGAGAAGAAAGCAAGCTGGTAGAGGCAGTGTGATGGACAAGATAGTGTGGGAATCACATATCATCATAACATTATATCAAAATAATACTATAACAACAATAATTATGGTTGTTGGGTTTTTTCATGTCTTAAATAAAACATGGCATGAAAAACACATGCAAAAAATAAATTTTCCCTTCTCACTGAAACATTTATTAAGGACTGATTATCCATTTATTAATGCCAAATAGGCTATTTATACATACTTAATAGATATTTTGTTCAAAGTTTGTTATAGACACATATTATGTGAAAGCTGACGCAAGCTAAAATATAAAAGTATGGAATATGAATAGCATGTAAGGGTTAAGAAATATGAAAGATTAATTAAGTTATACGTTTGTGAATTGATTACATAGAATGAAAATGTCTTTTCAACAAAACTTTTATTAGTTAGTTAACATTAATGTTATAAGCCCTCAGAAATATGAAGGGACTAATATAAAATCAGTGCTTTTGGGAAATGGTGATATTGTTTAAAAAGTGTCCCACAAAGTTAAGAGTGGAACAAACACTGTTTTTGATCACAACAATAAAGGGATAGCCAGCATTCAAAGATTCAAAGGATAGGAATTTAAAGATGTGGACCAAGACCAGGAAAGATAGAAGAGAATTACTGAATCATGGTCAAAACATTTTGTGATTTCATTTAGTTTTGATTTTTGTCCAAACCCAGATTGTATTTCGTGTCTTTACTATAATCAAGAGCAGAGAACTTGCTTTAATCCACCTTTGTGCTTTCAAGCATATGTTTTCAGTGGGGACCGGTTTGAAAACTGTGGTTATTGGCACAGTCAAAGTAATTCTAAATGTCTGCTGCCAACACTAAAATCTCAGCATCTCACTTAGTACCTAAAATGTTAAAATGTTTGTTTCTATATTCCAAGTAGGTTGTACTGTTGAGTTATTTTCCTCTCATTTTTTTTAAATGAAACGTTTAAGAAGGATTTATTTTAAATATTTTTTCAGTGGTAGCTCAGTTTCATGGATAAGACATTCCTCACTTTAAACTATAGGGCACATAATATATGCTTGTCAGCTGGTCTCTACCCAAAGAGTCTATAAATACTTATTTGTAGGAAGGGTTGGCAAAGTGACAGCCCAATGAGCCCTACTAAATCACCATCAAACACACAAGACAGAGGCCACATGAATCTTAAACAATGAACCTTACATAAACACAGCTGGGCATTTTCTCTATTATTTCCCTACAAGATCTCCTTTTTATTTTGCTGTGAATATTTGTCGAGAAATGACCAAAGCCATGTAATGTGCATTCAGTCCTTTAACAGAGATCAGGCATCACGTTATAACCCCCTTTCTAATATTATACTGTCCACCTTTCTGCTGATAAAACAGCCCTGACCTCTTGAGGCATGGACTCCACCAAACCCCTCAAACTGTGCTGTGGTATCTCACACCAAGATTTTAACAACAGTTAAACTTTAAGTCCTGTAAGTTGCGAGGTGGGGCCTCCATAGATTAGACTTGTTTGCCCACATTATCCCACAGATGCTAGATTGGAGTGAATTCATGTCAACATTTAAAACTCATTGTGCTCCACAAACCATTCCTGAACCATTTTTGCTTTGTGGCAGTGCACATTATCCTGCTTAAAGCCTATGCGCATCTTACCCTGTTTGCACTGCGGGAGGAAGCCATAATACCTGCAGGAAACCCGTGCCAGCACATGGAAAACATACAAAGTATAAGTATCAGTGTTGGGCACCTTACTTTGAAAAAGTCATTAATTATAGTTAGTAGTTACTTCTTCAAAAAAGTAACTGAGTTAGTAACTGAGTTACAAGATTCTAAAAGTAATTAATTACTTGAAAAATAACTATTGCGTTACTTTAAAAAAAATTTTTTAACCCTCTAGGGTCCAGGGTATAATTGGCCATTTTTCACTACTTTTGATTTTCCCTCCACATTTCACCTTTAAAAAGTATTTACTTTGCCTTGTTCGGTATCATCCTTTTGGTCGTCATGGTGCATTTTTTCACCAAAACGAACGGGCTGTTTTTTGTTTTGTTTTTTAATTTTTTGTTCATAAGCAGAGAGTACTTGCTAGCGCTGTCCTTAGACAGTAAACATGAAACTATTCAGGAAGAAACACGCGTATATATATTGTTTATCATGACTCTGGTTTTACGTGGCCTATCAGCACAGTTTAAAAACTGGTATATATCACCTTGTTGCTTTGTCATCTTAAAGTCATGTGATTGGCTTACCACGACTACTTTATTCTTCCTCAGCCAAACAGCAGCACTCATGCGATTGTTTTGCCCCCTGAGCTCCAGGTGTTGTGCCAAAAAGTGATCGTCTGCCAGAAAGTGATTGCCATCCGCGGGAGCGCGTGGAGCTGCTTAAAGCTGTAGTGCCCACATTACTTACGTAGACAGCTACTTCCGTGCAACTGATATAAGATGCGGTAAGCTGAACACAGCTTCAACTGTCTGTTTGTTGAAAAATAGTAACGCGACTGCACCGCATTTTGTTGTTAGCAGGGCTGGACTGGGATAAAAAATCGGCCGGGCATTTTGACTAGAGACCGGCCCACCAGGTATTATAGGAAAAACCATAAAGCCTTTGAATGAAAACAAAAACTGTTGTGAGAGTGATGTACACTGTCTTGTTGGTATATGTATGATGTCTATAGATTTTATATCAGATAACAACTTTGGTTGTAAGATTCAGATAATTACTTATTAAAAACTAGACATTTTAAATGAAAATAAGAAAGAAAAGTATTTCTTTGTGCCTCCCTTTCCCTGTTAATGCCCTACCTGGGCCCCTGGCAAAACTTTGCTAGACCCGCCCCTGCACAGTTACCAGCTGTTAGATACTTAGAAAAGGATCCTGGTGTTATTTGTCTCTCAGAAACAGTTCATAACTTCCCTTCAACTCATTCATGTCACCTAAAAGGTAAACCTGTTTCTCCATCACCTGTTCAGCTCTGATGATTCAGTAAGGACATCTCCTGGTTTCATCTTCATGCTTCCCTCTCACCACATATCCAAACGGATATCATGACCAGCAGCTTTTACAGCTGTGGCTCCAGCAAACATCAGCTGATACTAGAAATTAATATTAAATAAATTCTAAAAAAAAAGCTGATCAAGCTTAAACGTGCTGCTGTTGTTTAGCGCAACATCCACTGGTTTCCTCTTTCTGGCACAAAGTGGGAGATAAACAAACAAGAGAGAAAGTAGCTACAGCTGATCATTGATCAGTTTCATGATTGAAGTAGCAACAGGAGAGGGAGGGGGAGAGAATGAGAGAAGAAGAGGCAGCTGTGCAGCGTAAACACACAGAATAACTCCAGCTTTGTGTCTTCTTCCATTCTAGCTGAAGTCCGGGACAAACTGTGTTCCTTTTCAGCTCAATACGAATAATATTTTCTCTGAATGCGGGATGATTCCGTTTTTTACGGGACAGTTGGCAACTCTACTAACTAATCTTATGAATAAAATAAAGTTCACTATCAAATCAAATCAAATCAATTTATTTATATAGCACTTTTCACAGGATAAAAACCACAAAGTGCTTCACAGTAATATAAAACAGAAATACATAAAATACATTAATAATAAAACACACAGCACAAATCTAATTAAAAGCCAATCTAAATAAATGAGTCTTAAGTTGCTTTTTAAAAGAATAAATACAATCAAGGCAACATAATGATGGAGGGAGAGCATTCCACAACCTGGGGGCCACCGTACTAAAAGATCAGAAATGTAAGCAGGGGCATCACAATTCAAAGCTTTAAAAGTCAGTACCAAGATTTTAAAATGAATTCTGAAATGTACTGGAAGCCAGTGTAATGAACGTAACACTGGTGTAATGTGCTCTCTTTTTCGTGTCTTAGTTAAAAGCCTTGCAACAGCATTCTGGACTAACTGGAGACGGTCAAGATTCCTTTTGCTCAAACAAAGAAAAAGGTTGTTACAATAATCTAAGCGAGAAGAAATAAAAGCATGAATAACAATTTCTAACTCAGACTTAGACAGCAAAGTTTGCAGTTTGGAGATGTTTCTTAGCTGAAAAAGGCAGTTCCTAATTAACTGGCGAGAGTGTTGTTCTAGGGACATGGCAGAATCAAACATCACACCTGAGGCTCAGGTGAACAGATGAGCCAAGAGAACCAAGATGCTGTTTGATTAGAGATATCTGGTTGTCGGGGGCAATAATTAATGTTTCTGACTTCTCAGAGTTCAACTGTAAGTAGTTGTCACCAAGCCACTGTTCAATGGAAGCTAAACATTTAATTAAAGAGGACAGTTTATGGACTTCCATCGGCTTAAAAGAGCATCCATCCATCCATCCATCTTCATCCGCTTTATCCGGGGCCGGGTCGCGGGGGCAGCAGCCTAAGCAAAGAGGCCCAGACCTCCCTCTCCCCAGCCACCTCCTCCAGCTCATCCGGGGGAACACCAAGGCGTTCCCAGGCCAGCCGAGAGATATAATCTCTCCAGCGTGTCCTGGGTCTGCCCCGGGGCCTCCTCCCGGTGGGACATGCCTGGAACACCTCACCCAGGAGGCGCCCAGGGGGCATCCTTGTCAGATGCCCAAACCACCTCAGCTGGCTCCTTTCGATGTGGAGCAGCAGCGGCTCTACTCTGAGCCCCTCCCGGATGGCCGAACTTCTCACCCTATCTCTAAGGGAGAGGCCAGCCACCCTTCGGAGGAAGCTCATTTCCGCCGCTTGTATCCGCGATCTCGTCCTTTCGGTCACTACCCACAGCTCGTGGCCATAGGTGAGGGTTAAAAGAGCAATAGAGCTGAATATCATCAGCATAGAAGTGATAAGACACCTCAGGGAACTGCCTAATTATAGGTCCAAGAGGTAACATGTACAAAAGAAAAAGAATAGGACCCAGAACTGAACCCTGCGGTACCCCACATGTCAGATCTTTAGAATGTGACATAAACCAATTCGCAAAAACACTAAAAGATCTGTTGGAGAGGTATGACTGTAACCACTTCAAAGCCAGACCAGACACACCAACTACGTCCCGGAGCCTGTTAATCAGGTCAATGGTGTCAAAGGCAGATGTCAAGTCCAACAAAACCATGACTGAGGATGCTCCGGAGTCAGCTGACATCATAATGTCACTAGAGACTTTAAGTAATGCGGTTTCTGTTGAGTGACTTTTATGGAAACGTGACTAAAATTTGTCATAAATTTCATGTTTTTCTAAAAAAGTGGTAAGTTGATCTGCAACTACTTTTTCCAGAATTTTCGATAATAATGGAAGCTTAGAGATAGGCCTATAATTCTTAAGCTGAGTTGGATCCAAACTGCTCTTTTTTAATATCGGCTCAACAACAGCAATGTATCAGTAACATCATAGCACCCACCCAGCTGTATAGAAACTCTGTCACGCTAGCTAGTACACAGTACGAGTTATTGTAACTGACTGTAAAAAGTTAGCACAAATAATAAACTCCACCTAAACTTGGTTTATATCTGACCCAGATAGACTGTAGGTCATAACTTCCTACCTGAAGTTCAGTTCACCTGACACTCGGACCGGTGGCCGCCTCGGGTCTCTCCTCCTCCTGCCTCCCCTTTCCCTCATCCGCCTGCTGGCCTCTGTGGAAGGTCCGCCATAGCCACCACCAAACAACTGAGTTATTTTTACACATCGGCCAGCGTCTGGCCAATCCACCATCTTTCATTGTTTATACCGTTACAAAAAAACAAAAACAAAAAAAACACCCATCGGCCCATAAAAATGAAAAATCACCATCGGCCCACCGGGCAAATGCCCGGTATGTCCGATGGCCGGTCCAGCTCTGCTTGTTAGTAACGGTAATGGCGTTGTAACGATAGAAATAGTAATTAGTTAGATTACTCGTTACTGAAAAAAAGTAACGCCATTACTTGTAACGCCGTTATTCCCATCACTGATAAGTATGATCAGTCGGGCCCCTTAGGCCCACCCACAATTCCATGTTAGGCTCCTAGGCAACGGCACTAACTACTCCACCACCACAGCACAATTACAAGTCTTGTGTCTGTGTCAAGGTACCCTCTGTCCACTCTATGAACTCGATGTGCACCATTTATTCTCACTGTTTGATCCTTCAAAGCTTAGCAGGTACCTGGCTCTGTAGGAACTTGTTCAAATATGGTAGGTCTCATGAGAATGTCAGGTTTTCCATTTAACTCGTCTCTTTGCTTTGTAAAAAAAATGTGCGTTAAGTGTTAATTTGTGCTTTGTGAGCTGATCAGCTGCTGTACAAACTTTAGATGTATTAGTGGTGAAAGATTAACAATGTGTAAAACACAGACCACACACTGTGCCAGTGAGAGTCACATCAGTGGCAGAGCGAGACATCCAGGTGTTATGTAATTATTTAAGGTGGGACATGGTTCCCTAACGTATTAAGGGTCGATATTAAAAGGTTCAATTGAGTATTTTTAGCTTAACCTTCAGAGATCACATGCATGTGAGACTAATCTGCATTTGACAGACCTGTGGAACATAAACCATTACAGTTTGAATTGAGGCTGTGGTGCATTGTTGGCTCTATGACCTGCAAATCACAGGAAATAAACGCGGAGTGACGAATCCATTCTTTTCTCTTCCACACCATATCCTTTTCTTTTTTTTACCTCTTCTTGTTCAGCATCGTTCTACTTCTGCTTGTCTCTTTGCTGTGTAACCCCTGTCTATCTCTCACCCCTCTTTCTCTAGCCTCCTTCTATTTTGCTTTCCTGTGTTACACGTCAGTTTGCTTCCTCTGTCTGCTTTTTAGCGTGTCTGACTCTCCTCGCCAATTCTGTTCTGCTTTGTTTCAGAGCTTTTATCCCATCTCCCCTTCTCTGAGCTAAAGCTTAATGTGTATCTAACTGTGTCTCACATTCATTCGTTCATTGTCTCAATAAAAATAAATCATCTCCCTTGCTTTTACTGGATCATCTTTCCTTTCTTTTAATCTTACTTGCGCTGTTACCTTTGTATTTAGTATCTCACCTGCTCACTCGCTCGCTATTTCTGTCTGTCTAACTGTCACTCTTGCTATTTTTTGTTTTTCTCGCTGCATCGTCTCCCTCACTGCAATAAGCGCTTATTAGTGTTATTTGTCACTATGCCTAGACTGGTATCACATGTTTGTATTTTTTCGGTATCCCAAATAGTTACATAATGAAAAAGCTGGGAACAATTTTTTAGCAGCATCATTGAAAGCAGCATTTGTTTCTAAAAATAGTTTTCGGTAGGGATCGTCTTCAAAGTGTTTAAAGTGACAGGTGGTGTCTGACAAAGTTTTGCACTGGTGTATGTTTATCTTGGAGCGTTTTTAATTTATATTTATATTAATAGTCAACCACTGCAAGAAATTGGTCATGACTGCTTTAATGTCTTTTTGATGCAATTTTATTACAACCTATGCTACCTGAGCAACTTAAATACAAAAAAGTATGTGGATCATTGTAATATGTTCAGTTCAGTTCAATTCAGAGGTATTTATGTAGCGCAACATCACAACAACAGCTGCCTCGAGGTTCTTTATACTGCAAGGTAAAAACCCTACGGTATTCAGGAGGAAACCACAACAATAAGACGATTCCCTGTGAGCAAGCACTGTGCAGTGGTGAGAAGAAAAAATTCTTACTTTCACCTGGAGGAAACCTGCAGCAGAACCAGTCTCAGGGAGGAGCAGCCATCTGCTGCAATCGGTTGGGGGTTAGGGGAAAGAGAAAAGGGAAAAAAGAGAGCACAGGGAGACATGACAAATCCCAAAAATTAAAAAAAAAAAAAAAAAAAAAAGGAAACAGTTATTAATATACCAGTGTGATAGTCTGTTGCTGCACGTGGTTGACTGTTTTCACTTGTCAGTTATCAGACATTGTGTTAGGTACACCTGTTTCAATGCAGATTGATGCAAACATTTTCTCAGCCAATCACAACTCAGTGCATTTAGGACTTTGACTTTGAGTGTTGCATGGCTGTTGGTGCCAGATTGGGGTTTGCCCACACAACCATCTCAGAAAAACACAAACTATCCAGTGAGCAGCCGTTCTCTGGGTGATGACAGCGCTCTGCTGCAACATTCAGATGGCAGTGACAGAATTTGGAATAAATAACATGAAAGCATGGATCCTGGTTTGTATCAAAGGTTAGGGCTGATAGTGGTGATGTAATGGTGTGGGAGATATTTCCTTGGCACACTTTGGACCCCTTAGTACCAACTGAGCACAGATCCAAAAGGCGGTCCAGCTGACTATTGCTGCTGACTGTGTCCATCCCCTTATGACCACAGTGTATCCATCTTCTAAAGGCTGCTTCCATCAAGAAAACATACCATTCAAAAAGCTCAAAACTGAGGTCTCCTCCTCCATAGTCACTGGATCACAGCGCAATATAGCACCTTTGGGATGTGGTGGGACGGGAGAGTCACATTATTGATCTGCAGCCGTCAAATCTGCAACATCTGTGTGATGCTATCATGTCAATATGGACCAAAATCTCTGAGAAATGTTTGCAGCACCTTGTTGAATCTTTGCAGCTGTGAATGTAAAAAGGAGTCCAAAACAGTAGCAGCCAGGTGTTACTAAAGTGTCCACTGATATTTGTCGTTATTTACAGGGGCAGTGTAATTTTCCATCCAGCACTTGCTGCAAACATATTATTGCCTAATGTCACTGTATGCTGGCAGGAAGATTGACGTTATTTGAAACTAATGTAATGAGAAAAGGAGCCACGAGACAGAATTACGATTCAAAGATCCAAATCTTTAATCTATGCAAGCAGACTGCCACATGAGGTGGGCAAAAAAAACAACAAAAACTAGTTTAAAAGGTCACTTAAAGGGAAAGATTAGGAAAAACGCACAAGGAAATACCTGGAAAATCTGAAGTGGAACAGCAAGGAAACAAGAGTAACAGGGTAATGTAAGCCAGGAAGTTTACCTTCCCTTACTTTGGTTTATTAGGATCTTGAGGCCACAAATCTTTACATTTTCATGGTGTCATAATGAAACACACACATGCAAATCAACTTATAACACAAACAGTGACTCAAATCAGGGTAAGCCCTTTAAATTAGCCATCATTACTACAGGGCAGTTTTTTGAATCCAGTTTTATTGGTTTCTTGTGTTATCTGTGTTGACAAGGAATTCTCTCCCTTCATAGGCCATTATAAAACTGTTCTTTTCATTGCATTGGTTCTTGCTATAGGTAATGATAATTGACCTCCTGTGGCCTGTCTGGTAGGATATTGGTTCTTAGCTACACTTAAATACAAATTTTCAAAACCAATAATTAATATTTGGCCCGAGGGTGCAAACTACATGTAGTGAGGATAAACTTAGGAACACTGGAAACAAGCTATATGTGTAAAAATCACTGTGCTTGTGTCTGTTTTAACAGAACTCCAGGTAACAAACCAGGCAGCAGCCCCAGAGGTCAGACTCCAGACGAGACCGGACGCCGCCATGGGCAGGGCCACGAAGCCAACTCTACTGCTTCTGACTTGGCCAACTCGGTCACCAGTGACATGCTCATGGTAACGTACACGAGTACTAATAGCTCAGATCTGTAGTCTGCTTTCTGCATTGATGATTTCAACTATATTTAGAGAGCGAAAACTGCTTTTGGCAAAGCCTTCTGAATCAGAATAAATGAGATGGCAGAGAGACTTCACTGGTACTTTCAGATCATCTTTCATAATCTAAGATGAAAGGTGCATGCAAATCTGGAGATAAGAAAGTGGAAGACGAGCCAAAGGAGTAGATGAAAATAGTGTAAAATGTTCAAAACTTTCACCCGTTTGTGATTAATCACCATTACAAAGAACACTGTTTTAAAAGCTTAAATTAATACATTTAGCAGTACTGCTTATGTTTATCGCCTGTGCTGCCCAGTTTTCTAACTTATAGCAGCTAATCGTCTTCTTTGAGGCGGTTTGCAGCTTGACAGTTTATCTTACCTTTGGAAACAGCTGTTGACAGTTGAGTTAAAATGATCCACTTTCACTGACTGTGCTGAATTAAATGTCAGCGATAAAGTACAATCCCAGCTTCTTTTCTTTCTTTCTTTTTAAGCATCATGGGACCTATTTTTGTATTTTGACAATCATTGCTATCAGTAATAATAACACCTAACCTGTCAAAGTCATTTCTGAAAAAACACAAAAATGTAGCGTGCCAGTGGGGTGTCTGTTTGCAGCCAAACCAAAATGAAAATATACTTTAGAGGTAGTAGATTTTCTCAGAAACCTTCAATTTTCCCCACCAGATAACCTTTTTGCTTGCTTACCTGCTTTCTAGATCACAGTGGTTTATTTGATAAGTGCAATGATTTTCTTTGATATTTCACTATATGGGAAATAATTGGCAAGGCTTCAAAGATAAGATCAAAGTTGCAATGCAGATTTATTTATCATGAGCTACGTGTCACTTACTGTATATAATGCAGTCTTTTGGTTCAAAGACGGAGAAAGCCTACACGCTTCAGTTCAATTGAGGAGGAAAGCTGTTTGAGAAGTCTTTCATCACTCAGGAAAGTGCTTTCTCCTTCACCCTCAGCGCACCTACCTGTAGAGCGTTACAGTTAGCTGCGGCTATACAGTAAGTCAGCTAACTGAAACATAAAGCAATCATTACCCTGAAGTGAGACGCCGGGAGGGGCGGCAACGTGCACCTGATTCAGAGAGGTTCGGTAATTAGCTGTGAGAGAACATGCAGTGCTGCTGTGGGTGCTGTGAGAATATGGCAGATCGGTATGAGCACTGTGTAATTATGTGGGTTTCATGGGGTGTCTGAGGAATTCACAGTGGCAGGGCCTAATGATAATACTCATTCTGGGCACTTTTGCCAAAGCCATCTATATATTACACAACCCTCCTTTCATGCTGAAAATACCAATCCTGCACTTTTGAGCCACTTGTGGTGCTATATAAAAAGCCATAGTCGTATATACAGACGGTACTGAGAGGAAGGACCGAGTGAAATGTTATTGGACGTCACAGTATATATGCATCCAACCCACTCAAGCATCTCAGGTGATAGGGGTTTGGGGTCCTGTCAGCATCAGGTTCTTATCAGTACGTACTCTGACACTGCTTTCATTTTGTGTGGTGCTCATAGAGTGGTGGAAAGTGTGGTGTGAAAAGTGTCTTTGCCTATTATCACACATCCACACATTATAGGGAGGCTTATATGTGCTTTATTTGTTTAAAGGATAAGGCTAGTGATATTCTACCGTTTGTTGCCACTGTCAAGGAATCTAATGGAAGGATCCCAAGCACCCGAGGGTTAGTCCATTCATTTTTGAATCGCAGTTACAAAGGAAAGGATTGTGGGTTGTAAGGGTTGTAACATTTTGACAATAATAGCTCAGATTTATAGACAAACAATATCTGATGAAACAGATATGTTTTATGTTCTTCTTTAACACTTGCAGTCAAGAATTGCTAAAAGTGCTCATGACCTCTCCAAAAACTACTTGGAATCAGCCGTTGTAAGAGATCGGGAGATCCGACTGGAAGTGTCGGTTGTAGAGGTGAAGTCTGGTTGCTTTTTTTCAAGACTGACATGTGTGACCCTTTCCTAGATCACAGCAACTTTGACTCACAGGACAGAAGAAGCATTGTACATTGTAGAGATGCACAAAGGTGGCTAGAAAAAAAAAGTTAAATGCTTTTTTATGAGTGTTCATTGAGCTGCAAAAGGACAATTTGATTCAAAGTGGAGGTATGTAGGGCTGCTGTGCTCCCAAGAGTGGCTGGCCTGCAAAGATCACACAACGAGCTCAACACGAAGCCCTGAAAGAAGTGAAAAAGAACACAAGTCAGACAGCAAAAGTGGGACATCTGCACAGATCTCTGCAGCTCCCTCAAATCTGACTTTTTTTTATCCACTGTGAGAAAAATGCTGCATAACAATGAGGAAAGGACAAGAAGAAGAAAAGAACATGTTGCAAGTTTGGAACTAGGCCTGGCCTCTTGGCAATCCATGGGGAAACAATGAATTTAAAGTTGTGTGAAGAAGTTTTGAACTGTAGTATCAGGGCAAAAGTCAATTACTTTAAGCTTAGGAGAGATTTACTGATGGAATAAGACACTGACGAAGAGCACACAAGTAAATTAAGAATCAGAATGGCTAAAAAAGAACAAAATTCATGCTTTGAGATAGCCGAGTCAGAGTCCTGACCTTAACCCAACTGAGATGCTGTGGCATGACCTAAAGAGTCCACTCAAATCATCTCAGAATTACCGATGAACTCAAACCAGTTATGTAGTCCTGAGGCGCAGTCCTGAATTCCTCTTTAATACTGTGCTGGTCTCATAAGCAGTTCGAGGAAACATCTGACAGGAGTCACTGCTGATAAAGGAATGCAGTCGGAGGGATTATTAACTATGCATAATTAGAACATAAAAAGTAAAACTGCTTTTTTTTTTCTTTTATATATTGGGGTTTAGATGAAGATCTGTCCTTGTTTTTGTAGAAGTGCTGAAAGCCTAAGTTACTTTTTCCCCAAAGGGTTAGCACGCTTTTTCTTCCAATTGTGCATTTAACGACATGACTTCCAAAAAACAGATGTGCTCTGCGGTTTTTAGCAAATGTTACTCAAGCAAGAGTAAATGATACATTTGTGTGTGGTGTGTGTGAGTGTGTCTACATAATATGATATAATCTATATATAGATAATTCTATCTATCTATCTATCTATCTATCTATCTATCTATCTATCTATCTATCTATCTATCTATCTATCTATCTATCTATCTATCTATCTATCTATCTGTCTGTCTGTCTGTCTGTCTTCACATTATTATGAGAAAGGAGCATGGCACATTGCTCCCATTTGTAATCTTTTTTTTATTATTATTTTGAGAACAACAGATGTGAAGGACACATTAGAAAAAAAACTCTGTAAAGGATTTACATTTACAATATATATACCTGGCCATGTTTGCCTCTGTTGCACGTGGATCGCTGTGGTTTTTAGAAAAATAAATTAGGCAGGCAAATTTAAAAACTGGATAAGAAGGGAGGGGGGGGGGACTCTAAGAAAACGAGAGTATCCAAATGCAGAAAATTGGGAATAGCAATTTAGGCCATCTGTTGGCTGGAGGACTGCATAATGAAAAGTGAACATATTCAGCATAGAGAATGAGGCTGGGCAGCACCACCAGGATTGTGTGGGAAAATACAGAATTGGATATTATGTTTCTGCCCCTTGAATAATGCCTCCAGCTCTTCCCCCATCAGATAGCACTTTTTAAACTGGATTCTCTCCCTCCCTTCAGGCCATGTCACCATCAGTCAGAGGATGTGTCTGTCAATAGATAATCTGCTTTTCCAAACAGCCATGCAACCAGCTCTGCCCTTTTCTTACGGGGAACGCTAGCCATGCGACATAACATCATGCTAGTTTGCCACTTACAAGCTGTGGTATTTATGGTGAAGTTCAGAATTGGTGCCCCCCGTGGTGTGGAGTTCAAGTCCCTTGTTTAGTGTTCGCTCCTCTTTAAGTGTTCAGACTGTGTGACCATGCTGTGAATATTGCAGAGCTTGACCCTTGATTTAAATCATAGCAGTGCAGCTCCCGCGGTGCTACACTTTTATACCTATCCAGCCCAAGGTCATTAGGGAAAAAACATAAAGTAATGCGGTCTAATGTAACAGTCTTATATTCAAAATAACCCCCTCATTATCACGTCAGTATTCTCTGTTTTAGGGACTTATTATATACCTTTATGTACTTAAATCTGAGCAGTATGCTTAGATTTTAAACACTTTATTATCAACACTGACAGCAGCATTGTCGCATGGCTATTACAGATCTATAATCTAAAAAAAATAGCTTTTTAACTTTAGAGAAGTGCTATAAAATCATTCACAGATGGTTTCTTTTTCCACGCAGGCATACAAACTCACATAGCAATTATGGCAGAGTCACCGTACAAGTCTGTTATTGTGGCTGGGCTAATGATCAAACCGCCACCGCTACTACCTGAGCAACACCACCCCAAATGACATATGTACAACATACTGCACAGTGGGTGGAAGTTGTTTGTTGAAAGTAGTGTATCTATCTACTCACAATTTGGACACACCAGTTCAGCAGCACGAAAAATGACATTATCTGCATTAACACATATAATTCTTTAACTGGAATCTTATCTCCTTGGAAAGAATATTCAGTTTATATCCATTAAATTATTGTTTTTAGCCAATTTGTTGTTTTTGTTTTTTGTTTAAGCAGGAAGTAAAAAAAAAAATCTTCTTTTGCAAGATTGTACTGGTTCTCTTCCTCTGATTCCTTCTGGAGTTTTTTTTTTTTATTATTATTATTTTTTATAATTGTCATATTTCCACCCTTGGCAACAAGAACTACAATCATTTGGGATACCTTTCACATCACTGCAGAGGAATTTTTGCCCACTCTTCTTTGCAGAATTGTTTTAATTCAGCCACACTGGACATTTTTAAGCATGAACAGGATGTTTAAGGTCATGCCAAAACCTTCATTTCGATTTTTTGTGCCATTCAATGGTGATCTCACCGGTCCAGTTGTCCATGTCCTGAAGCAGCAAAGCAGCCCTAGACCATCACACTACCAACACCATGTTTAACTGTTGGTATGGTGTTCTTTTTATGATACTTAAGAGATGTTAGTTTCACACCAGATCTAACAGGACTCAAACCATCCATAAAATTCAACTTTTGTCTCATCAGTCCAAGGAATATTCCCAAAAGTCTTGGGGATCATCAAGATGTTTTCTGGCAAATGTGAGATGGGTCTTGGTGTTCTTTTTGGTCAGCAGTGGTTTTCTCCTTGGAACTCTCCCATGGATGCCGTTTTTGCCCAGTCTCTTTCTTATTGCTGAATCAAGGACTCTGACCTTAACTGAGGTGAGTGAGGCCTGCAGTTCAGATGTTGTTTGGATTCTTTTGTGGCCTCCTGGATGAGTCGTCAATGTGATCTTGCGGTAATTTTGGTAGGCCTGGACTCCTGGGAACATTCACCACCACCCCATGTTTTCTCCATTCTTGTTGATAATGGCTCTCAGTGTGGTTCACTGGAGTCTCAAAGCCTTAAAAATGGCCTCGTAACCCTTTCCAGAGTCATAGATGTCAGTGAACTTTTTCACATCTTTTAGCCTACTTCACTTTGTCAGATGGACTCTATTCAAGTGATTCTTTGGTCAAACAGGTCTGGCAGTAAGCAGGCCTGGGTGTGGCTAGTGGAATAGAAATCAGCATTTCAAGAAAGTGTATTTATTTATTCATTATTTATTTAATAAATGAATATGATTAAAGACTTTTCACAGTGCTGTAAATCCTCCAATAAGATAACAGGGTTGAATAAAAATAAATAATGCCCTGCTTATCTCCTCTTGTTCTGTCAGCTGTCACCAGGTTCAGAGGAAGAAGAACATGAGGGTCCAGTGTGTGAAAAGCTGGGTCGTATTCAGTTCAGTGTTGGATACAGTTTTCAAGACTCCACCCTCACTGTGAAAATTCTCAAAGGCCAAGATTTGCCAGCTAAGGACTTTTCTGGCACCTCTGACCCATTTGTCAAACTATACCTGCTGCCAGACAAGAAGCACAAACTGGAGACAAAAGTGAAGAGGAAGAATCTAAACCCCCACTGGAACGAGACCTTCCTTTTCGAAGGTGTGATCAGGAAGCTTTTCCTTAAACACATTCACAGCACATGCAGGCAGTCATTTCTGTCTGGATCATTCATCAACATATTAAGACTATCATGTGTGAATCTCTTTCTCAGGGTTCCCCTATGAGAAGGTGGTTCAGAGGACCCTGTATCTCCAGGTTCTTGACTACGATCGCTTCAGCAGGAACGACCCAATAGGAGAGGTGTCCATCCCACTCAACAAGCTGGACCTAGCCAACATGCAGACTTTCTGGAAGGAGCTGAAACCATGTAGCGATGGCAGTGTGAGTAAGAAGGAAAGAGGTTGAGTAGAGGAAAAGAAGATAGACAGGAAGGGAGGGGGCAAGATGAAGAGAAAGAGAAGATGGGACAGAATGTAGCGGGTGATGTCATTCCTGGCTGCCGTGATGCTCCCATGGGAGATGTAGCAGCATGCTGGAGGGAGAAGGGATAGGGAATATGGAGAGGCTGACAGGTAGATGAAGGAAACACAGGCAAGCAAAGGAAACATAGGATGAGTGACAGAAGGGAGAGCAATGCAATAAGGCAATTAAAAATGAACAGTTTGTTATTGTTTTTGTTATTGTCTATGGTTTTTTCCAGGGAAGTCGAGGGGATCTGTTGGTGTCTCTGTGTTACAACCCCACAGCCAACACCATCACTGTGAGCATCATCAAAGCCCGCAACCTCAAAGCCATGGACATTGGAGGCACTTCTGGTATAGATTCTCCCTCATCTTCCTTTCTTCAATACATTTTTACATTCCAACAACAGAAAATGAGAAAATAGTGTGTTTATATTTCATTTTTGGTATTTTGTTGGGTTTATTTTGTTCTCATTAAATCCCCAATTCTGGTAATTCATGAATGCTATATTGCTTCATAACCGGCACATTTCCCTCTTCTCAGACCCCTACGTAAAAGTGTGGTTGATGCACAAGGACAAACGTGTGGAGAAGAAGAAGACGGTGGTAATGAAGCGCTGTCTGAACCCTGTTTTCAACGAGTCCTTCCCCTTTGACGTGCCTGCCCACGTGCTGAGGGAGACCACCATAATTATCACCGTCATGGACAAGGACAGACTCAGCCGCAATGATGTCATTGGGAAGGTATCTCCTTCCCACTCCTCTTCTTCGCCTCTTCCTCTCTTCTTCTTCTTCCTCCTCTTTTTTTCTCTCTTCCTCTGTGTTTTTCTGACTGTCTGTCAGACCATCAGCAGATGATCAGTGAGCCAGTCTCTACTGACCCCTGCTGGAACATGCAGTTCATTCCCCTGTGCTGTAAATGAACTCATATGCAGCAAACAACAAGCTGCTAATTTTAAGTGTGAAAGTAAAAGTGTGCTTTATTTAGACTTAATACTACAACATTTAGGAATGGCACAGAGGCAGATGCAGAGACACACAGTCAGCAAACTGCACATTTACTGTTTAGGCTAAATGCAGATGGTGAGTTTAAACCTTTCCATCTTTAACCGGAATATCCCCTTTGATGCCTGAATTTCTTTGTTGAATTAGCTGATCAACTCTGAGAAAAATTAATGTATTTCTGTTACAACGTGATTAAACATTTTAAACTTCTTATCTGCATCTTTTAGTTTCCTATAATGTTTCGTAGTTTTAATGCTTTCTGGGGGGGAAAATCTAATAAATTGCAGCTTCTTTTAGACACAAAGACATGTAGATGTACTTTACTTTAAACGGCAAATATGAACCCAGTACTGTGCAAAGGTCTTAAGCCACCTCTCATTTCTTTATATTTTGCAACCAAGGAATCTTGGAGTTTCTTGTGACTTTTTAAAGTGGTCTTAAAGAACAGTTCTCCAGGGTTTTTGCAGATCTTTCAAATGTTGTTTTTGGACATTGGCTGCTTTTTCCACTCATTTTCAGTCCTGCCCTTCACACACATACAAGGAGGCAAATAACTTGAGGGGATTAACCAGTGCTGTGTCTACACATGACAGAAAATTTAACAAAGAACCAACTATACATTTGTATCCTTTTTTGTTACTAGCTGCCTGTCGCAAAAACATACATAATATGTTCCCATTTCTTTAGTCGAATCTACAAAAATGCCAAAAGTAACACAATTTGACAGTATAATATTGCATCCTTTGACCAACAAGGTAATTCCCAAAAAGCTCTTAGCTGTAAGCTTGCCATATCGCAGCATGGTGTTGAGTGTGTCCTCAAAAAAATATGAGAAAACTGGTCAAACAGCCAACATCCAAAAAAAGAGCTTTAAATGTCCTTCAACAAGACTGGAGAACTATTGCTGAAGACTACTTAAAGGAATTACAAGAAAGCTGCCTAAAAGAGTTCAGGCTGTGTTGAAGAATAAAAGTGGTCACACCAAATATTGATTTTCAAGCCCGTTGTACAAACTCTGTTTTTACTTTACATGCTGTATTTACATGTATATTTACACCTGCTTCAATAAATCACTGCACCTATTTCTCATTTTCCAAGCAAAATATAAAAATTTGAGGGTTGGCTCAAGGAGTTTTGCAGACCATTGTTTATGTATTCCTTTGTACTGCTGCCTGTAGACAAAGTCACATTGGGTGCTCTGACTGAACAAGTCGGTGTTACGCTTGCTCAACAATTAATATGAATTAATTCACTGGACATGCAATTTAACAGTTTCTGCTTCGGTTGTAATTACTACCAAATTAGATTGTTCTTTTCTCGAAACTTGTGGGATTTGTCAGGATTTTACAATCCCATAAAACCACAGTTTCTTTTATCCCATAACTGCTTCAGATATCAGACTTAACAGTAACCAAAATAACTCCTTTTTCTCCCTGTGCAGTGAAGGATTTGCTTGTTTTTAAAACCAAACACCAGCTTTTCTATAAATAAACATACGGTATATGTATTAGGAGAATAAAAATGGAATACACCAAAGCTTAAATCAAATCTTTGTTTCATCGGGCACTTAAAAAAAATCTATGCGCTGTGTACAGCAGGGAAGAGCATTTACTTTATAAGGCTTTCATACACCTCTACAATATTTACAGGTACTATATGTATTCCCATTCTAACCACACATATTATTTTCTTTCATGCCGCAGTTCCCTATTATTAGAATAGCTTCGTAGAATAGAGAACAATGAAAAAGTGAACAATTTTTCATGTGGTATCCAGGAGTTTCTTACTACATTAGAATCGCTTGCAGACGAGTCTGTGTTTGATCCTATTAGTAACAGCATTAGCCTTTCTCTGAGTTTTTCACTGGGTGAAATCTCTTGCTCTAATGGCTTTTTTTCTGCTCTGGATTTGAGTTAAATTCCAATTAGAGCAGCAGGCTTAGTGGTGAAAGGGCTACACTTAAGAATCACAGTTTTTTTTCTCTTAATACTCTGCTGTTTGATTGGGAGCATTCTTTACAAATAACATCTATCTCTGTGTGGCTGTATACAAGTTACAGTGACTGTCTCTTCCTCACAGATTTATCTTTCATGGAAGAGTGGCCCTGCAGAGGTAAAACACTGGAAAGACATGATGGGTCATCCTCGCACTGCCGTGGCCCAGTGGCATGCTCTTAAGGCCTGAAGGACCCAGCAGCCCACCTGCCTACATTGTTTTCCCCTCAAGAATCCCCCCACCCTGCCCCTGCCCTCGGCACATATCCCCTACTACCTAAATGCACTGTTGGGCTTCAGACCATCTATCATCTCTTTGTTCTCAGGCCTCTTTGATATTCCTCGCCCTCAGTTCTCATGACACCTTCCTTAGATTTCACCCATGTCAAGATCTGATTCCCGCCTGACCCTGTCTCATCCGTTTGTCTGAACTTAAAAATGTCTTTGATGTCATATGCTCTCCTTGTTCCATCTTTCTTTTTTTCTCATTTTTTTCTTCCACCATGTTTCCCTAATGTTTTACATCAGAGCAGTACCTCTTAACACCCGTAATTACAAACTACCAACCAAAAATGGATCAAACAGGCATTCCAACCATCCGCTGTGGCAGTGTGTTTGTTTGATTGTTTGCTTGATTGTTTGAATCCTTCTGTGTTTCTGTCTCTTTTCCTACATTCCTTTAAAATGCCTAAAAAAAAAAAATCAGGAAAAGCGGCACAGGCAACAGAAGAGCTGTATTAAAAATGGACAGGAACTGGACTCTGTCACTCATCATGTTTTTCACTCTTCACTCCTCCTCCTCCTGCTACCACTGTAATAATTCTCCCTTGGCTGGAACCCTTTGTCGTCTGTGCGTGCTGTGGGTGATGTGCTGTAACCCCAAATGAAGATCGTCAAGAAAAAAACAAGAAAAAAAGGATATGAACATGAACATTTAGCACTGGTCTAAAAGGGGCAAGTGTCAAACTGCTTTCCTATTTTCTTTAACTCCCGATGGACAGAAAAAAAGAGTAAGGTGATTAATGTTGTGTTTTCTTTATTTATTTAATGAGTTTTGCTTCGAAAGAACTTAGAGAATCAACCTGTTCTTCCAGAAAATAAGCAAAAAGCAGCTTCCACGAGTGTGGAAGTGTGGGGATAATGCGTGTGCGTGTGTGTGAGTGTGTGTGTGTGTGTGCGTGTGTGTGCGTGTGTGTGCGTGTGTGTGCGTGTGTGTGCGTGTGTGTGTGTGCGTGCGTGTGTGTGCGTGTGTGTGCGTGTGTGTGTGTGTGTGTGTGTGTGTGTGTGTGTGTGTGCAAGGGAGGAAATATTTTAGATTTGGACGGCTGAACAAAAAATATTGTTGAAAACCAAACTGCCCTTGATAACAATGACAAAAATTAAGATTAGCTGGACATGTGGGTGGAGGTCACTGAAGTTAAACAGTCTGTCTGTCCAAAACATATACACAACTTTCTAACACGCCCTTTAGTGGTCTCAAGAAAGACAGCTAGTTTCAGTTTCACATGTAAAAGATTTGAGCTCAGAAAAAAAGACTGCCGGAAATATATAACAGAGAATTTTATTGTCAAACAATTTACCACTTTGATTTTTAACGTTGTTATGTTTTGGTAAATGGTTATAGTCCAGAAACCCAAATGTAAATGGTTTTCTTTGAGAGCAGAAAACAATCTGTGCAAATTGTTGACGACATATAGACATGGTAAAGCAAAGGTACACCCTTTCTCAGTTCTAAAGTTTTACATACCAGCACATAATAAAAAGTTATTGACATGCGGTAAATACAACCTGAGATGCACAACAACACATTAGTTTAACTGAAACTAAGCCAAAATGAAGAAATAGTGTGTAGAAAGCTTATCAAACCGCCTTTAGCAGCAATAACTTGAGGTTGACAGCTGGAATTTGACTGGGCCTTTGCAACACCTTAATTTTTAGCTTTTCTGCAATGTTGTAGATTTGCTGCTGTTCTTGGGATATTATTTCAGCCAGGCTTTAGTTGTCAAACAAATCGCCTCACATTTGACTCTGGAATAGTTTGATAAATAACTGCAAGGTGTCCAGGTCCTGTGGCTGCAAGCCCAAATCATCACCCCTCCACCACCGTGCTTGACAGTTGGTGTTTGTGCTGATCTGCTGTGTTTGGGTTTCTCCAAATGTGGCGCTATGACCAAACATCTCTCATCTGTAAAAAGGACATTGTTCCAAAAGTGGTTGTGGTTTGTTCAGCTGCATCGTTGCAAACCTAAGCTGTCTTTCTCTGTGCAACCTTTCCAAACAAGCCCTTCTACAGTCTTCTTGTAATTGAACTGTCATTAACTCAATTTTAACATTTAACGTGCTAACTTATGCCGGTAGAATCTGAGATGCAACAGTTGCTTCTGTAAGATCACTGATTGTGTCATTCCTCTTTGGCTTTGTGTTAGCACACACCTGAGTGCTACAGACTAACAAACTGCTTTTATAGAGCGGGTGATTATCGAGTCCTGACTGCTTATCCTCTTAAATTCACTGGAAACAGTAAGGTGTACATAGTTTTTCACACACACTGTTTCGGCATTTTGGCTTAATGTTTCTTGAATTAAAAAAAGACACTGTGTAGTATGTTTTATACTTCATGTGAGGTTGTATTTACCTCAGTGTAAGACCTGCTAGGACAGATTATGTTTTTTATGTCCTGATATTTAAACCTTTTTTTCTTTTTCTTTTTTTTTTTACCATGACTACGTTTTCCGAGTTTATAAGAACATATTGAGTCCTACAACTAGAATTTCACCTTTTTCCATCACATTTCACTGCTGTGGTACCACAGCAGCCAACCGTTAATGCATGGCTTGATAACACTAGTGATAGATTGGCAAAACATTTTTTGAGATCTTATGTCCTCTTTCTAGCTTTTTACTGCTGTTTTTTTAACCATCTCCAAGATCTCATGGTGATAAAGTGCCCAATCCTACACCATGGCATTGCACCAATATGCAATACCAGCAAGTTTCTCCAAGTCCAGTACATCAGTGGCAGTGACCAGAAACTACAAGAAGAATATTTCTTACAGTATTAACTTAAAACTGGCTGTTTTGGTGCAATGCCACTTTGTGCTCTCAAGAAATCTCAGATTGTATGTGCTTTTTATATGTGTGTCGATTAACTTCATTTAGTCACAAAACACATCTGAATACACACACAAAACTTACAAAAAATCAAAAGTTTATCAACTATTACAAGATTACAAATTACAAATATGCCCAAAATACAAAATAAGACTGCAGCCACCAGTTGCAGACGTTGTCAAGAGATTAAGAGCCCAGGAATATCATGGACTACAACTAGGTCTTTAATCTAGACTTAAAGACAGCAGCATTTGGAGGATTTGTAACGGACACAGGAAGTTGGTTCCACAATTGTGGAGCTGCAGTTGAAAAAGCCCTGTCACCTTTCTGTTTGAAATGAGAACTGGGAATGTAAAGGCAGAGTTTGTCTTTATTTAGTTATTTTTTTTAAAATATCTTTGCTGCCTGAATGCGACCTCCCTCAAGTCCTGTACAGACACGAGCTGTTGGGATGAATGGAAACAAATGAGAGTAATAACACCTGGGGTTGGGAAAAGTCTTTTTACATTCCACTGTTTGTTTTTTGTCTACTGGATGTGTGTGTGTGTGTTTGCACCGTGGTTGAATGTCAGTATTTGAACTTATGTTTGTGTGATTGTATTTACTGTGAGTCCCTGTGTGTATATCTGCACTAAGTTCTATTTTGCCAGTTTAATACTGAACAGCATTCTTTGCTGTTTTTATTCTGTATGAATCCAGATGTACAGAGAAGTATGTTCTTTTCTTCTTTTTTTTAAAGTTGTCACTTCTTGGAGAATCACTGCACTTGTTGACGATGATGCTGGAACAAACCTCTCTTCACAGCAGGCTTATTTTCCTCATGTTTGGAGGACATTTAGATCTCTTATACATGAGCTGAGAGTGAAGGTCACAAGAAAAAAGCTTTACAACAACCATAGATAAAAGTTGCTCCATTTGACCGCCATACACCAGATTTTCAGTTTAAACAAAAGCAGCTGAAGACGTTTTTCCTCTATGCCCTATCTCGCCTCTCTAAGTGGACCAATCTAATTCACCAAGGCCAAAAAACGAAGGGTTGCTCCTTCACGTCACAGCTGATGCTCCCTCAAAACACCCCCATTGTGCACACATGCTTTCTGGCACAAAGTATTCTGTGTGTGCCTTATGAACCCCGTCACGCCTTGCTCTTCACCATATGCGCTCCCTCTCCAAGTGTCAGGAAGGGAGGAGGGGGGGAAAAAAGGTGAGACAGGAGATAATCATCACCTCTTTGCTTCACTGTTAGCTACATCTCAGGTCAGAGCAGAGCCTTGGAGCATCCCAAAATAACCACCTCTCATATTCATCTGTTTGTCCTGATGTACTGCCCTGCTGACAAAGCATTACATTCCAAAGGCTTAGTGAAAGTCAATCGATGCAATTTAAATATTGGTTAAAGATCAGTCAGGGTTTGATACATTTTTTTAAGAAATCGAGCTAAAATTGTCTTTCTACACTCGTCACTGGCCAAAAACCAAACACTGGTAAAGTTTACTGGACAAGCTCGCATTTCTGTTTTAGGGCATTCTCTTTAGGGACTGCTTGAGACAAAGAGAGGTTAACCAGCAACATTTTAATTTATATACTGACTGTATAAAATGATTGTGAAAATGTTCTGTATGGAGAAAAAAAGAGAAAAAGAACCATCATTACTAATGGGGTTGTAGATATCTATCCTTGATATCACAAATCCGCCTGTTTCACTCCCTTTCTCTTTGTAGTTACACATCCGTGGGGTGCACAATGTTAAATATTGACCATTTATTTTTTTGAAATCTGTACAGTGTATATAATGATATAAATGTATATATAAAACAAAGATACTTCTGGTCTGGTATTGTTATGAATTTTTCACATTTTCTTTTATTTATATTACTTTAACTCACACGTGTATTTCACAGTAATAGTTAATTCAGTCTTTATTTTAAGTTTTTGATTACTGGCTACCAGGGTCAGGAGCAGACCATACGTGCTGGATGGGCAACCAACTTTGACACTGGGGGAGGCATTTGGCTCAAGACAGCAATATATGATAGTACAGTCATGGAGACATTTAGCCACAACTCTAAAAGTGCAAAAATATCTATCTTAGATTGCAGAGGCAAAGGGGGAGACAAACAATAGAGACTTTTTCTCCACACAGTAGGATGGGTGATTGTGAGCGCACAGTGTCATCAACACATTTACATTTGTTTCGCAGTTTTTCAGTAGAGTCGTGCTTTGAAACTAGTTCCCAAAGCCTGACCTGCATCGATCTATCTGCTCAGTGTCCTCCTCAGAGTCGTGCTGATTTCCTCAACTCATGCAGAAGCACTAAACTACTGTGCTCACATTACAGTAACTTATCTGTGATATTTCAGTTTTTCATTACCAAATTGTAAGAATTAGTGTAACTTATAGTTGAAGTGCATCAATAAAATGCAGCTGAGGGGGCGTAGTCACTCTTTTAGGTGGGCCTAGACCCCTGAGATCAATGGCCACTTCTTGCCAGTAGTGTGTTGGACCTTTGCTTTTATAACTGCCTTGTCTTTGTGGCATAGATTGAACAAGGCGCTGTGAACATTAATTAAAAATGTTGGTCCATGTTGGCATGATAGCGTTACACAGTTGCTGCAGATATGTTGGCTGCACATCCATGATGTGGGTCTCCAGTTCCACCACATCCCAAAGACGCTCTATTGATGGTGATCTGGTGATTGTGGAAGCCATTTAAGTCATGTTCAAGAAACTAATTTGAGATGTTTTAAGCTTAGTGTTGTGATGTGTTATCCTGCTGGCAGCATCCGTCAGAAGATGGATACAGTGTGGATATAATGGAATGGATATGCTCAGCAACTCTTCTAGGCTAT